>NC_071512.1:77185644-77542144 GCF_027887155.1 Malaclemys terrapin pileata
GTCTGCTTTTGACATAACCAAATAATTGAGGCAAAGGCATTACTGTAGAACTAAGACACTGTATTTATGAAAGTTGGTGGTCTTTATCATTAACACAAATTGGCCTCTAAGGTACACTTGGCAGAAAAACTAAGGTTGATTCCATAATAATCAGGGCTCTGTACTATATAACTATGGCCACAGAGTCTGCCTTGGAATTATGCTCCTAAATCTAACTTTTCTTTACAAAAAATACCTTCTGTTCCTCATGGTTGAAAGAAAACCTTACAAATGTGAGCAGTATAAACTGATGTGGTGGTCTCTTCCTGAGTCTGTAGACACATGAAACCATGTACTGGAGCAGTATAGACAGCTCTGTTAATCTCAATGTGACTGAAATGTAAAGGTGTCAGTTTAGGTGCCAACATTAACTGTTTCACTGCTGGCAATTTCAGATTAGATTTAATAGTAAAACACAAGTTTAATGTGCTTGTTTTATTTTTAGAAGCCTCCTTTTTTTAACTTTGAAATGAAGTAGCCACAGACTTTTCAATCTACCACATCAGAGAGCTGAGGAATCTAGGTCCACTTTGCAGGGGAGTACACCAGTCCTTGAATATTGTATATCGGGGACTATCAAAGCTATCTTGGCAAGTCAAAAAACATCTGAATTCTTGTGCATATTGCTCTTCTCTTCTGCATCGTAGACGCTGTGTACATGCAGAAGAGAAGATACAGTCCTGTGGGTTATATAATGCAAAAAATTTAATGTTAAAAAACCAAACTGGGCTCTCATCAATTTAACATGGAGCTACTTACTGAATGAGTTAAGAAAAGTACTTAGGAGGAATTGTCATGATTGTGTAGGTTGTAAAATATTTTCTGGTAAACCCTTTTTTTGGCACACAGATTACCTTTAAAAATTAATCTTGTTCCATTTAACATCAGTTGTTCCCTCTGAAGACTCCTCTAAAGCTGATATAGGAATGCGATAGCTCAAGTACAAAGTCCCACTTTCACAAACCCTTTATCCACGGAGTGTCATTTTTGGGAGATATAGTTTTCTTATTAATATTTTTCTTTACTGGTTTTTATATGGCTTTCTGAATTAACAGCCACAGATACAGAAATCTTTTTAGCTGTTGAACAGTTAAAGATAGACAGAAGCAGTGTATACTTCCAGATAGCACTCTGCTAATATTCCTCCTTCACTGAGGGACAGCATCTAATGGAGGGAATTCGTTATGTATGTTGTAAATGCATGACAAGTGCCATTTGTTACAGTATTACATGTTCTTAGCATAATATTGCTAAATTGAAACCATCGTCTTAAATTTCTGCTGTATTTTGAGCTTCCTCTGTTTTGCTCAAGACAGCAGTCTGAAAGTTGATAAGGTGAGGACACTTTGTAATTTACAAGTCAAAAACACAAATTTTAAAACTTTTACACCTAGCTGGGATTTGGGCCCCTGGGTTTCTACCATTCCTCCCCATCCGAACCGTGAGAGCGGAGAAATACGAAGGAGAATCATGGATTTCACCCTGCAAGGAAAAAAATGCAAAAATACCCTTGAAATCCTAATATGATGTAAACTGATGTAAATATCTGGGGTTAAAATTTTCTTACCGACTCCTCCGAATATCAGATTATTCTTTGTATTATCTATGGATCCCAAGGTGGTCCTTTTTGGTATCCAGGGAAACCACGGCCCAATATCCATTGATTTTTGTTTTGTTTTGCGGGGAGGAAAAGGGGACCGGTTTTATTACTGTTGAGGAATATATGGGGCCAAATAGTCAAAGGTATTAACATGCCCCTGTCACTGTACAGCATTAACAGTTGTTTTTTTAAACAAATTCAGGGTTCCAAGTACAGATGCCTGCTTATACCTTGGCAAACAAACTAGGACATGTCAAAGGTTAGAATATTATTGGTTGAGACACGCAAGGTAAAGAATCAAAACAAGGCTAAAGCATTGAAACCCAAATTGTTAATCAATCAAAATCTTACTCAGTCTCTTTTTAGAGAGGAATATTGGTTAGTCTCTGATTCAATCAAGCAGTCCTTGGTGGGGAAGAAAGGATTTGTTCTGTTCAGTTTTGAGTTGGGAATGATTGATTAGTCACTTTCCTACTTTCAACAGAACAAACACCAAAAGTGGGGGGGGGGGGAGAGGAAGAGAGGATAGTAAAATATGGGGGAAATGGGGCTTTTGTTGATTTCGGGTTATTCCATCATGGAAGGATGCTTTGGGTTGGCAGGTTGTCCAGGATAGTTATTCTTCTGGACTCTGCCTCACCTCCCTAGTTTGGGGCAACATTTGGCTGGTCTGGTCAGGTTCCTTTTCTTCATTGGTGATTCTTAGGCTGAGCAGAGCTAGATGGGCTTTCTCATCTTGTTATGCTGCTGCTATTACTACAGTTGATATCAGGATCAAGTGAAAAGCCAGCAGAGTTGGGACCAGAGGAAAACGGTGGTGGGGGAAGGGCGGAAAGGAGGACAAGGGAGAAGACCTTGATCTTACATGTATCTGGCTGGGATCCTTGCAGCACTGATGGTTAGGTATTGCCAGTGGTGTGCTGAAATCTGGGTGTCACAATGAGAAATGCTTCTGCTGTGCCTGTAGTAATGGTGATAGTCCTGCCCCTTTTCACCTCAGAGTTTCTCTTTAAGGGCCACAAAAGGGTGATCGGCAGAATAGCCCATCCTCTCATGATTTTGTCCACCAATTGGACCTAAATTTTGGTTCCACGCTCCTCTTGTTCACCAAATATGATCTTAACACACTCCTTAAGTGGTATCAGTAGACCTTTGTTTAAATTAAGTCCATCTTTGTTTCTTTTTTGCATCTTTTTTTAAAACAATTCTATGTAACAGTCCATTGGGACAACTTATGAACTTTTACCCACTTTCCACCAATTAGTCCTACTCCAGTTGTGAGCTTTCTACTCCCCAGTTTTTACAGACTCTTGTGTGTGTATAGCTCAGTAGAGAGTGGTACTGCCGAGGCTGCTGCCATCATTAGGGCTACTGTAAAATCCCTCCTGCAGCTGAGCCATCTCCCATAACTAGCCACTGTGGTCTGACCACAAATAAAGGTAACTCAATGGCATGAAGCCACATGGTCTTGTGAACTAAGCATGGGTCTAAGAATGTGAGTCCTGCATTCTAATGCTACCATTAATACTGGTTGCTTCTTTTGCCTTAGTCAAGTCACCTAAACTTTCTGCATGAATTCTCTTGGGAGCGGGGTGGGAGGGAGGAGTAGAGGTGGGCAGGGGTGTTTATATATTAAAAAACTTTTTTTTTTTTTTTTAACTTCCAATTTTCATGGGGTTGTGGCAGAGATCACAAAGTGTTTATACAGCAGTGTCCTGTGGCACCTTATAGACTAACAGACGTATTGGAGCATGAGCTTTCGTGGGTGAATACCCACTTCTTCCAGTGGGTATTCACGCATGAAAGCTCATGCTCCAATACATCTGTTAGTCTATAAGGTGCCACAGGACTCTTTGCTGCTTTTACAGATCCAGACTAACACGGCTACCCCTTTGAAAGTGTTTATAATTCACCGGAATGTATACAACCTTCCAGTGCCTAGTAGGTCCAGTTAACCTAGTTTATTTGAGCAGTTTTCCCTTGTAAAACATAACGTAAAACCAACATGAGACGTTGGGAACTGTACAACATATCCCAGCACCAACAGCAGGGTTCCACTTTAGCAAAAAGCTGAGGGCAGTGAGGCTGCACACCACTGAATGATGCATGCTTGCTTTCCTATCCCAAAGAATCCTCTCAGTTACTCTCCTAAAATTCTGACTGGCCGTAATCATAGTGATGCGACCATGGTGGGTAGAACTCTTATTTGGGGTAGGAAGCAATTATGTCCTAGCCAATTTAAGAATACAGCGTTAACTCTGGCTTTAAAAAGACAGCAAAAGTGTGAAGTGATCAGTTCTTGTAACAGCAGTATCTATGCCCATAACATGTACATATTCAGCCTCTGTGCCAACCAGTACCTTCTGGTTAATGCTTGAGGTTTCAGTAATTTTATTTATAGGTGCCAGCTATCAGGAAGAGGGAGTAGAGATGTTTAGATAGTTCCCTGGTCAAAGTGTCACAGCACTTGCAGTGTGGTCATAATGCTGTTCTAAAATATTTGGGCTTTAGCCCAGAAAGCTTATGCCCAAATTTGTTAGTCTCTAAGGCGCCACACGTACTCCTCATTTTTTTTTTTTTTTTTTAATATTTTTGTTGCCATTTCCTTACTTCAAATAAACACTTGCATTAGAACCTCTTGTAGGAAAAGATTCTGGGAATTTTCCTTCCATCTACCAACTAGTTACTTTATAGCACCTTCCCAGGGCTAGGTCAGCTGAAAACTTTTTTAAAGTCATTGTTTTATTACAACAGATTTTTCAGATTTTAGGAAAATTAATGAACTAAATTTGGTTTGTAATGACCAGATACTTTTTTATGAATAGGGGCAGGTTAAAAGTAAAGTATATCTTTCTCAACACTGTTTTGAAATAGTAGCAATCATATATTTGCTATAGAATGTCAAAGTTTAATTAGATTATATGGCACTAGATCAAAACCATAGTTTTCAGCCATGTAGTGCAGTGATCAAGAAGTCATGACCTCCCATTGATCGCTTTATTGGTTTCCTGTTCTGATTCACTGGAAACCTTCTGGTCTGAACATTTGTCGCTAGTTTTAATCTTTGTCACGTTTACAATACAGCAGCCGAGGCTTTGGTAAAGCTGATACAGAGCACACAGTTAGCATCTTGTTTCCTTTTGGCTCTTGAGCCCTTGATAACTGATAAAGCTTTAAAACCACTTTCTATACAAAAAAAAAAAAAATCTCGTATTCATAGTTGTAAAAACAAATGCAGAACAATCTGAAATACAAAACTAGAAGGCAACTGGAGATGAGATTTTTTTTTTTTTTATGCATTAAAATTTACATACAATGTCATGGTTTTAATTAATTTACAGACAATTGCATGATTCCTGCCATCATCTGTACAGCCACTGGAAAGCATTCTTTATTTCAAGACTGATTTCCAGAACCTGAGAATACAAAATGAAAAGGCCAAATGTTACTAAATAGGTGCTATAAAAATAAGCCTGAAATGACTCAATCTTGGAAACTTGTTGCTACTGTTTTGCTGTTCGCTTATGACTCGTTGCTATGGTTTGAACTGTCTAGTGATATGGGCAGCAAAGTTCATTTTGTATTAGTATTTCAGTTTGTATGCCACTGTTAACACGTTGCATCCGAAGAAGTGAGGTTTTTACTCACGAAAGCTCATGCCCAAATAAATCTGTTAGTCTTTAAGGTGCCACCAGACTCTTTGTTGTTACTGTTAACACTATGCATTTGTTTCAAATTAGTAATTTAGAAAAGAAAATTACTTTGGATCATCCTTCAGAAATTGGAGAATTGAGCAGTTAGCAATGGTTATCACACTGGTAATCACAGGCCGAAGGGGTTAACTGCATATCTTTACCATTCATCATGGTTGCAGTTCCATTATCACTGTTACCCTTTTCACTCCCACTGTTCACAAGTAAACTGAAATTATCTCAATCCAGAGCATCTTTGCATTTTTAAAGAGAACCTGTCATGTTGATAGGAAGCTGAATGTGGAAACCGTGCACAGGCTCCAGCTGCTTCAGAATGTCTGTTGCCTCCATGTTACGGGCTTGATGTGTTCACAGCAACTCAAGCTCTAGTGTCATACTGGCTCCCATTCAGTTTGTTGCAGTTCAAAATTGTTGTTGTTGTGGGGTTTTTTTTTTTCCTAACTGCCAAAGCAATTAATGGATCAAGTCCCAGGTACGTGAAAAACTGAATTTCATTCAATGAACCAATAAGGCAGTTGTGTTCCTCTGGAATAATACAGATCACTAAGCCCAGCATGAAACATGGGGGTGCTAGGACACACTATTCCTAGTCAAGGGGATCTGGCTATGGAACAAACTTCCAGAAGGAATTAAACAAATCCAGAGTCTTCCCAGCTTGAGGAAATGCTGTAAAGCCTTCTTTTGGGGAGGCGGGGGGCGGCTTTCTGACATAATGAGAATGACACAATGCTAGGACTTTCTATCCTCCCCTTGCCACTCTTCTCCCCCCCCCCCCCCAGCCTCCCGCCCCGTCCCCAAACAAACTCTACTCCAGAAACCATTTTATAACCCCAAAAGGAGAGAACAGCCAGACACCCTATGAAGTCCTCTAGAGACTTCGTTAAGGTAGGTTGTAGCATCCTAGTCATTGGAGGTATTTCAGAATAGATTAGACAAAGGGCTGTGAGGGCTGGTCTTGGTTCTACCTGAGGGCAGGGGAATGGACTATGACTTCTTGAGGTCCCTTCCGCCCTACATTTCTGATTCTATAACTGCCAATCTGTTTTAGGTGGAAGGTGCCTCGGTACTATGTGATAGTGGCATTATAAAATCCTCAGATAGAATATGCTAGTAGATAACGGTCTGTACTTCCCATTCATAAAGGGCCTAGTTGTTTAGCCAGTTGGTTCTATTTACTAAATGTCTCTTAAAATGAATGTTCATTGTTTTTTAGAAATGCCTGTCACTGAGTATCTCATTCATGGTGGATGATGCTGGGTTCTCACTCCAAGATTGCCAGCCTTGAGTTCCAATTAACTTCCCAAATGTATTAATTTGGGCCTGAATGCAGTCTTTAAACTACTTGGCTCTGGCCACACGAACCAGCCAAACAGCTAAGCTGGGTGAATGTTCAAATCTTGTTGCCAAACTCTGTTTAAAGGCCAGTGTAAATGGGGGCCAATGGGAGCTTCTGTTTCACTGATTGATCAGACTGAACCCTCTGCTAGGAAGTAAGTTGGAAATAAAAAAATGCAGTTCAGCATTTTAATGCTTACAAGAGACAAGAAATGTCATTTTTGCCTTAGCTGTATTTTTAGAACACTGTTTAGTGCTGTATTATTCACGGTTAACCCCAAAAAGTTTTGAAAACAAGTTTTGAAAGTCTCCTGCTGCACAGCATTAGTATGCACGATCAAGGCGTTTCCTGTCTTTAACCTACAATACCTATGCATCAGATTGTCAAAGCAGCAGCTTCTAGTTGGCTTATTTGCTTTTAGACACACTTACTCACTCATTCTACTCTTTAATTAGATACTGTGATTAAAATTTTATGTATTTCATTGCAGTTTTCCCTTTTTAAAAAGCTACAATTACTGTTCATGGTGTCAGCTATAGAAAATCCCATAGCTGGAATCTGAGCATGTGCTAGGAAAAAAATCCTAATGCTGCAGAATAGAAATGTACATAAAGTTAAATGGGATGAGGTGAAGATTTTTTTTATTTGGTTTAAGGCTAATTGCCGGGGTGGGGTAGGGAAATGATTTTGTGCTTTTTACTGCTCTATTATGAGATGTCATGGCTACCTCAATTTCCCCAAATATTTTACTTGGTCGGTCTTTTGGTTTTTGTGTGTTGTTTTTTGCGTTGTTTTTTTTATGCATTACAAAGATCACGTCTTCACTTCCCTTCCTTAATTCCACATCTCCTCCCCCATCAACTGACAGCTGGGAAAATTTGCCGGTTTTAGCTTTTTGTGGTACCACTATCTCTTTTCAGTTCTCCAGCAACATGCAGATAATTACTAATGTTTGTATAAAACAACTTGTTCCAAGTTTCTGGACAGGACAGAGAGGCTGTTCATACCTGAACAGGAAGTAGTAAAGGACAGACTGTATGGAACAGCGGCACAACTGTATTATATATTTAGGGTATAACAGAGTTTGTATTGTAAGCCCAGTGTTGGTCCCTGCTATAAAAATCAGATCCTCAATAAGTAAGTTAGATCTTGGGCTGAAACAGACTTTTTGTAGAAAATGTGAAGTGACTCAAAAGTGTTCCTTAAGGACACACTAAGAATAGAGATACTAGGGTTTTTTTGGATGTGTTTGAAAGTGACGCATAGTTAGAGCTGTCACATATGTTATTGGACTCCTCCAGCAGAGATCTAGTGCCTCCTAAGGCTCATTGCGGATCTCTACTCAATGCAGACCTCAGACAGCCCATAAGCAGTTAACTCTTTCCTGGGAGTTAAAATCCGGGACTAGATAGGGAGAAAGCAAGAGGCGAGTGGTGGGAGAATATCAGGAGGCCACATCTCCCTCTCCCATTTGTGTGGACTTCTGAAGTCAGCAGAAGGGGAAAACCCCTCAGATTCTTTGGTAAGAGGGGCTGATGAGCCTCCAGTCATAAAAAGCTCATGTGGCACCAAATTTTCCTAACCCTTTAGCTCACTGGGCATTTCTGAGCCACCCAAAGTCTCCACAAGCCTTATTAGGGTTGTTACTTCCTAAGGGGAATCTGCTTTCCTGTAGAGCAGACAGGGAAGGAGTCTTCATTCCCACAAACCATTCTATGGGTGGTTTTCCTTGGTTCTACTGACACCACCTCCTCCTCCCCCCCCAAAATCCTTCTACCAGCCATATCTGCCCTTCCTGTGAACCTTGGAAAGAGATCTCCAGTCCTTCAAACATTAGGAATAGACAGGAGGGCAGCTACTCTCCAAATCTGAGAGAAAGGCGCACTGTTCCTGAGGACCTGAACATTTGCAGGAATAGCACTCTTGTCTTGCAGACGTTAGGGAGTCCGGTATATTAGGACACTCTCCACAGAACAGTGCTTCAGGACCATGGTTAGCAGGAGACTGTGGCAAGCAGAGTAAGGGGACATTCCCTTGCCTCAGCATCTCCTATGATCAGCTTGGTAGGGTCTCCTTTCTTGTGGACCATCTGGAGTTTGAAAGAACAAGACTCCTGTCCCACAGACAGGGGGACCATCTTAAAAACTAAGTAAATTCCCACAAACTTTAAGATTAAAGTTAAAGTTCCTGGCATAATATCCTGGCTTAAGGATGCAGCTGCTAATATTAACTAAAAAGTAAGTTAAACAGGAAATGCAGTCACTGAAATAAAAACCACAACCTGAACTCTGTCCAATATAGTTGCAAGCATATAGCATTTGCAGTGAATCAAAGTACTGTACAATTTCCTTTAAATTGGTAATAAGAGTATTTGTTCATTTGGTATCTTTACATGGAAAGTCAGCTAATAGAGGAAAGGTGCAATATGCATTGCTGGATTCATTTATGGAGTGTCTTGATTTAAGGACCGGTTGTACCACTCTCCTCAAACATCTGTCCTTGATTTTTGCATTTGATCCTGCATTTGAGTGAAAATTGTCCTGCAAATTACTGTAAAAATGAAAGATGTCCTGTTAAAGTGATGTCCTTTTAATTATAGTAAAATATTTGCTTGAAAGTAATTAACATAATTGATAACTTTCAAATAAGATTGTCTGTTGCTCTTTGAGGTTCGAAAAGGCAGAAGCATAATATTAGTTATCTCCCTAAGATCAGTGACAGAAGGGAAACCTAATTTTCTTGACATACGTGGAAACTAAATCTGCAGTGGAATGCATAGAGAATTGAATTGAACCAAACCCCATTTGGACCATAGTGTTATGACTGCCCATATTTGTGAAGACCTGTTTTAGGTGATAGATTGCCGATATTCATGTCTGCAACTATGAGATTTTGTCTATCTTCTTTCCTGCTGCAGAGTTCAGGTTGTGGTGGTTTGCATGTGTGTGGCTTATTGTGGAAGTGCAACCTTAACATCTTGGGGTTTCTGACATTTGCTTTGCTTAACCTTGAAAGGGAAAATGTCTGGTCTGAGTTGATATGTGCCTGAAACCTTAACTTCATTTTAAAGTTTTGGGGGTTTTGGTGTGGAAATGTATTTCTGCATTATAGTTCACCTTTAAGGAGAAGAACTTCAGTTTTAATTGAGACTTAAGTCTGTTTCCCTGTTGACGGTTTAAGGTACCATGTTTACCTCAAAATTTCCTTTAAGCTAAATCTTTACTTAAAGAATAGGTATAGTAAAGGAGTTGTTGAGGATTTTTATAGAGAGCTGACACGGTTTCAGTATCTCTTTTTTGTGACTGTCTCTAGGTTGGGACTGCCATCTTAAACGGTATTTTACTTTCAGCAGGGAGCAGAGGCCAACAGTCGTGAGCCTGATGAGAACTAAGAATTCAGAATCCATTAGACACCATGGGAAGTTAGAGTTAAGGAAACTTTTTAAAATTTTATGTGTTCAGATTAAGTTGCTTTTACTGATGCTTAACTTAAATAGCATTTAACTTGATAGCTCTTACATTTTTACTTAACCGCCTGTTGTTTTTTTCCACTGGAAAAATGGAATGGAATATGATTGGTGTTTGTTTGTTTTTTAAGCCTAAATCTGCCTCATAAGGCTGCTAAAATGGTAGCTTTCTGTTAGATTCTCTTACGATATTCACTTACAATGTTAGACGTTCTCTGCTCTAATTAGATGTAGTGGTTAGCATATAGTTTCAGTAACAGTTTAGTTTTCTTTTGAATCATGTCTGTTTTATAATCAGGAAATCTTACTCAGGTTCCAGAACAAAAAAGGGCTTTGATTTCTTCAGACTGTTCCTGTTGTAATAAGATTTGCATAATCCAGTATTGATTTTTTTTTCCTATATGGATTTAATATGAATAATCTGTTTTCCTACCTTGAACCAAAAGAGTGCCCATGCTTTGATCCCATTTCCAGACTATAGAATGGTATTAGTAATCACTACTGAGTGGCTTGACTCTGCTAGGCAAGCATCTTTATGTCGAACATGAAGTACAGTTCTTGACCGCTTTAGAACTGTGGTTTCTAAAGTCTTCAAAAGAAACAAAAATGACTGCCTCCCTTCTGTGCCATAATCTATCACAATCTTACCAGTACCAGAATATTAATCTATCATTTTTTCATTGCATCTTTTCCTTTTAAAATTTACTATAGGCTGACATTCTAATGTTGTTTAGAGATATTTCCTTAATAGCTTCAAAGAGATATAAAGGGGGTATCTTAAAAATATAATCTGTGTGCGCTTATATCTGCACCCTTCATTTGCTACAACTGAATTGTGCTAAAACCTGAAAATCTCTTTGCTGTCTCTTTCCTTCATGCATGGCTTGATGAGGCAGTCAGCTTCAGGTAAGAGTATATTACCAAAGTCCAGTGACATGATTTGTTAATATTGTATGGCTGTCTTCCCTCAACTGCTCTGAATTCATAAATGTAAGTTCCATTAGCCTTGGACAGTGTTTATAATCCTAAACTCTTGGTGCGTTCCTGTGGTTAACACAAAGCATGCATTCTGTTTTCAAAATGTTTCTAATTCATGGCTTCTTACATGAGAAGGCTTATGTAAGCAAATACTGTCAGCTACTGAGGTTCTGTTCTTGATGCAACTAGCTTTGTGAATGGCACGGAGGGGGCAAAGGTGGAGACAGTCCTTTTTTGGTCCTGTGACTACAACTTCGGTCTCCTATAGGCAGTCTGTCTAGGCAGCAGTGAAAGTGGGGGTAAAGCTACCTTGAGCTATTAAAGGCCTCCCTCCTAATGTTTGTGGGTCTACCAGGCCTGCTGTATTCCCAAGCCTGATTAGGCCAGAGTCCCCACAGAACCACCGCATGAAGCAACCACCTAGTCTTCTAGAAATGGAGCAGGGAAGAGAGATCAAAATGAGGTCTGTTAATACCTTTCTAGGCAGAAAAGCCAATCACAGCACTTGAAGGACTGGGATTTAACCAATGGTGACCTCCCTCACAGAGAAGGGCTTCACTGCCTGGCAACGGCTGTGCCATGCCCCAGCGATGTAACTCCACCCCTACTCAATCTGGGCTGTCCTTGAAGGGCTAACCCTCTTTCCTCCCAGAGGAAGTAATCTTATGGTCACAGATGGGACTGGAAAACCTAGGTTTTATTCCTGGCTCTTGCCTGCACTTCGTGACCTTGACAAATCACTTAATTTCTATCTGTTTCATTTTCCCAAATTATAAGCTAGAAAATATGGCTTACCTGTCAGATGTGCGGTGCCTTGGTTCACTAACGTTTGTAAAGAGCTTTAAGATTTTGTAGATCCTCAAATTAAAAGGTACTATCCATTTAGGTTCTTAAATTGGTACCAACTACTGTGGCATCTGATCCCCTCGGAGCACAGGCATGTCATGCTGAATTTTAAATTTTACACCTACCGAGTAAGCCTTCAGTCCATAGCAAATTCACTGGGCACAGGGAAGGACTGGAGGATCTGTGCAATGTATGCTTTGGTAATGAGCATTACAGACCTATAGCTCGTAAGCCTACTGAGTAGTAAGTATCTAAGCACTTCCTTAGTGCTGGTGTTACACGCTGCCTTGAATTTTGGACAGCGATACCCTCAAGGTTATCTCTTGAACGGTAGTTTTTTTTTTAAGGATTTCAGTTTTCTAACAATCGCTCCTTTCTAGAAAAGAATGAAATTCAATGATAGTACAAGTCAAATTATTTTTGACTTTCTTCAGTTAAAAACCAACCCATTGTATTGAAATGTTTTCTGTTTTACAATTAAAACTTGCTAATTTTTCTTCTATTGAGGAAAAGTCCAGGTTTTGCAGTAGGTTAGTGCACTGCCATTTTACTTCAGGTCATTTAGGGTCAAATAGCAACCTTCACATTTTTAACAAGTTCAGATAGGTTTTGGGACTTGAAGCTTCCAAAACCGTGTTTATTGCTTCAAAGAAGTGAATCCAGAATGGCAGCCCCAAGATGGGAAGCTAAGCTTTGCAGGGTAAAATCTATCTGCCATGTTTTTTAAAGTGACTGCTTCATACACAATGCAGAATCGGCTAGTCTTGGAGGATAGAAAGATCTTAAGGAGAAGCTCCTTATCCAGACTCGAGTTCAAGGTTTGGGATGGAGCAAGGTTTTGGCCACTTCTATATTTTCTACCAACTGGCCCCAGTTGGCTGTCACCCAGACACAGGTGCCTGCAGACGCTGCTACTTAAAAGCATGTAACTGGCATGCTATCACAATCTTAGCAAAATGTATGACTGACCCCTGCATGAGTTTGCTTGCAACCAATAGAGTTGCAAATAGAGTTCAGATAGCGGTAGCTCAAGTCTCTGGTGCTTGAGGGCAGTTACTGTTGGAAATAAAACCTCGCAATAGAACTGAAGTAAGCACCGGTGGCCTACCAGTGCAGCCACAATGTATTATGTGCCTTATTACAATGTACCAAGTCTGTAGACAGGGTCCCCCCTCCCTCCAGTGTTCCATTATTAGTCCTATTTAGCTTTGGAAATACCGTAGTTAAGTACTGGAAATGTTTGAGTTTGTCCAATCCATGTTATGGGATTCTGCCACTTAAAGTACAGAGAGACCTTTACGAATCAGTTTTTTCACAACTAGGTAGATCAGTGTTTTCCAAACTTGGGACGCCGCTTGTGTAGGGAAAGCCCCTGGCGGTCCGGGCCAGTTTGTTTACCTGCCGCGTCCGCAGGTCCGGCTGATCGCGGCTTCCACTAGCCGCGGTTCGCTGCTCCAGGCCAATGGGAGCTGCTGGAAGCGGCATGGGCCGAGGGACGTACTGGCCGCCGCTTCCCGCAGCCCCCATTGGCTTAGAGCAGAGAACCGCGGCTAGTGGGAGCCGCGATCGGCCGGACCTGCGGACGCGGCAGGTAAACAAACGGGCCTGGCATGCCAGGCCCTTCTCTGTACAATCGGCGTCCCAAGTTTGGGAAACACTGAGGTAGATGAATTCATGACTTTTTCCAAATACATTATACTGCCCCCGTTCTATGTATAGATCTATTTACATTATTTGACACAGCATGGGATATAACTGTAATACAGCACAAGATACACACGCTCAAAAAGTCCTGACTTTATGTGGGCAAATTTCACTCAACAGGTGGACTCTCTGCAGGTACAATGTAGGCATTTCATGCTTTGTATGTGTGTGTGTGTGTGTGTGTATATATATATATATGTGTATGTATATGTATGTATGTTCCGTTCTATTCATCTGAAGAAGTGGGCTGTTGCCCACGAAAGCTTATGCTCAAATAAATTTGTTAGTCTCTAAGGTGCCACAAGTACTCCTGTTCTTTTTGAAGAGGTGAAATCCACCTTCAAACCTGGAACTCAGGCATAGGTCTGCAACATGTTCTGCCACCCTGTGCGTGAGCCCTACCCCCCCCCACACACACACACACACACACACACACTTCAGGGAGACTTTCTTGGTTAAAGGCTGAAATGACTGCAACCCCTTCACACAATTTCCATGGTATATTAAGGCCACTGAAGTAATCATAGATTTTGCCTGCTCCCAGTTCCCATTCTCTGTGGAGAACACCAGCCCCTTTGCAAACAAGTGTGGAAGTTCCCTGTTCTTTGCTCTGCCAGGAGCATCACCACACTGAAATGGGTCTGTGCACGGAGGTGAATTCCCCCTCCCCCCCCAAGAACTCTGCAACGTAAACTGGGCTTGTTAGTGTTCTGTATAATTCAGGCTTTCTAATCAGAGCCTCTGTGTTTAGATTTTTGCACTTTCACCATTCTTACGGCCTTTGTGTTGCAAGCAACTATTTGTCTAGCAGAGCAAAATGTGATGCATTTTCATACATGGCCTTTTAAGCTCCCAAAATAGCCACAGGAGGTTTCTACAAGGGAATTTTATGCCCTTTCTGCATACCTATGGTTTTTGAGTGTGATGCTGTCTCTGCAGCTGTCAAACTGACCCCTTAATATTGACTGACTTAACTGATCTAGGTGAATTCTAAGAACTAACCTCACAGACCTCTTCCAACAGCTAAGATTAGTCTCACTAAGTTATGTGACTTGCTCAGCATTAAGGTTCTTTTTGTTTTTGTTTTTTTCTTCCTTCAGAGTAGCTTTAAACCTGTGGTCATAGTAGCTAGCTTATCATTACAGTTTAGTGTATTTGAAAAGCAAATATTAAGTACACTTTACCTGTGCCCCAACCAGTTTTGTTTTGTAAGACATTTCTCTTTAAAATTGAGACTAGTCTGTTCTACTATGAGGAAAGGTAAGTTTCAGAGCAAGAATGCAGGTTAAAACCTTCATGCTGTGGTTCATTGGAGGTTGATGCTCTTTATCTTTCAAGGTGGAGAGAACCACTTATATTGCTCTCGATTGCTGTTCACGTGCTCTTCCAAAAAACATTGGCAATCACACCCATCCACCTCCCCCGACAGAAGCTTTTCTCCTTGTTTTTTCTAATTAGATGACAAGCACAAAAAACCCTTCCTGAGATAATACAGAAAAGTAGTGACTGTCCAGTAATAAATAGGGCTACCTGAAATTCCACAGCTGTAGTATATTCTCAATGGGAATGTTCAAAGACACAAGATTTAGCCTCAATAACCAGCGGGACTCGTACATACAGTTCAAAATTTTCAGGAGTACGATTAGTGCATTTTGGTACCAAACCTGAAACACCCTAAAGGGCCTGATTTCAAAAAGTGCAGAATACCCATTCAACCCCTTTCTAAAGTTTCTCCTCTTGGACATTCAAACTCTAGTAACGCTTGGCAATCTTGGTCCTGCTTGCATTTAGAAATCATTGACTGTCAAGGATACTTTACTTTTCAAACATGTTGGTTTTATTCCTATTGCTGGACTCTTCACCTGTGATTAAATGTTAACTCTTGTTTTTAACAGATCAGATGCCTAAAAGGCCAGAAAGGCTTCTCCGACCAACCCACTTTTGATGGGATTCACATTGTCAACCATTTGATAGGAGATGATGAGTCATTTCATTCTTCTGATGAAGATTTTATAAGTAACTCCATACAGGAGGATAGGGTCCGTTTTCATTTACACAGAAGGACTGGACAGATGACTTTGGCCCCAACTGTGGTAGATAGCAGTGACAGTGATACTGAAGAAGGTGTTCTAGACACTGGGGATACGGACGAGATTATTCCAAAGCAAAAGAACCAGCAAAGAATGGAATCCTACTCTACTACTGTGTGATCATCACTGTGACTAGCATCTAAGACTTCAGATTTCTTTTAATGACTAAAAATGCCCAGCGCTTGGATTAGATAGCTATTGTGGCTTATCTGACACATTTTATATATAATATATGTATATATGTATACACACACTTTACTGTTTGCCTTCTACCTTTGCCAAATCTTCATCACTGACATACCATAGAGTAGATTGGGAAGAAGCTGATGGATGACTGTTCTAACAGTATTACTGAATGTTCCTTGTTTTAGAAAATGCAAATATATAATTTCTTTAAATGCATAACCATTTTGCCATTCAGAAACTTGGGAAATCTTTTCTTCAAAAGAAACTGCTCTTGTGCAATATTTTATACTCCGTGAACTAATGTGTTCTTTTTACATTGTTATCCATTTGTGATCAAGATAGACGTTCGCAAACTGGCTGATCATGGTGTATGTCTGATTATTTTTTGTTGTTTGACTGTTTGGTTTTAATTAAAAATAACTATTATTGGAGACCCATAAAAGGCTCCAAACACAAGCCTTTATTTCTTCTGTTTTTAAATACAAATTAATGGTCACAAATGTCCAAAAGGTTTTTAAAATCATTCTGACTTTTTTTTTATTTTTTGTGCATCTGCTATTGATGTGTTGCTAATAAAAAACCTGGTCAAAGTATGTTAACTACAATGTTTATTTTGTACATGTTTATATCTCTCTGCAGCAACCTGAAAATGTATATTACACATTTTATATGAGGAATGTAAATGTTGCAAAATGGCTACTTTGGTATTCTAACAGGCAAATGAATTCTGTATATACATACTGATAGTGAGTTACAAAATAAAGGCAAAACACTAATCTTAGATTTAATCTGTTTAGCTACTGACACTAGCAGGTTCATGACTAACTAAAATGCTTGTTCAAAAACAGACTAAACTTTTAACTTCATATATATATAACTATAATAAATTTTTCATGATTTAACATTTGTTGTAGCACTTATTGCTTAGTAATAACTAATGTCTGTATCCTAGAGATTCTGTAGGTGATTGCACAGTGCAGATCCAGAGAGTAGTTCAGATAAAGATGGAAAGTATTTTTATCTGGCTTTAAATTAACTACAGTTCCAATGACGGATTGTTCAAAGCAGTAAAAACAGATATCTATAGTAAGTTATTCTGAGGAAGATCAGTACAAGAATATCTAAGAACCAAAAAGCTAATATTAGTGCATTTAGTGAAGATGCACATGATTTAACATGGAGCAATGAGAATGAATGCATGCTGGGTGACTGGTCACCCCTAAAGGAAGCCCTGATTAGATCTCAAATTCTTCCTGTCCTTTCCAAGGCCTTTTGATCAAAATGACTTGCTACTGCTGTCCTGCACAGCATTTTAGACATTAGTCTCTTAGACTCTTCCTAGCCCAGAATATTTCTTGACATAAATGTACCACTGCAATTCTCCTCAATTACAAATTCTGTGGAAGTATGTACTGTTAATATTAGCAGCTGGACTGCTTGTGATTTGAAAGGAATTAAATGATACTGCAGGATTATGGCACAAGCTTGCTTCCTCTAGAAATATTAAAGTTCATCTAGGTATTTAAGCATGTGCTTAGAGTTAGACATATGCTTATGAGCTTCAATGGCACTACTAATATGCTGACTTAGGCACATTCTTAAGGACCTTGCTGAACGGGGGCCCTAGAGTCCAAGTCCCCTATTGGCCACTTGCATCTCCTTGGCTTTTAATTTTGAAGATTCCTAGTCTTTTTGGAATAAGGCCAATACAGGATCCTTTTTCACTTAATGAGTTAAACTAGTTACAGAACCTGACAATTTAAAGGAAACCCACTCCGTGAAAGAAGTGAGCTTTGGGCATCTTGGCCACACTATACGTATGTAGGTCATATCCGGGCAATAACTGACCATAAAATGGGCAGGTGACACCTTTGAAGTTAACTATTACTTGAGTTCCTGCTACTCCTGGTCTTTGCCTCCGTTACTTTGAGTTTACATTATCTTCATCAATGACAATATATTTCTCATCACACATGATGGGCACCGCATTTCAAGAAAGACGTGGAGAAATTGGAGAGGGTCCAGAGAAAAGCAACAAGAATGATTAAAGGTTTTGAGAACATTTCCTATAAAGGAAGGCTGAAAGAATTGGATTTGTTTAGTTTGGAAAAGAGAACACTGAGAGGGGATATGATAGCAGTTTTCAGGTACCTAAAACGGTGTCAAAAGGAGGAGGGAGAAAACTTGTTCACCTTAGCCTCGAAGGCTAGAACAAGAACCAATGGGCTTAAACTGCAACAAGGGAGGTCTAGGTTGGACATTAGGAAAAAGTTCCTGTCAGGGTGGTTAAACACTGGAATAAATTGCCTAGGGAGGTTGTGGAATCTCCATCTCTGGAGATATTTAAGAGTAGGTTAGATAAATGTCCATCAGGGATGGTCTAGACAGTATTTGGTCCTGCCATGCGAGCAGGGGAGTGGACTCGATGACCTCTTGAGGTACCTTCCAGTCCTTGAATCTATGAATGAAGTTTCACCCTATTGCAATAAACATTTACTGTTTTAACACCCAAACCCTGCTAGAAATGTGTCAAAGCAAAAATAATCTGAGCTCTCTTGCTCACTAACATTTAGGTGACAGTTGCCTTATTTTCCCCTAATAAGCATCTGTCCACCTTTGTTTGCACATGGATCACTGACACTCATGTGAATAGATGACAAATTATTCTTTGCCTATCAATACCAGCTGCAAGTCTCTCTTAAAGGTAACGTTCTGCATTAAGTGGCAGGAGCAAAATTCAGTTAGAGGATGGTCGTAAAATCTTTTTTTGTTTGAACAGCAAAGTGTTATGATCTTGCAATAACTGCCTGACTGCCCAAGTGATAGTGAATGAGCCTAATTGGTAAGGGCTGTTTCCTGAACTTTGTTTATATACATGTTAATAGCCTAGATTGTTTTATTCATGCTGCTACTTTCCATTTCATTATCAAAATATCAGTGAAAGAGTACTAGTGAGGTTTAAACCTGATCCAGATAGTTGAATTCTACAGAATAGCTAACTGTACTACAGTGCACAACCTTACCTGACCTTCCACTGGGACCTTATTTAATAATTCTCTTAAAATTGAAATCTTACCATACATTAGACTGGAAAATTATAAATTTGAGCAAATTAAATGATAAATAGGGTGGGTGGGTGGGTGTATACATTTAGTTTTGGGCCTGAGAACCAGACCAGGAGCTAGGCTGGGAAAGGGAGTAGCAGAGAAACGCAGTGCTGTGGAGCCAGTGAAACAATCAGTCTCCATTTAAGTTATATTTCATATCGGGGGGTGAAAATGCTTGTTTCCTCTTTGGCACTCCGAGATGACAGAACATAGGGCGGAAATCAAATCAGTATCTTAGATGTCTGTATACTAATGTAAGAAATATGGGGAATAAGCAGGAAGACCTAGAAATGCTAGCTAATAAACACAACTATGATATCGTTGGCATCGCACAGAGTTGGTGGGATAATGCATATAGGCTGGAATATTGGTATGGCAGGGTACAACTTGCTCAGGAAGGATAGGCCTAGGGGGAAAAAAAGGGGTTGCCTTTTATATCAATAATGTATACACTTTGACTGAGGTTGAGATGGACATAGGAGACAGACTTGTTGAATGTTTCTGGGTAAGAATAAAAAGGATAAAAAACCAAGGGTGATGTCGGGGTAGGAGTCTACTACACACCACCTAACCAGGAATAGGGGGTGGATGAGGCTTTTTTTAGACAACAATATCATGCAAAGCACAGGGACTTCAACTACCCAGACATCTGTTGGAGGAAAATAACACAGCAGGGCACAGATTATCCAACAAGTTCTTGGAATGTATTGGAGACAAATTTTTATTTCAGAAGGTGGAAAAAGACAATAGGGGAGTAGCTGTTCTAGATTTGATTTTAGCAAATAGGAAAGAACTGGTTGAGAATTTGAAAGTGAAAGGCAGCTTGGGTGAACGTGATCATGAAATGATAGATTTCATGATTCTAAGGAATGATGGGAGGGAAAACAGCACAATAAAGAAAATGGATTTCAAGAAGGCAGACTTTATCAAACTCGGAGTTGGTAAGCAAGATACCTTGGGAAGCAAGTCTAAGGGGAAAAACAGTTTGAGAGTTGGCAGTTTTTCAAAGAGACATTATTAAGGGCACAAGAGCAAACTATTCCACTGTGTAGGAAAGACCGGAGGTATGGCAAGAGAACACTGTGGCTTAACCAGGTGATCTTCAATGATCTGAAATAAAAAAAAAAAAAATCCTACAAAAAGTGGAAATTAAGTCAAATTACAAAAGATGAATATAAACAAGTAGGACAAAATTAGAAAGGCTAAGGCACAAAATGAGATTGAACTAGCTAGAGACATAAAATGTAACAAGAAAACATTCTACAAATACATTAGAAGCAAGAGGAAGACCAAGGGCAGGGTAGGCCCATTATTCAATGAGGGGTGGGGAAACAATAACCGAAAATGTGGAAATGACAGCAGTGCTAAATGACTTTTGTTTCAGTTTTCACCAAAAAGATGAGTAGCAATTAGACATCTAACATAGTGAATGCCAGTGAAAATGAGATAGAATCAGAGTTTAAAATACGGAAAGAACAAGTTAATTCCTAATACAAGTTAGATGTCTGCAAGTCAGCAGGGCCTGATGAAATACATCCTAGAATACTCAAGGAGCTGAATGAAGAGATATTTGCCATTAGCAATTAGCTTCAATAAATCATGGAAGATGGGTGAAATTCTGAGGCCTGGAAAAGGACAAATATAGTGCCAATCTATAAAAAGGGGAATAAGGACAACCTGGGGAATTTGAGACCAGTCAGCTTAACTTCAGTACCCAGAAAGCTAATGGAGCAAATAATTAAGCAATCAGTTTGCAGACACCTAGAAGATAATAAGGTGATAACTAACAGCATGGATTTGTCAAGAATAAATTGTGTTAAATCAACCTAATAGTTTTCTTAGAGGGTAACAAGCCTTGTCGATAGGGAGAAGCAGTAGATGTGGTATATCTTGACTTTAGTAAGGCTTTTGATACTATCTCACGTCACCTTCTCATAAACAAACTAGAGAAATACAACCCAGCTGGAGCTACTATGTGGTAGGTGCATAATTGGTTGGAAAATTGTTCCCAGAGAGTACTTAGCAGTGGTTCACAGTCAAACAGGATGGGCATATCAGGGGGGTCCCACAGGGATCAGTTCTGGGTCCAGTTCTGTTCACTATCTTCAGCAATGATTTAGATAATGGCATAGAGAGTACACTTATAAAGTTTGCAGAGGATACCAAGCTGGGAGGGGTTACAAGTGCACTGGAGGGTAGGATTAAAATTCAAAATGATCTGGACAAACTGGAGCAGTAAATTCAATAAGGACAAATGAAAAGTATTCCACTTAAGAAGGAACAATCAATTGCTCACATACAAAATAGAAAATGACTGCCTACGAAGTAGTAGTGCAGAAAAGGATTGGGGGGGTGTCATAGTGGAGCACAAGCGAAATATAAGTCAACAGTATAACACAGGGGTCAGCAACCTGTGGCACGCATGCCAAAGGCAGCAAGCGAGCCAATTTTTACCGGCACGCTGCTGCCAGCCGGGGTCCCGGCCACTGGCCCCACTCAGCCCACTGCCAGCCTGAGTGAATGGAAGCCCTGGCCGGCAGCAGCTGAGTGGGGCCGACGGCCAGGACCCCGGCTGGCAGGAGCCAGCGGACAGAACCCCAGACCGGCAGCGGGCTGAGCAGCTCAGCCCGCCGCCGGTCTGGGGTTCTGTCCGCCGGCCCCGCTCAGCCCACTGCTGGTCTGGGGTCCCGGCCATCAGCCACGCTGATCCTGCTGTGGCCTGGGATACCAGCCGCCGGCCCCGCTCACCTCGCTGCTGGTCTGGAGTTCCAGCCACCTGGCCCCCTGCCAGCCGGGGTCCAGGCCTCCGGCCCTTCTCAGTCCTCCTGCCGGCCTGGGGTACCAGGAGCCAGCCCAGGGCTCTGTTCCTGGCCTGGTCCCAGCACTCTGCAGCCCATATCAAAAATTACACTACAATTAACTTAAAAACTTGAAAACTTTGTATATTACAGTAATCGTTAAAACATGTATAATGTTAATAAATACATAGGTTTGATGAAACAAAGTAGTTGTACTTATGTGCCTGTGCTTAATTTGTGTTTTCGATGATTTACTTTCTAAAAAAATATTGCATGTCTCGCACCCCCAGAAAGGGCATCTCACACCCCCAGGAAGTTTGTGCACCCCAGGTTAAGAACCACTGCACTAAACTGATAAGATCTGCATTTTAATTTAATTTTAAATGAAGCTTCTTAAACATTTTAAAAACCTTGTTTACTTTACATACAACAATAGTTTAGTTATATAATATAGACTTATAGAGAGAGACCTTCTAAAAATGTTAAAATGTATTACCGGCACGTGAAACCTTAAATTAGAGTGAATAAATGAAGACTCGGCACACCACTTCTGAAAGGTTGCCGACCCCTGGTATAACACTTGCAAAAAAAGCAAACACCATTCTGGGATGTACTAGCAGGAGTGTTGTAAGCAAGACACAAGCAGTAATTCTTCCTCTTTACTCCATGTTGATTAGGCCTCAACTGGAGTATTGTGTCCAGTTCTGGGCACCACATTTCAGGAAAGATATGTATAAATTGGAGAAAGTCCAGATAAGAGTAACAAAAATGATTAAAGGTCTAGAAAACATGACCTATGAGGGAAGATTGAAAAATATGGATTTGTTTAGTCTGGAGAAGAGAAGACTGAAGGGGGAACATGGTAACAGTTTTCAAGTACATAAAAAGTTGTTACAAGGAGGAGAAAAATTGTTCTCTTTAACCTCTGAGGATAAGACAAGAAGCAATGGGCTTAAATTGGAGCAAGGGCGGCTTAGGTTGGACATTAGGATAAACTTTCTAACTGTCAGGGTGATTAAGTACTGGAATAAATTGCCTGGGGAGGTTGTGGAATCCCCCTCACTAGAGCTTTTTACGAGCAGGTTAGACAAACATCTGTCAGCAATGGCCTAGATGAGTGATTTGCAAACTTTAGCAATCCAAGGACACTGATTTTGATTTAAAAATTTTGCAGACCCCCAAGCCCTCCCCACTCAGCCCCAGGCCCCACCCCAACTCCACCCTTCCCCCCAAGGCCCCACTTCCCTCCACCTCCTGCCCCTCCTCTTCTCTGCCTCTTTCCGTCCCATCCCCTGAGTGCGCCCCATTCCCGTTCCTCCCTCTCCCTCCCAGTGCCTCCTGCACAGTGGGGAACAGCTGTCCTGTGGCATGCAGGAGGCACTGGGAGCAAGAAGGAGGAGTTGATCAGCGGGGGCTGGCGGCCCTGGTCATGATTCCACTCCTTCCCGGAGCGCAGCCCATCCCTGCTCCTCCCTCTCCCTCCTAGCGCCTCCTGTATGCCACTGAACAGCCACTCCCCAGCATGCAGGAAGCGCGGGGAGAGAGGGGGAGGAGTTGCTCAGTGTGGCCCACAGACCCCCCAGCATACCTTTGTGGACTCCAGTTTGAGAAACTCTGGTCTAGATAATACTTAGTCCTGCCTTGAATGCAGGGGACTGGACTAGATGACTTCTCGAGGTCCTTTCCAGTTCTATGATTTTTTCACATGAAGTTGGGAGAATTTGGAAGCCTAAAGTTTTTGAGCACTGGCCAGAAAAACCTGAGTGCTTTTTAAAGTTTTCTCATGTGGGGGATTCAACACTTTTTACAGCAGAACTACCCCAGTGCTATATTGCAGCAAAATCTGTGCCTTAAGCCACCTTTTAAATGGATGAGCGTTAATGTTTTATTAACCCTGTTACTCAGTCTGTTCTTTACCCGTTGTCTCGGATTTATGTTTTAGAGACTCTGTTACACCTGAATCGCTTTTTCAATGGTTTCTTCCCAACTGTAAGGGCCAGAAACTTTTCCATATACGTTTTTTAGGTTCTGGACTAGCAATGACACTTACCTATTTGTTGACAAAAATAGTTGTTTGAGCTCATAATGTTCTTTAATGGTCTTAAGGTATAAAGGTATGCGTGCTATAGATTTTTATACTGCTCTCATCACTGTAGTATTGGAGGGGATGTCTACACTGCAGTAAAAGACCTGCGGCACAGCCATGGTTGGTCAGCACACTTGGGCTGCTGGGACAAAAACAGCCTTTTAGTGGCTTGCTTGGACTGGAGCCTGGGCTCCGAGACCGTGTGTGCAGGGGGGAGGTCTCAAAGCCAGGCTCCAGTCCAAGCCTGGCTACCTGCACTGCTGTTTTTAGCCCCACAGCCCAAGTCCCCTGAGTGCCAGTCAGCTGCCCTGGGCTTTGAGACTCAATGCGGCAGGTTTTTGACTGCAGTGTAGACGTACCCTGAGCACCTTCCAGGAGTGCATTAAGCAATATGATTACACATCTATCGTGCGTTTTGTTCTCTCATCCTCGCCCTAGAGGAAGATGCTTGGGTTAGTAGTGTCAGATTTTGATAGGGATTGGCGTTTTCTTGTTTTGTTTTTAATGTACCTATTGCTACATATTTGTATTGGAGAAGGCATGGTCAAAGAAATGTGCCTTCCACTTGGAGCAGAAAGTGGTCAAGTTTTGTGATGGTCCTTAGTTCCTGAGCGAATTCATTCCAGTCTCTCACGACCCTCAGAGAAGATTCTGTCTCCCACACAGAGCAGCTTTACTCTTATTGTTGAACTTTCCATTGTATCAGAGAAGTGAAGTTATTAACCATGGTCTTCATCCCAGAGCTGTGGACTCTTTTTTAGGTGTTCTGGGCCCACGCCATGGAGCGCTTTGACAATAAGGCCCAAATCTTTGAACTTGATTTGATATTCTATGAGAAGCCAGTGCAGGGAGCAGAGGACAGGTGTGATGTGCTCACTGTAGCCTGTGTGGCTGAGGAGACGTGCTGCAGTGTTTCCTGTTGGAATTTCCTAAGTGTTGAAGGGTTCATGCCTAAGTATATCACATTGCTGTAGTCCAGCCCAGAGGTGAAGAAAGCAGGAATGATTGAGGTCAGGTCTGTCTGCCAAAATGGGACAGAGTCTCCTAGACAACCAGAGATGATTCAAAAATATAGTGCATGGCCGTTGCGATGTGAGAGCCCAATGTCAACCGAGGAATCCAAGAGTATTCCTAGACTGTGGACTGAATTGACCAATTATGGATGTGAATCTTCAATCAAAGACGACTGCACCATGGCTGTAGACTACTCCAAATACTTTCCTCTTCCCACCAGCATCAGCTTCTTTAAACAGTTAAATCAGTGCAACTGTGTCTCTAGACACTTGCTGCTTTAAACTGGAATGATATTGATTTAGCCAAGCTAAACTGATATAAACCAGAATTAAAGTGATTCAAGAGTATTCACACAGGGCACTGCACCAGTTTAACTAAATCAGTTCTTGAAATTATTTAAAATGGTGCAATGCCTATGCAGATCAGTTCTTAATTAAACTGTTGTACGTTTGCATGTAGGTTAAGGATTCAATTTGGTTGTACGGATTTGCAAGAAATGCATTTATTTTTCTGTTTTAAATTTTAAAAAACCATCCTAAGTCTAAGATGTACTGAAGACAAATTTCTGGGTGAAATTTGAAGCCCGTGCAATATTTGTATTTTTAAGCTAGAGGAACCCAAAGGAATGCAAGGCAAAGAAGGCCCAAATTTTAAAAAAGGGAACATGTCTAAATGCTTCCTCTTCAAAAGTTATAGAATCTTTTACTGATGAAATAATTTGAAAATTCAATTGTCCCTTGAAGAGTCATTGAGCCAGACTTGAAGACTAGATTCAGACAACAATGTATAAAACAGAGATTTTAGTCCTGCATTAAGTGGAAAATCTCAGTGCAAAGTTAACGATGGAGTCATTTCTGACTCTTCCATAATTCTGGGCATATTGCTCCTTTTGTGTGGTGAACTTTTAGTTTATGACAAGGCTTTCCATAGACTTTCATAATAAGGTCTCAAATGCTATAGTGAGACTGGTTGTTAGAAACCACAACGCTGGTCGTGGTCGATTTCTGGATTGAGTTAGTTTACATATAGTTCTAAAGCCGAGAGATAATTTTTTTAAGATATATGAAATTCTTGATCCTAAATAACATACACTATGAATTTTTTTACATCTTTGCTTTAGAGCAGTGTATAAACTGGTTCAGGCTATAAAATAATAGTTATGCAACATGTTTATCCAGTAGCCCATAGCATCAAAGACCATATGCTACAGAGTAAGAAGCACAAAAACAGCAACAGTGTGATTTGCAATAGATGATCTGAGTAGCATTAAATTTCTATAAACAGCCTCTTAGAACAGTGAAAATGCTGCTTAACTCACACACAAGTTGGCCACAGTCTTATTTTCATTGGTTGGATGGGGCTAAATTGTGATAAATAAGAGACAAGCCCAATCTACAACAACTACTTCTACTTTGCAGGAATTAATTATCCAATTAAATACCAAATTAACTGGAAATACAAAAGCAATAAGGCATTTGCTATGAATCAGTGTATGTTACACCATCTAATGTATAATATAACTGATACCTCCAGTTTCTCCAATCCTTGTAATGACGATAGCAAGAACAAAAGCTGTAGCCATAAAATATGTGAAATGGTATTTCTAGGGAAAAAGGAAATATAGAAAAAAATATGTGCTCAGTCATTACCTTTGTAGCCAGGCCAGCCAGGCCTGGCACCAGGAAATATGCAAGCATGTTACTCTTCTTCTAAAACCACAGGATGTCATGTTAGCTCATAGCTATTAACAGTGCACAGGGTTTTTCCCTGCATATGGCGATCTGGCTTTAAGATTAAGGCCCAATCCTTGCAGTGCAATCCTCACATGGACAAATAAGTCTTATTTGTTATCAACAATGCCCGGTGAGGGGCTGAGCATCCTTAACTCCAGCTGATTGTAAAAGAAGGTGTGGGTGCTTGGCGCTGTGCAGGTTCAGGTCCTCTGTGGTGTAAGTGAGGGTCTGGAGAATTGTACTGGACAAAACTTAAACTTACTCCACAATCTGAGAAAGTGAGAGACATAGCCAAACATATCTTGGAAAAAGTGATGAAAAACTCAGCTGGGGTTTATTCTGTCTTTAAATTTAGTTTTCCAAGTACCCTGTAGAATCTTTAGTTCTTTCTCTCACATTCAGACAGTTCATGGGTATATCTGACAACACACACAAGCTGACATTGCACACACAAAACCAGTTCTCCAGTTCATCTGCTTTAGAAAAAACATGTTAAAATAATATATACGCTTTAACACATGTGGCATTCAAAAGGGTGACTGGGAAATGCAAACAGTAAAGAGCAGCTTTAAAGAGTATTGTTAGTGGAAAGGCACATCTTTTTGCTGGGGTGATTCCTATTTTCTTTAAAACAATATTACATTGCTGTGGCTTTAATTTTGCCGTTCTATAATCACTCAACAGTCTATTGAGCTGCCTGGAAATAATGAACAGTGTGTGTGCATGTGTGTATGTTTGGGGAAATGTGTTCATTCCCAAATCTAGTCCCCTTCAGTTAGGGGTAGTCCATGGGTGACAAAGTCCCTTGTCCCAAGTCTGAGTGGGGTTTCGCTTTTTGTTCAGAAATGTGCTAGTGGTAGAGAGGAGGAAGGCCGGGGAGTTCTGCGTGTTTGCATGTAGCCATAACAGAGTAAGCCATGTAGAGGCTAATGCAGCATCTTATTGATTCCCTCTTGGATTCTGCCCCAATCCCAGGTGCTGATAGCTGCAAACTGTTCCTGAAGCAGGAACTCCAGAGAGGTAGTCCCACTGCTGGGAAGGGTGTATTTTCCAGGTCCACCTTGGTAGCTGACCAGCCCACTCCACTCAGAGATGTGCTGTTCAGTCACTATATGTTCTAATACTTGGGCTGCATTCTCTGTGGGTTTCCCATGAGCAGCTTGGAATAACATCTCCCTTTGCCACTAGGGCACCACAAAAACAGTGATGTCCTTCAAAATGTGAAAGGCGTGAAATGATAGAAAAAGCCTTTTGTAGCAAGGCCACTGGCCGCCCACCCACCCACTTTTCAACCTAAGTAGTTATGTAATCCTTATAAAACAAACAGCTTATAATTTTAAACTTACCACCGTCTCTGCACTTCTATAACTGCAATTAACCAGGCTGTGTCCAGGGAGATTCTGTGGCCTGAAACATCCCTTTCACAATATATTGCAGTTCACTTTTGAAATGTCCTTGAAATTCCACAAGAATTAATTCTGAGCTCCTCCTTGAGCTATTTGAGACAATAACCCTCTGTGTCTTGTCCTATTCAGGCGCCTTGAACTTTACTGGCTGCTGTACCTCCTTGAGTCAACATACCTTCTCAAGAAGAAGTGTTTCTGTGATGAGCTTATGCTCAAAGTTCTTGAGAAGGCTGACAAGCGCATCCAGGTGCAGAAGCAGAGGGACTTAAGACTGGAGGAAAGGCCTGCCAAGAGGTGAGAGGAAAGGCTGAGGCCCACCGCACAGCTAGAGGGCAGGGTTTCATCGTGGGAGAGGCACTTGCAACATGGGTCCTGGAACAGGAATGGCGGCTAACGGAGGAGGACAGAGCTCAGCAGAAAGAATTGTTTGGGTTGCTCATCTCTATCATGGCCACAAGATTACCAGGTCTTGCTGCCTCTGCTTCACCACAGCCTGATGCTCCTGCAATGGACCCTCAGTCCAGAAATAGCCTGGACAACTCCATGTGTGGGTGGCCCATGCAATTAGATCCCAGGAGTGGCTGGACAGGGCAAATAACCCCATGCAGCCTTCCTTCTTGATCTCCTCTCCTGTGGACACCTCCTTCCCCCTACAAAGTTTATGGAACATGAGGCAAGGAAATGGGAGGCCAGGAGACATGCAAGCGGTAGGAGGTTTCTGTCATGTTTGCTCTGGTTAATGCACTTCTTTGTTTTGGAAATGTTCTTTTGTAACTGGTGTTTGGCTGTTGCAATGATAGCTGGCCTGCCTGGCAATGGGTGACTGCTGTATTGTTTAACACTTAGTTACAAATAAAGCCTTTTATGTCATTAAGCAAGTTCATTGCTATCACTGCATCTTATCATACAATCATGATTTGAAATAAAACACACGATCAGGCGCAATTAGACATTACTAAGCAAAGGCTATTCCTCTATACAGTTAGGTACTGCAATTCACACTTCAATCACTGCCTTATATGGCCCCATGCTGTGAATCATCTCTACCCCTGCACTTAAATTCTTATAGTGTATTTCCCAGAGTGTCCCCCTCCCCCCGCACCTCACCTTCCTCAACATGCCAGGGGGGTTGAAAATATTTACCAGAGCGCTGCTCCAGACAGCTCCGGCTGAATTAAAGCCCTGCCGCCCCCAATTCATAATTCATCACGTCATTCATAAATACATTGCATGGCACTCAAGCCCCCCCACCTCCCAAACATTGAATCCCCCGCAAATTAATTAGCCCTATCCCCCCAACAAGCACATTCTGAGAGGTACTTTTCCTCCTCTTCCATTGGACCATGCAAATTCTTAAGTGGGAACACAAAGCATCCCTGATTTCTGTTCCCTAAGTACATCCAGCTCCAGCTGTGGTAGGTGCACTTTCTGGCTGAGTGCACCGATTTAGCAGCCCCTCGCTGCCATTGGGCCATTCAGGGGGAAATGGCTCACCTCTGGCTTCACAGAGATTGTGAAGAGCACAGCAAGCCACAGTGTTGCAGATAGCACTGATGACACTGGCATCCAAACGGGTCTCTAGACATCTCCAATGGGATTTCAGTTGGGCAAAAGCACATTCAACAACCATTCTACACCTGGTGAGTGTGTAATTAAATTGCCTTTGGCCAGGGCCTCTGAAATCAGGATACGGTTTCATAAGCCAAGGCAAAAGAGGGTATGTAGGGTCCCCCAGAATAACAATGAGGACAGTAGCTCTGTTTATGACAAGATCATTTGGTGGGAATAGTGTCCCATCCTGTCTATGCATGTAGACTCCTGATCAGCAAAAACTCTGGCATCACAAACTTTTCCAATGCAGCCCCTGTTGACATTCAGAAATTGCAGTAGCCCTCTTTGTGGTTTATGCACTTATGTTCCTTGAGGAGGGCAAACTATGGGCACACAAGTCCCATGGCCCTGATGCAGTCTGGAAACCCCAGTCTCTCTAAGCCAGCAATTACCACAGGAATATTAGTTATGCCCACCACTGTGTGGTAAACCACCCACCTCAGAAACCTCTACCACCACTTTACCCACAGTCAACTTGCCAACACCAAACTGGTTGGCAACAGACCTGTAGCAGTGTGGGGCAGTCAACTTCCAGCCGGCTCTAGCAACCCGCTTCTGGACAGACAGTGGTGGCCTCATTTGTGTCTTCACACTAGAGGGTCGGGCGGCAAGCGGCTCACAAAGTGCCAGAAATGGAGCTTTCTTTGTGCGGAAGTTCTGGACTGACTGCTGGCCATCCCATGGCTGCATGATGATGTGAGCCCACCAGTCTGGGCTTGTGGCCCTGTGCCAGAAGCTCCAGTCTACGTAGGGGGCATAAGTGGGTATAGGGTGTGTACGGAGCAGCATCACCCAGTGCTAGTCTGCCATGCCAGGTTACTTGTCCTCTGCCACCACCTTCTGCTCCATCTAAAGCTCTGTCAAGTGCCTTTGGTGGGTCAGAAAATGGTGCCAAAATGTCCACCAGCGCCTCTGGGAATTGCTGCCCATTTCCTGACACAAGAATGAAAGCGCAAACCAGAGACCTGCTTGAAATGGGGTCTCCTCCATGATGCTTGGCAGGCCGTATTGGCGGGTTGTTCAAACTTCCTGTAACATGCAGGGTGGGCAGTAAAGTTTTCCTACAGTGCCCTATGGACAAAGGGCTACAGTGGCCACATTTTGGGCGGCTTCTAGGGACACTGGGATATGGTTGGTTTGACGCAGATCTGCATGCTTCAGTGTGGATGCCAGAGGCCCGGGTACGAGCCTGGGTTAGAAAAATTTTAACATAAGGTTAAGCATCAGTGTATATGCTCAGGCCCCAGGTTCTCTAACATGGGTCAGCAGACTTGAGTGCCATAAACAGTGGGCTTACATTGCAGTGTAGGGACACCCAATGAGAGTTAGGTGCCTAAATACCTTTGAGGACCTGTGCCTTAGAGCTTATCAGGAAGTTAAGGTTCAACCAGAGCGCTCTGTAAAAACATCTCCAGGGTAGTCAGCTGGGGAGAGCCTCTGAGAAGGCACAGGGCCATAGCTAGGGGTTAGTGGTAGCTTGTTGGTTGTTGCCGCTGAGCTGTATGTCAAGTTTTTCTGATTGTGTAAAAGCCTTTTGATTGATTGTTCCCCCCCTCCCCCCGTGGAATCGTGTCAGCCGGACAGAGGACATAGAGTTGGGAAGAAAACTCCTCTGTTGGACCAGGTTGCCCAACACTTGCAGTTTATGCTCTCCTTGCCTTCAGTGGGAGTTATGTGCACAGAAAGTCTTCGAGTTTGGCCCCTTTTAACCATAGCAATTTTATGTTCATTCTGTGCATCATTCCCTCACGACCTAGTGCCTCACTGAGTGAAATGATTGGGCAGCTTTTCAGTGTTTCACTACAGTTGCACTGTTGTTAATGCAATTCATCATCATCATCCATCCTATATGATCCACAGTAGGCGTGAAGCTGCAGGCTTCACCCTCCCATGAGCCCACTGTGCAGAAAGTCAATGCTATTATTTATTATTATTATTTCTAAATCCAAGGTATCTCTGGTCTTTCTGCAATGTGTTTCCCCAGAAATGCATCATAATTCTGGCAGGCGGGGGGGGGGGGGGCGGGCGGAGGGGAACAGGCTAAAATCCCTACACTGCCAACAAGACCCTGTGGAGGTCTAAAGAGCCAAATTCTCATTGACAGTCAATGGGATTTAGGTTCCTAAGGGCCTAAATTATTTCTGAAAATGATACAGTGTATGTCTGCAGTTGGAGCTGGCTGTGTAATTCTCAGCTCCAGTAGACATACTGGCACTAGCTCTTAGTGGGCTAGTGCACTAAAAATAGTAGCATTGCTGTGGGGACCCAGGTGGCAAGGGCTAGTCGTGCTGGATACAAACCAGCCTGGATCCTGTGAGTCAGTACTCGGCTTGGCTGCCGTTCATTGCTGTCTGCACTACTGTGGCTACGCTACTGGTTTTAGTGCACTGATTTGATGAGAGCTATCTCAAGTATGTCTGCGTGAGCTAGGAAACACACCAGTAGCTCCAAGTGTAGATGTAGCCTTAGGCTTCTGAAACAGTTAGGTATTGCAATGCTAAGTGCAGCAATGCCTAAATACCTTTACAGATCTGGGCCTAAGTGTCTTGGTGAAAGTCAGAATTGATGAGTCCGCAGCACATTCTTGGAATTATGGTTTCCTGACCCTGTGTTTTATCACTACTAAAAATCACACTGGCTTTGTTATTTCCTCTTGGTTGGTTTCAACACTTACTTATAAAATTGGCACCATGCATGGCCTTCATTGTAATTTAATCTACAAAGGCTAGAGCAAGAGAAAAGAAGCCCTGATAACATATCAGTACATGGATGCACTATAGAAAACAGCTGTTCTTAGCACCCTGGAACTTTCTGGCAGCAGTGAAAGTGTTAAGGACAATGTGTCGGACTTAAGTTTGAATTTTCTTTATGTCACAACCTTAGCATCATTGAAAAGGTTGGGCAGCTTCATTTGTTTGGTATTTTTGTCTTTAGTTCTTTGGAGATTGTTAATGATAACACTTTGCACACATCTCAGGATCTCTAAGCACATCACAACCATGAACTCAACCTCACTACACACCTTGTCACCTACACAAATCATTCATGAGTGTAGAGAAGAACCTGTTTAGCAACTGGTGTAGGTGCACAGGGCAGTGCATCACGGTGCTTCTGGGTGTGAGAAGGGGGGATGAGAGGCCAGGTCCCAGCAGGTGGGGACCCAGGGTATTGTGAGGCCACTGAAGGCAATGGGAGTCTTTCTATTGACTTCTTTGGGTTTTTAGATCAGGCCCTGTGGAAGCTCATGAGAGCTTCTGTCTTCCCCAATCTTCAGCAGCTCTCCCAATTCTCCAGCTGTTTCTGAATCAGTTCTTCAAAACGCTAGTGTCAGCTCTGTAGTGCGGCCAGTGTTTGCACAGTCTTGACTATTTCCGCGAGAACCTTCTCCCCTGAGCAGCAGCAGTCAGGGACTGGGGTGCCCCCAAGTCTTTGTGCAGGTTGGAGATCTGAGCTCTCCATTTGCAAAGCCCTCAGCAACCTAGCCTTTCCCCTCCAGGGTGTGCATTTACTCTGCCTGCTGTGCATCGCAAAAGAAATCGTGTACCTCAGAAGGGCTAGATCAAATGCCGGGATCTTAGAAGCCCGGATTTAGGGCGCTGGGATGTGTCAGAATGCAAGACTAGCTCAGAATGAGAATTGTGTCAATCAATTGTCCCTTCTCTTTTATAATGAGAAGAGCCAAAAGCCCAGATCGGAGCACCCGCAAACTTTGGGGAGCGGGGCAGGAGAACTGCAGCGGCGAAGGCAGTGCTTTGAGCCCCTCTCTAATTTTAAAGGACGTTTTTCATGCACGAAGTAAGTAAAGCGCTGCTAAATTGGATAATAACGGTGCACCCGCTGAGCTGTTCTTTCCTCCGCCCCTTCCCCACTAGCTCTGGTGACTTCAGGTCTGCACGCTGCGTGCAGCAAGCGCCTTTCTCACAGATCCTTTCTAATTTAGCAAACTGACCACCGGAAATTAGGTAAGGAAGGCTGCTCTAAGGCAGTCGTTTCCCGAGTGTGTGTCTCTTGCCTGCGGTGTTTGAATCACTCTGTAGCTACAATAACCTCTGTGCAAAGGGGGGGGGGGGGAGAGACAATCTCGCCTACCTCTTCCATATTTAACCATTACCTAAATCCAAAGGGAAATGAGCAAACCTCTAGGTTTGGGTGTCACGGTATTTTCAGCGCTGCTGGGTGTATTTATCCCAAAAGAGTTTCCACAACAAGTTAATTCTAGGCTAGGGAAGGGCTCCTTTGTACAATGCTCTGCCTTAAACCCGATCCATAATACAACCCCCGTCTAGACTGCCCCGTGGGGGTTGTTCAGCCCTCCTAGGACCGCAGGGGGGCTGAGCTGAGAGGTTTGAATTTCCCTGAACGTTTTGTGTCAGCTCCTCCGAGCACAGTCCCCAGCCCCCGCCCCCCTTTTTGAGTCAATCTGTGTTTTGAATCTGTGACCTGTTCTCGTTGCGGAAGTTGAAGAGGATCCAAGAATAGATCCGCTCGCTGTGTGTAATTTCTAGAGCAGAACCCCGAGTGAAATGAAACGCCCTATTGCAGAATGACACTTGGATGTCACCCCGGCGAACCCTGCCAAGCTGAATACGGTAAGACCTTTTCATTTAAGGAAAAGAGAGAGAGAGAGAAAAAGAGAGAGAGAGAAAACCCGGTGTTGATTTGATAGGTTTTTTAAACGCATTTTTTGTTGCAGAAGCTCCTAACGCTCAGGAAGTGGAATTTGTGGTTTTGGGGGCTGAGCTCTGAAGGAGTTGAGAAAAAAAAGGGCAAAGTCAAACACCAGCTCTCCTTAAGGGAGGCTAAATTTAAAGTCACCTAAACTAGCAGCCTGTGTGGCACAAAGCTGTCAGCAGCCACGCTTCCAAATGGTAAGCAACTTTCCTTTTCTTGCCTTGCGCCCCTGGCCGACTGGGGGAAATGTCCTGTCCCCCTTGGCCCGCGGGTCTCACTGAGAGCAAAGGACAAACCTACCAGCACTGCTCTTTGCTCAGCCCCTGGGAGACGGCCCTGCCCCGAGCCCCGAAGGGGTGGGGAGGTTAGACACACGTCTGCCCTGTGGTGGCAGAGGGCAGATCTGCTAGGAAAACGGACTCCCTCTCGGTTCCTCTCCAGCAGCCGTCTGGAGCGCAGTGCGCCCCGGGCACTGCAGGGAAACGGAATTGGCTTTGCCCGGCCCTCCTGCGAAGGGCTGAGAGTGCCCAGCTCCCTCTTTCTATGCAGCGAGGAGAACAGTTAATAACAGCCCGGCAACTGGGAGCGGGGAGAGAAAATGAAACGAAAGCACGTGGCGAATAATAATCACGAATTGCCCAAAGATAAAACTGAGGCCGAAATGTAACAGGCTGCTGGAAAGCGAGGCCTGCGCCCTCGCCGCATCACTGACTGACCCCGGGACAGGCTCGGAGTCTGACATCCATGGGTCCGAAAAGCCCGAGCGCCAGCATCACTGGGGAATGTGGGTCTTGCTTTGATTTCCTGGCGCAGAGGGACGAGAACAGTTGGTTAAACGCTCCCCGAGTTCCTGCCATATGTTTCACTTCCTTGCGGGTGGGTCGGATAATGCCAGGTGGGTTTGGGAAACCGTGTTCCCACATTTACTGGCTGGGATTATCTGCCATCTCCGAAAATTTGGCCTTGGCTTTCAGGAGGGAGCGCAGATTTAAGCAGCAGCCAGAACTGAGATAAGGAAACCGATTTGTCTTGTTCAGAGAAAGCAGCGAGTTACTCTAACAAACTGGAATCAGGCAACGAAGTAACTTTCCAAAGGTGTGTGGAAGGAATGCGTGGAAAGACAAGAAGGGCAGTGTGGACAGCCCTGCGCGCGCACACGTGTTGGAGCGCACGCAAGGAGCGAAGCTGGGGGGGGGGGGGTGCGCCCATCGCACAGACGTGCCCAGGCTTTTGGAGGGAAAAAAAAGAAGTTGAGATTTTTAAAGTGTTTGAAATATTTTTGAGGCCCCCGAGGCTGAGGTGTTAGTGAATCAATAGAGGGCAGGCTCCTGTACTCATGATAAATATGTCAACAAATTTATCAAGCCACTTTGATTTTTACCCCCTTTCTTTCACAGTTAACAGTGCCTCCTTCTCAAGGATGAATTAAGGAACAGGTGGAACAGGGGAGAAACTCTCCCACCAGTTTCTAGCAAACAGAACGATCTGAAAATAGTGTAGCGAAGAGAACAACTGCTTTTCGGGCGATCCTGTCAAGAGAACCTCTATTTTAATGTACAGGGGATTAAAAATTATCCCACTGAATAACATTTACTATATTTGTTTACATCTTTTCGATGGCAAAAAAATAAACACCTGCGTGAGCAATGAAAGGCAATCGATCGATTGCTGGTATTGTAAATTACAGAGCTGCCCGCTGAAAAATGTATGTGCAGCAATTGATTGGTTCCCCTCTGGGCCCGGCCCTACCAGGGTAAATGAAATCAGACAGGACCTCTTTTAGCTATTCATAACAAACTGGAGTCATTAGAGGAAAAACAAACCCAGCTTAAGTTCAATGCCGTGCGTGACAAGATCCAGCCTCTTCCTTTCTTTCCTCACGGAAAGGGCAGGCTGGCTCCTTACCTTACCCAGGACTGGCGAGCCGGCACTGGCGGAGAAGAAACCCTCATTCGAGCTCAGACATGGGGTATTTCTCTTTTGCAAAGTGCCGAGTCGTACAGGTGTTGTGTCAGCCCATCTCTGAGGCTTGATGTGCCTGTTCGTTAAACCCCTGGCCCCGGAGACCCCAAAGGAAACCTATAAACAGATTTTTCTCCCCCAGGTTTCTTTTCGATCCAAGTGTGTGGAGAGATCTCGGTTTTCCGTGTTACAGTTAAAATGTTTTTACAATTGTATATATTTTTAAAGTTTATTCAACAGCGGATATTTGAACTAGGACCGGGATGTACCACGATACTCCAACCTGGATAACTCTCCGAGTTTGGATTTAGTTTGTAGATTTCATTATACTCCCTCCCCCTAAGCAAATTAATCTCACTTACACTGAGGTCGCCGAAAACCCTTTAGCAGACAGTCTCTGGGACAGAAATACGGTGTCAGTCATACGTGTCCAGATGATATCGAATTGTTACATCGTTTCAGAAAGTGTGTCTGCGAGGCGGCTACGCTTCGCTGCTGGTTTTTAGCTCTTTGATCTAATGCAAATATGAAGAGACTGTCCACACAGAATCGTGTCTGGCGGGGATTGTTAACTGAGTAGGGGGAGGGGTAAATGAACATTAGTGATCTCACTAAATTATCCAGAGATAGACAGCAGGTTTCTGCTCTCCTTACTTGCCAGCAGCAGCAGACAACAGGCGCGTAGCTGGCATTTCTTTCCTGATGTGCTTGAATAAACTTTCCCTTCTCCCAGTACTCAGTGTCCAGGACCCTCCTTGTACTGAAGCGCAGCAGAACAGAGCAAGACACCGCTATTTTCTGTTCGCAATTTACCTCCCACAAAATCAATCCGATACAAGCTATTGCTTGAGAGTCTCTGAGAGGGAAGAGCCTGCAAATAAACCATATTGTTCCCGCGCACAATATCGCCGCTGATGACCTTTAAAAATGTTTGCAGCCATGCAAATGATAAACACATGAAGCTATTGTAACTCAGACATCTCACAAAAGTTTGGTTAGAAATCAGTTTGTCCAGCTATTTGTTGTTATTAGCAGTCTCGGGGGGGGAATGAGAGCACAGTGATATTTGTGGGGCCTTTCAGTCTCTTGTTAGGATTGTGTGAGTGACGAATTGGCTCAGTTTAACCTCGGTAAATTGGCACACTACATGATCCGCCTCGTTTGCACTGCCTGGGTAGATTGCTCCCGTGTGAGCTCTCCAAGGTGAGCCTGGTGCAAAAGGAGACTAGCGTGTTATTTCTCCCCGTCTGTTGGATGCCTGTTGCTCAACAAGCTGCAAGCAGCCCCTCTCCCACCAGCCCACCCTCCTGATGAAAGATGGGGGGAGGACTGCGTAACGCCCGCGTTTGAGTAACAACGGAGTGAGCGAGCAGTGTCGCTCCTTCGCAGCGCTGCGGGTTTGATTTCCCAGCTGGTTGGAGACACCTAAGAAACGAACAGCCCCCTCCCCCCAACCGATAGCCCCGTTTGTGGCTGATGCGTCTGGAGATGCGTTGTTTTGAAACCACCTGTCTGAATGCCACCTGGTGAACGGAGCGTCCTGTACGCATGCTCCTCCCCTGCCCCGTCCCCTCGCCCCTCCCCGCCCTGTCCCGATTCCCAGTCCCCCCGGAGATCCCTAACCAATGGCTTGTCAAATCTCTCTGCAGAGCACAGCCAAGGCTGGGGATTTAAGGCGATTCACGGGTGGCGCCGCCAGTGATTTGGGGTGTCCGGGGCGCGGACACAGTCGCGCAGAGTGACAGGCGCCTCGCCTTGCAGGAGCAGCCTCACCATGCCGAGGTCTTTCCTGGTGAAGAGTAAGAAGGCGCACAGCTACCACCAGCCCCGCTCTCCGGACGAGGACTACAGCCTGCGCCTGGAGAGCGTGCTGGCCCAGATCTGTGCAGGTAGGGCGGGCACCTGCGGTCGGGGGCCGCGGCACTGCAGCTCCGGGCACGGCTTGGAGCGGTACAGATGGAGGTGGGGGATCAGAGCCTGACCTGCGACAAGGGGGCTGTGCCAGTTCATTGCAGGCAACTACAGAGCCCTGGGAGGGCGGGCTGGGGGCTCGGGGGAGCTCGCGGGGCAAAGGCACGCGGCCCGGTGTGTGTGTGGGGGGGGGGTGCGGGGACTGGTGCTTGTAGCAATGGGGCACTGGGGGAGGTGGGGAGATGCGGCCCAAGGGCCAGCGGATCCCAGCGACCAGGTCTCTGCCCCGTGCCTGCCCCTTGCCAGGTACTCGCCCTGTACTGGGGGAGTTCAGCGCCTGGTAAGCGGCAGCCGGAGCTGCAGTCCAGGGGGCTGCCCCCTACTGCCCCGAGGACCCCGCTGCCCTCGGCTAGTGTTTGAATGGGGACCCCTGGGCAGCCGGCCCGAGCCCAGCCCTGGCAAGGGCCGCGTCTGCGGGTCTCCCCGAGAAGCAGCGCGCCGGGGCTGAGCTGGGGAAGCGGCGGGGACAGAGGGAGATGCTGCCCGGGTGCTGGAGCAGGGGCGCTGCTGGGGCCCCGGCGAGGCTGCGGGGCTGCCCGCAGGGGGACGCTGCCCTGGCGGGGAGGCAGGGGCCCCGCGGGCCGGGCTGAGGGGTCCTGCTCTCCCCACCTACCCCGGGGTAAGGGCCCTTCTCGCCTCTGTCCCCCGCAGACAGTAAGATCCCGGGAGAGACGGGTCTGTGCAGCTCCGGCCTCCGGGACCCGGAGCCCCCCCGGGGCCGCTCTTCCCCGGAATCCCACCTGAGCGAGGCCGTCGATGGCGCTTCCGACTCGGCTCCCAGCTGCGAGGGCAGCGTCTGCGACAGAGCGTCGGAGTTCGAGGACTTCTGGAGACCCCCGTCCCCGTCCGTCTCGCCAGGTAGGGCCCGGAGCCAGCACCGCCTGCGGGCTGGGGTCTCTGACTGGGAGGGGGCGCGGCTGGCAGCCCAGGGGAAGGGTCTGTCTTCCTCTCCAGCCTCTTCTCAGGGAGCCGGCCGTCGGGGGCCGTCCCAGCCCACGGAAATCGGCTGGGCTGGAGAGTGATGGGGGTTCCTGTCTGATACACTCCCGGTCAGCACCGACCAGCACGAATGCAAACGCAGCAGCTGTCGGTTGTTTTACCAATGTTCGTGTAGCTATTAAGAAGAAAGCCTCCACTGTGTGTTACACTAAATCCCGACAACCCCTGTACATTGCTTTGGGTTAGAAATGAGCTTCCCTGTGCATCTTACTCCAGTTTTAAACATGCATCCAGAGGTATTTTAGTTCACGGAGGGCAACATTCCTGTTGGCTTCATACAGAGCAGGATCTAGCCTGGATTGAGCATGGACACGAGTGAATATAAAAAAATAATTTGACTGAAGAGCTTTGAAATATTGAAGAATGCAAATCACAGGAGTATAAAATTAGTTTTGTTGGTGTCTAAATATAATAGGCTGCTACAGTGTCTCTGAGTTTTCTTATATGATAGATCGGACTGCGCTAGGGAATACGTGTTATGAAAACTAGTAAATGTAGATACACGGCTATCTATACACCTATAGTAAATATAAGTGTGTGTGTGTGTGTGTGTGTGTGTGTGTGCATTATCCGTTAGATACTTTCCTAACTCCCATTCAAGTTATTTCTTGTTTCTTGTCTAAAAAGGGATTTTTTTTTCTTTTCTAAAAATGCATTCCTGAAAAACAGATGAAAATAATGACGGTCAGATTTAAACACCCCAAATCCAGGAAGCTCACACTTATAGCTACAGCTCTGTCTCTAGCTCCCTGGTTGTACCTTTGATGTGGCCGGAGCAGTGGGAGAAGATGCAGACCTGACTTTGGCTTGAATACTATCTCATTTAAAAATACAATCGTGTCGTTTTATAACAAAAATAACAAAGCTTTTTATTGCCTCCGTTAAAAAGCTGCAGCTGAAAAAAGACAAAGTGTGTGCGTGCATAAACTCGGTGCAAAAAGCAACAATTTCTGTCGCTGGAAAGGTAGAAAATTGTCTCAGCTTTACAAGATCAAGAAACCCCCGCAGACAAACAAAAACCTGTTCCTGGTTTTCATTCCTACTTTGTCCCTGTAATGTCACTGCATAGCCACGTCTGTATCTAATAGGGGAGCAGCTCTACATTTTAAAAGCCCCCAGGGTTTGAGTCAAGGCAAACAAAATTGTACACACGACAAAATGTGGGGATGCAATTCGATCTGGTTTGCTTAGTTATCTGCATTCTAATTAATAATAACAATATAATTAACACTAAATCCCCCCCCTCTCCCTGCATACTAATAGCTTGTGGAGAGGGACCCGTAGATCGCGCCCCTGCCGCAGTGTGTACACATACGAAGCGTTGTTGTAGCCATTTTGGTCCCAGGTCCAGATATTAGAGGCACAAGGTGGATGAGGTGGAATCTTTTATTGGACCCACTTCTGCTGGTGAGCGAGACAAGCTGTCCAGTTTACAAAGCCCTGAAGACGAACTCTGTGAACGCTCGAAAGCTTGTCTCTTTCGCCAACAAAACCTATTATCTCACCCATCTTGCGTCTGTAAACACGTGGACACAGATCACTGGAGAGACAGTCTTCACTAGATCTGCGCCTAGTTTTTTTTCACGATTATTTTTCCCCTCCTAAAATTCACTTGCCTAAAGCGCTTCATTTACTATGAGTGCGTCGAGGAAGGTGCGTTCCGAGCGAGTGTCTTAACAAAATTAGATAATCTTTTATAGCTGAAACTGATTATGCGATGGGGGCATCAATACTGGAGGGCTCTGTCCCCGTTAAATTCTTAACGAACATATCCCAGGAGTGAAGTGGGGATTGCAGGTGTCCCTGGCATCCACTGATCCGACCCGCTAGGCGTGGCCCCTAATAATGCTGCTGAAATCGTTACACTGAATACTCCATCCAGATTGGCATCAGTACGGAGACAGGTACGAGCTGTCTGGCAAGCCTGAAAGCGGTGTCAGGAGAGCAAGCTTCCTCCCACCAATTCTTTCTCCCCAGTCCGCCCCCCTCAGCGCCCATTCCCTCGCCAACTTCTCTGTCCCAGAAATTTTTAAGACAAATAACGGTCTAATTAGGTCGCGGGGATGTATTGATACAATATTTGATTTTTCACGGCGGGATTTATTCTCCTGTGGAAAGATCGTTGCTGTGCTTGACAAGAAAGAAAAGAGAGAAACAGCTTTTCTAAATTAAATTCATATCGGGCACAGGCAGTGAGAGTGTGCATATAGACACAAACGCTATAGAATACATATGCTATGTGCCTATAGTGGAATAGAATACGATTCATGTTCGTATTCCATGTGATCTGCAAAACGAATATATGTATTCACATTTCATTAGTGCGCAAAATTAAATCTGAATATTGTATTTATGCCATAGTAATTTGCATAGAGTAGATTTATTTATAGTATTACTAATAATATTTATAAATACCATACATCTACCCTATTTATGCAAATTACTGCAGTATATAAATACATTATACCTATAAGCTCTCTTTATATGTATGTATGTAATAACACCTGGCTATATTCATAGTCTATAACTGATTAATTTAAATCATATTAATATATACTATTAAATATATCATTGCTATTGAATTTGCATGATACCTTTCCCAGGTATAAGACTCTAGCTAGGAAGGCAGAGAAATAGGGGTGTGTGTTTGTGTGTATCTTTGTGTATGTAAAGTGCTGCCTATTCATTTATTAGTTCAGTCATTTAGGGCTAAAGTCCCACTAGCCCTTATGGGGGATGGGCTCTTCGCCTCCCTTGCATGAACTATGTAAAGCTGGGCAAAATTGCAGCACCTGTGCTCCTGGGGGAGCCTAAATGGGCTAGGGAGAAGGGGGGTGGAGGGAAGGCTGGACATGATTCTGCCCAGGCACAGGGATAGGGAAGGGAGCAGTTTGCACTGCCCTTGGTGCTGGGAAGCATTCTGGGGCAGAGGAGCAGTGTCATCCCACCCCACCTCAGGGCTGTGCCTCTGTGACTCCATCCAGTCCTTAGTGAGGGTGTGCCCAGTGTGTGGGGTGCTCTGCCCTGGCACCCGCACTCCTAGGAAGGGTGTGTATCTATGTGGGTGGGACTCTACAGGACTGGTCGTCACTACCCAATGTTACCACATCCCTATTGCCTACTCCAAGGGGTCAAAATCATAAGTCAGTCCCTTCCCCCACCCCTAAAAATAAAGAGACTGTCTTAAAAATCATGAGATTTTAAAAATAAGGCCCTGGGGGTATTTTGATTTGCCTTCTTGTGCTGGAGCATTGAAGGGTCATGTTTTCAAGCTTTCCACCCCAACCATGAATGTCTGAAAATTACTTTAATAACAGAAAGAAAGCTGAAATGCTGATGAAATCACATCCTTCCGGAAGCTGGGGCTTTAAGAGAACCAGCAAATACTCTGAGACTTGTGATCAAATTGCAATAGGTGACAACACTGTGACACTGGTTGTGAAGAACCGAGAGAGCTGACATGCTGCTGACCACAGCTTTGCAGTCAATACAGAGCAGGACAAACCGTGTTCACCATTGTGTCAGCATTACAGACTCAGTTTGTATGAGTGAGTGTGTGTGATATGTGTGGGTATTCCCACCCAAAAATCTTCCTTATTTTGATGTGAGGTTTCTAGACTGCATATCCCACCAACATAAAGCAAGGAAATAAGAGCCAAGTCATTCAGCGCTCTATCTCCACTCATCAGTTTCCTTTTCCATCTCAACTCCCTCCTTCACAGCATACATAGCCACATATCTTCACCCTCATCTTGGTGTGTCAAGGGGTTTTTGAGAGGGTGTGAGGCTGCCTCTGGAAGCCAGGAATTGACAGGGGATGTGAGGAGCCAGGGGAGTAATTGTGGATATAAAAGTGGGAGTTTGCAGGAAGAGGTGTTTGGCTGAGGGAGAGGTGGGGTTGTTCAGGCAGCCTGAGGTGATGAAGCCCAATGGCTTTATGTGGAGGCATCAGCATGTGAAGAGTGAATTAAATACTCTCCACTGTTGCCTCTTCTTCCTAGTCCATAGTGTAGCTATGCTGTGGAGAGCCCTTGATACACAGATGCCTCAGCACAGAGACACTCGACTCCCACTGTGCTGCTGGCTGGTGCGGTGGGGAGCCAAGGCAGTAGTACTCAGGGAGCCCTTTAAGGTCCAATGTGTCAGGGCTGAGACAGTTGGGTTCCATCTCTTCATGTCTCATGTCCTAGCTCTGAGCTACATGCCCCAAGCCTATTTCCTCCACATCTCTGTTTACCCCCCTGTTTCTCAAAAGTCCCACTTGACCAGCCATGTCCTCCAAACCTGGCTCTCCCTGCTCAATCCTCATGGCCCTCTGGAGCTCAAGCTCTTTCCCAGAGCCCATTTCTATATCCCTGCTGCCCATCTCCCTCACCAGGGGTATGAACAGAACTGCTAGCTCAGGTTAAAGCTGGCTGGGAAATTTTGGCAAAGCACAAAACCCAAAACAACTCGAACATTTTTGTTTTCGTTTTGTTGGCAAAACAGAAGTGATGGATCTGAGCCTCCAGCAGTCTGTTGTGGTGCAGTTCATGTAGGTTATGACCAGGAAGGGCAATCACTCTCTTTTGTGTCTTTAATTTTAAATGTGGCTTATGCGCACGGTTTTCATAATATTTGTCAGGGCTGGAGTTTGCGAAGTTCAGAGTTTGTGGGGCTCATGCTTGTTTTACTAAAGGAACCCAGAGAAATGTGAGCATTACACATCTCCATTTCAGCAAGAGACCATTTAAAAATGTTTCCTCTGCAAAAGTGAGGAACATTACAGAGACAATTCAACTGTTCTCTAAAGACTTCTGGTGCCAAATCTGGAGACTAATTCAGACATTAAATTGGGAAACAGAAGGATTTCAGTTCTGCTAAAAGTGCAAAACGTAACACACTTTTAACTAGGGAGCTGCTACTGGCATGTCCATAATGGTATGTGTAGGAGAATATGAAAAGTGTTATATAAGAGCTAGGCTCATTATTTATGTATTTATTATGTGTGCTTTACATTACTGCCTAGTCATTTAGGCCAAAATTTTCAAATGTAGCCATTAATTTTAGGTGCCCAGTCTGAGAGACATATTAGGTATGTTTTTCATTGGTGCTGAGTACCCAAAACTCCAGTCAAAGTCAAAGGGAGATGCAGGTGAGCAACATCTATGAAAATCAAGCCAAAGTTTCCAAGTGGGCCACCCAAAAACTGAGACACCCCAAATGAGTGGCCATTTTTGAAAAGCTGGCTTTGGCAGCCTGTGCAGAGTGGAGCAATGAATGCATTAAGCCTATAGTGCGCTATGTAGGGAAACAGCCCCCTCCCTCCCCTTGTGAGAGATTAGAGGCAGCCCTCATGTGAGTGAGTGTGCAGCACTGATAGGTTTCTGGCTTTGGAACCTGTGTTGGGCTTCTGAGGTGCTGCTTTGTGCCCAATGGGTGGTGGCTATGAACCCCACTAATCGCTCCCTCCCCTTGTGTTTCCACAGCGTCTGAGCGTTCTGTCTGCCCCTCCCTGGATGAGGTGCCCCCATTCTCAGTGCCCTTCAAGCCATATGCATGGAGCACCCTGGGCAGCTCTGAGCTGAGGCATTTGGTGCAGAACTACAGGCCCTGCCCAACGTTGGAGCGTAGCTCAGCCCTGGGGCTCTTCTGTGAGCGGAGCTCGGAGTCTGCCCTCTTTGGGGCAGACTGTGGCTCAGCCCTGAGACTTTATAGTGACTTCAGCTCCCCTGGGCTGGGACTCTTCGAGCGGCCATCAGCAGCAACACCCGGCCTCTATGCAGAGGCCCAGCCTGGGCTGCAGCAGGAGAAAGGCCCAGGTGGGATCAAGGTGGAGTCAGAGCTTCTGTGCCGCCCAATGCTGATCAGCACTGGCTCCTACAAGTGCGTCAAGTGCAGCAAGGTAGGAACTGACCTCCCCCACTCCGGTCCTATCCGAGCCCCTGGCTCCCCATGCTAGCCTGCCTGACCCCTGTGTGCTCTCTCCCCTCAGGTCTTCTCCACCCCACATGGCCTGGAGGTGCATGTACGCCGCTCGCACAGCGGCACCAGACCCTTTGCCTGTGACATGTGTGGCAAGACCTTCGGCCATGCGGTCAGCCTGGAGCAGCACAAGACTGTGCACTCCCAGGTAAGAGCAGGGCAGGCACATTGGTGGGGGCATGCAGTGCTAAGGCAGGTAGCCAGGGCCGTGGGTACAGAACCAAAGAGGCAGCTGAGGCAACTGAATGGTGGTAGGTGGGCACTTAGGGTGAGCGGGCCATGGTGCAGGAAAGCACTCAGGGTGAGGGGGTCAGAGAGGCATAGTGTCTTTCAGAGGAAGGATTGTGCTGAGGCTGATGGCGGCACAGTGGCAGGTGGGCTATTGAATGAGGAGAACATGGTGACAGGTAGGCATCCGGGATCCAGGCACTATAAACACTGAGAATGAAATTAACAAAATATAATACATACCAAACTTCCTCCACACTTCCCAGGCCCTGTGTTTGTCTGTAATGAGCTATGGACACCTATGGTACTTTACAAATAAAACAACCGTTCATGTCATGAATTTGTGTCTCACTCTCACCCAAAGTCAGGACCTTGCAGCAGGATGGTGGACTTTTGTAGCAGTTAAAGAAACTCATTGTCTCCGCCCTCCAGCTCTCCCCCAAAATAGGGCCACCCAGATGATTCAGGAGGCCTGGAGCAAAGCAATTTCGGGGGCCCCTTCCATAAAAAAAGTTGCAATACTATAGAATACTATATTCTTGTGGGGGCCCTGTGGGGCCTGGGGCCTGGGGCAAATTGCCCCACTTGCCCCCCCCCGGGCAGCCTTGCCCCAAAAGGAGTGAATCTGCCCTCCTTTTTAGTTACTGTGTGTGTGTGTGTGTGTGTGTGTGTGTGTGTGTGTGTGCAGGGAACACCTGAATACCCAGTCGTGTGTAGAGAGCAGACTTCACCCATCTCAAATTGATCTGAGTCACACACAAGAAGAATATGGTCGTTAATTTTGGTAGGAGGATTTGTAACTTTTTCCACCTGCTGATATTGTACCATATTTTCCCTTCACCCACTCACTTGGCCTGGCAAATCTTCCCTCCCAAAGTCAGCTTCAGGAGGCCAGAGTTACAGAGAGACTTGTTTGCTGTTTTATTTGCAAGTGAATGAGTGTGCGACTGCAGGGCGTCTGAGGAAGGGAAATATCGCCAGTTAAACAGTGGAAAAAAGAGCATTCAGTGTATTCAAACCCTGAGGAGGAAGCATTTGGGGCCGAGCACAACAAGCAAATGCTGCCTGCCAAATACAGACTTAAAGCAGACGTGTCTGAAAAGCATAACATGGCCTTGGAGGAGGAGAGTGAGTGCTGAGAGAAGAGAGGAGTGTGTGGTAGGGGAAGAAGCACTGAAGGAAGAGAGGATTTTGCGATGTGGTGTCTAGAGAGGGAGCATAGGTGAAAGGAGGAGAGGAGTGCGTGATGGGGTGTCTAAAGGTCTGATGGGAAGTTGAGTGAAGGGAGAGGTAGTGGTGGTTCCAGTGTATGTATTTTGATTGATAGAAATATTAACAACCAGAAAGGCTCTGATCTTAAAGCCTTAGGCACCTTTGACCTGAATGTTGATGAAAAGTTAAACTAGCAGCAAACAATAACTGCCCAACAGAATTCAACCCAATCCAAAAGTTCCCCTCAATGCCTCACTCTCCCACAGTCCTCAGCACTGTTAAGATGTCAGGTGGGGTCCTGTACTTTGCAATGTCATTAACCAAATGCCCCACTGTACTGTGGCCATCAGGCTGCTTAGCGAAGTCTTACGGCTTCTCCATTGGAGCCCCAAAGTCTGGGGCACCAAAGTAGCTAGTCCCACACAGTCCCTTGGTCTGGAAGAGCCGTACCATTACATCACTAGGTCTGAGTGATGCATAGAATTGGGAGGAAGGTGAATTTATCTGACTGTGAATCAGGGATGTGTTTTACCAAGTGGGGCAGTAATGCCAAGGTTAGTGCCTCCACTGGGCGTAGTGGGTACTGGGGAAGAGGATGTGGTTCCTGGGATGGGGGTGTTTGTTAATGCACTGGCAGGCTAACTGCATTGCGAAGAGACCTTGGGAGTGGCATAACGGGGTGTGTGTCTTTCCTCTCTCTGCAGGAACGCAGCTTTGATTGTAAGATCTGCGGCAAGAGCTTTAAGAGATCTTCCACCCTGTCCACCCACCTGCTCATCCACTCGGACACCCGGCCCTACCCGTGTCAGTATTGTGGGAAACGGTTCCACCAGAAATCTGACATGAAGAAACACACTTTCATTCACACAGGTCAGCCCTGCAGCAGCTGGCGTTCAGCCCCTATTCATTAGAATAGATTATGGAGAGGAGATTCTCTCCTCCCACCAATCCATTCATCTTCAGCCAGACCAGTGCACGCAGCTCCCTCTGCCGGGCCCTTGCCCTACTGGAGTAGTTCACACTGTGGAAACCCAAGCGGAGCAATGGTGCAAAGAAGGGAAATTTGAACTTGGTTTCATGAACAGCCTCTGTTTAATACCTGAAATCCTCACTGTCCAATCAGTGTTGCTTTAATAGGATCCTCCCTGTGGTTATTCAGAAGGGCTTCTCTGTAAGATGATTCGTAGAGCAGAATATTCATATGGCCTTGATTTAGAGCTATGGCCCTTGGAAAATGACAGGTGAATCTGACTGCTGCATCTCCATCTGCATAGCCTGCCACTTTACAATAGCAGCAGCAGCCTCCTCCTCTAGATTAAACACTAAACTCAAGGGCCCAGGGTCCAACTCTCAGTCTAAATATTTACTCAGAGATTATCTATCTATTGGGCTTCCACCCGGACTTTCCAATCAAATGGTTGCAGTCTGGCATTTAATGGGAGGAGAGGTGCATAGTTCTCAAGTTTCATTGTTGGTGATAATGAATATGGAAATTAATACACTGCAGATAAATTACTCAAGGAAAGCATTTTTCAAAGAATGTTGTTGAAAGAGGCAGCAGGTTTTCTCAGGGACCTTTAAAAATAAAGCTTCCCTTTCAAACTGCTAGCATCATGGATTTAAATCATCGAAAATGAGTGATCTGAATATACATATATAAAATCAGTGCTGTTTGTCAAAGTATTTGACTTTCAAAAAGGTCACAAGTGGTTGTGAAAAACAAATTTAAATATTATTATTATAAAGTTGTCTCATTTACTCAGGTGTAACTCCAGAGTAAATCCATTGGCTGACTTAGAATTTGTCTCAAGTTGAGACAAACTAAACTTTAGTGGATACATTTGAAAAATTTGGTTCAGCTGAACCATTTAAATAGTAAAATGGGACGGGGGAAGAGAAGAAGAAAGACAATCAGTTTTTTTTTAAATTGAACTTTATTGACCAAATCTTTGGCCAGATTCTAAACCAGCTGATGGATTTACTCTGGAATTACACTGGCATAAGCGAGACCAGAATCTGGTAACATACATTACTGAAATGAGACATAGGTTGAAGTCCTGTCCCCATTGAAATCAAAGGGAGTTTTGCCATTAACTTAAATGGGGTAGGATTTCACCCATAGTATTGTCCCAGGGAGAGTGACCCTGTTCTTTGGTCACTTAGAGATGACAATATTGCAGCGTGGAAATCACTTCAAAGCATGGGGCACATTGACTATGGCTAGTTTGTCCTGGATCTGCCTGGATGCTACGTTGATTGTCTAATATGAGGCCTGCCCTCTTTATCCCCTTCTCCTTGTAGGTGAGAAGCCCCACAAGTGCCAGGTGTGTGGGAAAGCCTTCAGCCAGAGCTCCAACCTCATCACCCATAGTCGTAAGCACACCGGCTTCAAGCCCTTTGGCTGTGATCTGTGTGGCAAAGGGTTCCAGAGGAAGGTGGATTTAAGGAGACATCGGGAGACACAACACGGTCTGAAATGAGAACCAGCTGCGATACAGAAAGCACCTACAACACTATGTGAAGAGACTCCCTTCCTTCCCTGATGGCCCTGAGTCATGCCCTTTAGCACAGACCCTGGCATTACTTTTTGGGGAAGGATCTCAGGGAGGATAGGATGGGACACAGCTTTGAAAGTTCAACCAGAAGGACTCTGAAAGTGGATCTGAAAGGCTGGACTTTCTCTCTCACAACACTGGAAAATAAATATTTCCATCTGAAACCTGAAGCTCCAAGTGTGGATAAGCTAGAAAATATTGGTGAACTGGAAAGTCCTTCACCCATGGCAAAGATGAATTCCTTGAAATTAACTTGCAGGGAAACAGAGTTTACATGATAAACACACTGAGCTGTTAGGTAATGTTATGAAAAGTGCTTGCTTTTGTTGAGTTTAACTGTTAAATAGCTTTATTGATCATTCTCTGTCTGGAGGGCTTGTAGTGGAGGAGCTGGACTGATATCTCGCGGCATTCAGCACCAAGGAATCAGCTTGGGCTTGGTTCTGATCTCACTTACACTCGTGTAAATCGGGACTTACACTGCTGTAAAACTAGTGTGAGAAGAGAATCAGGCCCTTGTCTCCTGTCCTTCCAGCTCTCTCTGTCTGTCTGTATAGACAAGGCCTGGTTGGGTGAGTGTGTGTGTGTGTGTGTGTGTTTGTGTGTGTGTGTGTGTGTTTGTGTGTGTGTTAGTAGGGTTGCTTGTCTGAAAAGGTTGGGATTTTGCTCTACATCAGTTGGGGAAGGAGAAGCCTATGAAGGACTCAACAGGAAAAGCCAAAGCACAGAGTAATGCCTTATAACTAGGAACTCCTGAGAACAACAGATTGCCCCTGACTGAAAAGAACAGGACCAAATAGAAGGCATGGGCTTTCTGTCCAGAATGACCATCAGCACCAGCACTCTGGGTTTGATTATAAATAACTGGGAAGGAACTAACAAGTTACTGATAGACTTGTTTGTATATTAGGGTTTTTTATTTTTATTTTTAAATGCTACCATGCCAAGGGTGGGCAGGAATAATTATGGACCTGTAATTGATTGAATTTGCCTTAAATGACCCTGTGTGTACCTCAGTGAAAAAATATGCTGTTTTTACTTTGTTGGCAGGATTGTAAATGTCTTTATTTAGATTTTATGGAGTGTCTTATGTTTATTGGTACATATTTATTGGAATAATGTTTTAAATTAATAAAGTATTGAGGATCCTCTATAGTTATTTTCATTGAAGTTCAACAGAGTTAGGAAATTTCACTCTTTATTATTGTGCAACATTGTATAAGAACATAAGAACGACCATACTGGGTCAGACCAAATGTCCATCTAGCCCAGTATCCTGTTTTCCAATGGTGGCAAATGCCAGGTGCCCAAGAAGGAATGAACAGAACAGGTAATCATCAAGTGATCCATATATATTGTGATAGGCGGGCATGGCACTTTACACATGGGGCAGATTTTCAAAAATTCCCTAAAAATTTAAGAAGCTAAGAGACAGGGGCTTAGGAGCATACGTCTCATTGAAAGTCAATGGGATGTAGGCACTAAGACCTAGATCCTCAAAGGTATTTAGGCACCCAACTCCCATTGAAATCAAATGAGACTAAAGTTCTTAAGTCACTTAGGCCTTGCAACCGTGAGTGCAGCAATGCCTGAGTACCTTTAAAAATCTGCACCTAAGTTACAGATTCACTTTTGAAAAATTTACCCATGAGCCTTTTCTCACAGAGCTGTCAATTGAAGGCCCTCTCCTGAAGCACATACATATGTGAGTAAATTTACACATAAGGAGGCCCATTGAACTCAATCAGTGGGACTACTCAAATGCATCAAATTACATGTATGAGTGCTTTCATGGTCGGAGCCTTTATTAAGCACAGAAAGACATGACACAAAGGAACAGGGTTACAGCAGGCCAAGCAGAGATGGGGAAGGGTATGCACAATAATATTCTGTAATTGTACATCTTGATAATAGTTCATGTAGGGAGGGATACTCAATAAGCTTGGCACAGGAGATCAGGTAATTGTTAGAGGAATTGTGGGAAAAGTGGGTTTTGGGAAGGTATTTGAAGGAAGAGAGAAAGAGGTGACATGGCATACAGGACCAGGATAGTCCAGGCATAGCGGGGAGCACTGGAGGCAGCACTAGTGAGAGACAAAGCTATGGGGAATGAGGTGTAGGCTGGATGTAGGTGACAAGAAAATATTTTAAGTTGGCTTTAGAGGAAAACCAGTAAGTAGACGTTGAATGGAGGCTGGAATATTGATAAGTGAATTCACAGCGGGGACTCTCCTGCTGACCTCAGATTTCAGTTCCAGCAGAAATACTCTCCGCTTTCACTCTGCAGAGGGATTCTTTTCACTCATGAGCAGACTCACCATCGTCAGAAAGATGACTCCAAATTAAAGCACTTTAGAGCTCCCCAGTGCTTCAGGCAGCCTGAACCTTCAGCACTTACCTTGATTTGGTTGATGGCAAATGCAAGTTTTAGGTACCATGTTGCAGCATTGAACTGGGATGCAGGGGCTCTACCTGAACAATGTCTAGCCAGGGTCTAATGTTGACAGAAGGCTAGCCTAGCCTAGCCTAGCCTAGGGGAGAAGTAAGAAGGTCAAGCCTGGCCGGCTAACCCAAGAGCCTAAAAAGTGTAGGGATTTGGGTGCTTTTCAGAGGGAAATACAATGAACTGATTGAAAAATAGGTTTCTACTTAAAATTTCCTGCTATCTATAGACCAAATCTAAAAGTCTTTATTCAGTCTTTACTCAGGCATGTGGCCCATCACAACCAGGGTGGGTGTTATTTGTGAAAGGACCAAGTTAAAATTAAGCAAGGCTACCAGGATTCAGAATAGTGACAAATTCCCTGTACTGTGCATACAACGCTGGATCCTTTACCAGGGATGCCAGTAGGAGATCTGCCCTTGACTTCAAAGACGCGCAGGCTCAGGTCCATAAAGAATGACAATTTCAAGGCTAGCTATTTGAAATGAATGGGCAAAAATAACTTTAATAAGCTAACTGGTGAAGAATCAGAACAAATTACTGAGACTGTTAGAGTGTAAATTTGAAGATTGCAAATATCTGTCTTAATGTTATTACTTAGTTCCATTAAAAATGCATTATGCATATTACATGATTCATTATTCATGAAGCAGGTTCCAGACCTTTTGTCTGCCAGCGTAACAGTAGAAAGGGTAATAGGAGACACCAGAGCACACCTTTGTTTCTCTCTGTAAATTTTTAATAACACCTCCAGCTAACCAGTTGGTGAAGCTCAGTGCCTGCATAAGAGTGGAAAGGCAGAGCTGTCTAAGGGAAGACTAAGCCTTTCAGGAGTTAATTTGCGTTTTTGTTCATCCACACCAGTGATGATTAAATTACCTATCGAATGTGCAGAGCTATCAGGCTTCAGGCCATTAAAAACAAGGTGAATTTATCTGATTGTTTTAAAAAACATGGATGGAACAACTGAGAAAAAAAAATCTACCTCCTCTTGATATTATAAAAATACTTATTTCTGGCAAGTTACCTGACTTGTTAATTAGCCACCAAAAGCTGTGTTGAGTGGCCAGTAACCACACCAATTAGTTGGGGTAAAACTGCTTTAATCAAATCAGTTAGCAGGATCAACAAATTCAGCAGGAGGAAATGAAGCAACTTTTATTAAGTTCCACCCTGATGTCTAGGATAGCTTAACATTAAACTATGCAAGTAGCATCTATGTTTTCTAATATAGCGAGTTTCCAAAGGCAGATACCACTCTGATTTTATTTTAGTTCATGTAAGTATAAGGTCAATTCTTCCAGGTCTTGGGCCTTACTCAGGCAAAACTTGCATTTAAGCCAGTGGGGTTTTTCCCTCACTAAGTACTGACAAATAGCCTGCAGGACTTGAGTAGTAATGTGTTTGAAAGTTGCACTTTGGTTAGAGTAACAATAGCAGAGTATTCTTAGTGCTTTGTTGATATATTAATGCTCTCCACCTTTTTTAGTTTCTTCCAGATTTAAGATAAACTATAAATTAAAAAAAAAACAACCCCACAAGCCTTTTGGGTTGTATGGACAAAATTCATTTCTGGCATAACCCCATTGATTTTAATAAGGTCACACCAGAAATGGCTCTGGCCCTTATTTTTGAGTTTGGGTCTTAAAATCTGGATTTATCTATCAAGAGTGAAGTATAACTCAGCAGAAAGCCCTCTGAGAGGTTCTGCTTTAGGCTGTGATTCTGGAATGCACTTAAGCATGTGCATAAATTGCTATGAAGTCAATGGGATTTATGCACATGCTTAAGTACTTTCCTAGGGGAAGACCACACGAGTAAGATTCTGTCAGATTTTTAGTATCAAGGCCTGATCAATGATCAGTCGCGAGTAAGAGCCAAATCCTATGTGTGCCTTACAAATCTTGATTGTAATAAGGTGGCTTTTGAGAACCAAGAATGGCAAATTTAGTTATCTTTTTATTTTCCACCAGGCAAATAGCTGTTATTCCCATTATACATGGAGTTTGGGTCAATGTGAGCAGTTGAACAACCCAAACAAGTTCAAGGGACAAGCCCATGTCTACTGTAACTGTATTATAAGGACTCTAAAGAGAAAGAGCTAGATTTTTAAAGATATTTTAGGTGCATAAAAATTCATATGCTTTTGAAAATCTACTAGGCACCTATCTGCAGCTGTAGGCGCCTAAATACCTTTAAAAATCAGGCCATAAATCTCAGTACATCTGATGGGTCTTTCTCACAGCAGCTGGCTGTATCTAACATCTATGAATGTAAATAATGAGAGTATAAAAGTTTGGAAAAAAGCTTTATGGATCATAAAACTGCCTGCCACACCTTGTTTGAGCCACGTTGCATGGCCTAACAAAGATTAACCTAGAATTCATAAACAATCTTTCCAGAATGGTAAAAGCAAAACACTTTTTGTATGTGATTGCTCTTATATTCTCAGTCTTGCCTGAGCTATTATTTTGTAATGAAGACGATACCATAATACAGATAAATGAAGGAAGACACTAAAAAGTAATCTGGGATATTATGAATTCTCCCTCTCCTCCCCTCCCCCTGTCAATATTCTCACTCAGCTTCTGACAAGTAACTGGTATATACGATAGATGAAACTTAAACACAATTAGATGGGCTATCTAGCTATGTCTATCTATATGTCCTTGGCTTAAGTGCCTTATTGCCAGCAACTAGACTTGAAATTGGAATTCTCTGACACAATACACACATCACAGTATGATACAATAGTTTATTTTTTTACATTTTCTTTCTCTCATTTTTATTTATGGTTTCACAATGATTAAGGTCATAATCACATCCTGATTGAATTGACAAGCAAACACAGGGGGGAAACTGGATGACAATATAATAGGAAAAAAAGCTGAAATATCTGAGTAGCTTAAAGAGAAAAAAGTAGCTAGACAAGTTAACTTGAGAGCAAATGAATCAGTTGGGCTCGCTGGTATGGAAATGCCTGCTTTATAAGAAAGCATGGGTATTGCTGTGAAGAGACACAAATAATCACTCAAATTCAGGAGTTAAAGAAGTAGATAGTATGGACCATATCCTCAGCTAATGTGAACTGTTGTAGTCAATGATCAATATACCAATTTGCCCACACTGAGTTTCACTAGCTGAGGATTTGGCCTGTTATCTTCTGACCCATTTAAATCCTCGCCTGTTGAATTCCCCACTTTTTACATTTTCATCACTGCTTCTCTTTTTGCCTCTTCATGTGAAATAAAATGAAATTAATGGATATATGTTTTGGGAAATTTAGGAAAAAAGAGGCACTGGATGAAAGGATGATATAAAAATTAGAATGAATATTAAGAAAATCAAGTTGAGTGTCTAAGGTTTTAATAACTCTGGGGAATGCCCTATATAGATCACCTAAATCAGTGAACCAAACATATTTTGGAATGACAAATCTCTTTAAAGAGCAAGTCGGACTGCACTAGGGATCGGCCATAAGTTTGCTGCTGTTTGTCATATTGATGGACCAAGTCAGCAGGAAGATCCCAATGGGACAAGACAAGAAGCTGCTATATGCAGATGATATAGCAATAAGAAAGAAACAGTAAACCAGTGATATGACCAGCTATAATGGCACACGAGGGAAATGAGCATGACTAAAACGGAGGTCACGTGGTCAGTAAAGGTGCCATAGGAAATTGGACATAGAGATTAATGGAGTGAGACTAAACCAGACTGATCAGTTCATATACCTTCATAGGAAGGCTATGGAAGATGGCGAGCTTGAACATGAGATACTGTCTAGACTGGGGAGTGCTGGAAGAGTGTGGAATAACATCTCAGGGGCTCTGTATAACAAAGGTATGCCACTGAACCTAAAAGCCTAATTGTGTAGAACAATGGTGCACCCTGCAATGCTATATGATGCAGAAGCATGGCTGATAAAGAGATGTTAGGTTTGATGCCTACAGGTGTTTGAGATGAGACATCTTCATGCCATAAGAGGAGTTACATGAAGAGACAGATTTTGAAATGAAAGTGTTAGGATGGAAGTTAATGTCCATGATATGGCAGACCAAATCCAGGCAGTGTGACTTGACTGGTTCTGACACAGCTGCAGAGGCTGAATGAAGGGACCTCGTGAAGCTAGGAGCAGGTGGTAGGAAAGAGATCCAGAGGAAAGTTGAGGAAGCAATAGATGGATCACTTCAGAGAAGATGGTAAGCGGGTGGACCTTAGTGCTGCCTTAGACAGACAAAGATGGCGGATACTTGCACGATGCCCCAATCCCAGTTGATGCGATAAGGGGAAGACGAAGATTAAGAAAACAGCTGTTTCATGTAGCCTGTTCCAAACAGGGTTCTTTAAACTGTCACATTGCCCATGGTAACATGATGTATGTCATAAACACTGGCTGTTTGGCAACTAATTAAGACCAGATTGTGATAACCTTACACTGAGTAATACTCAAAAGTCAGGCATAGCTGTCTGACTCTAAACTGAAAACTCTGGAGAGCAGGGAACAATGTCTTCCTGTGTGTACAGTGTCTAGCACAAAGGTGTCCCGATACTGTCCGGGTCTTTCGGGTGCAATACTACTAATAATAAATTATACAAATGATGCCAGCTAGCCATTGTTATTTTTGCTTTCAGTGACTTAAAGCTATATCTGCGCCAACATATCATTATGCAGATAGTCCTGTAGTGGTATAGTGGTAGATTTGTTTTGTTCTGCTGTGACCTTAATTTTAATTTTTGGCTGCATCTAGAGAGAGAGGTCTATTTTCTGAGCGATTTTTCATCACGTGAAATTTCTCAGCCATGTGAGCCAATCTGTGGTAGGAGTCAGTTGTTTGTGCACTTTTTAAAAAAGAAGTTGGGTACAGTTAAGAGTATGGGGCCTCATTTACATTTTGTTTCCTATGGGTTTGGCAATCTCTGGATTGATTTTGTGGCCAGTAGAGATAGTGTGTTTGCTTAGTTGTCAGTTTGTTACCTCTCTTTGATTCCAGTTAAGTGTTGCTATGTTCCAATGTGTACTTCCTTCCCAGTTTCCCCAGTCTAAATTGCATCACAATCTCTTTCAGGGAATAGTTGTTGTTCTGTTATGGAAGGATTTTGTCCTTACATTTGCCCATATGTTTTATGCAAGTGGAGTAAGTTCTGTCCTTTGTTATTTTCCCATCATTTTCTAGTTACCTTTGATTGCTGTTAATTATTGATTCGCATAATGCCCAATTCACATAAGAGAGACGTCATGGCTACTACTTCTCTCTTTGGAGATTGTTGTGGTTTGGTTTCATTGTGGCTTTTTTTCCACTTGCCATTTTGGATGTCTGTTCAGTTGTTGAAATGTCATGTTTGAGCAATCCTTCCGTGGAGTACAGTTTAATTGCTGTCGCCACCAGAATGCGTGTTACAGATATTCGTACTAATTTTGAGACATTAGAATCATATTTATGACTATTATTTATATTTCAGTAACATCCAGAGTCCTCAGTCAGACTCAGGGCCCCGTTGTGCCAAGTGCTGTACAAACCCATAGGAAGACACGGTTCCTACCTTAAAGGGTTTGCAATCTAATGCCCTGATTTGGCAGTTGATAGCATATAGGTGAAGCCACTTTGATCTGCTGATATTAGACTGACTTACACTAAATAAATGATGTGTTATCACTCTTTATCTGTTAAAAAAACACTATAAAACAATGTGAATGCATTGCTATGAGAATGTCCTCTATTGGTGTAAGTCTCACAGATGAATTTGGTCACAATATATAGAACAAACTTCATATTCCATCTATGTTATAAAGCCTTTGGGCCTCATTCTCCTCTTATTTAAACCAGTGTAAATAGGCAGTAATTCTGCTGAAAACAAAGGAGTTCCACCAGTGTAAGTGAGGCCCTTTGTGTCAATTGCTACCTCCTTTAACCTAAGCAGTTAGCCTATATTTGGGGTCTTGTGGGTTCTTTCCAGTAGGGGGAGAAATTGATGATGGAGTCAGGTTTCTTTGATGTGATCCTGTTTATTTACAAAGAATGTACAAAGTCTTGTTTCCCTGAACACAGTAGCAATCAAACAACAGGAGCTAGTTTCCCTGCTCTATATTCCAAGCCTCTTTTCCCAGACAGCACTCTACCCACAAGCTTTCTCTCTTAGCTGCCTCTCATGCTACAAGTTGTCCTTGGCTTTCTGATGCATTCTCTGTCTGGTTCTGTGGTTTTAATGGCTGCTTCTGCTCACACACACGGAGCTTCATCAGTCTATACCCAACCCCTCCATTTGTATCCAACCCCTAGTGAAGCACCTCTGTCCACATGGCCCAACTCTTAACTGGCCTTGTATGTGGCCAGTGTTTTGGGGGGCTGGTCCTCTTCTTTCAGCTATTTTACACCAAAAATAGCTAAACAGTGTCTGACACTTATCCTGAATGAAGGATGGCTATTATGGCCACCAGATTCAACAAGATTCATCCAACTCCCAGCATGAAAGTATTTAGTCACCCAAACAAGAGTGAAATGAGCCAGATTCTCAGTTACACTAAGGCTGTTTTACATTGCTCTGGCAGTATAAAGGGCCTTAGAGTGGGAGAAAATAATCTCATTTTACAGATTTGAATAAAGCCCAGTGTACTGAAATTCCTTTTTTGTGCTATGAAATAGCAAACTAAAATGTGTCTTTTTTAGATGTAGAGATTCTACAGGCTAATGAATCATAATACCATCTTCTAGCTTGGTGCAATAAAGACATAGCCCATTCACATTTAATGATGCACATCCATTGTTTATGAAAAAGTGTTTGAGCTCTGGACTGGTGAGAACATTTGCAGTAGGGTGACCATATTTCCCTATGCTGAATACAGAACACATGGTAAAATTACTCATATTCAAGCAAGTTCAACAGCAATGAATCAGAACTATGCAGTACAAATTAACCTCAAGTTGACTGAGCCCCTGTTAAAAAGAAATACTGCATGGTTGGATTCTTTTTATGTACCTTCTTATCTCCTTCTTATCTTAAGGGTTTAGGGTTTACATGAGGAGAGGTGATACACATGCCCCCTCCCCACACACATGGTGACTGACCAACCTGACCCTCCCTGCCCAGTGCTCTCTGCCCTCCATGCCTGGCTAGGCCCCTGGGACAGACCTGCCTCTCCTGGTACCTGGCACCACGTCTTCCTGAGGCAACACATGGGGAGCGCACGCAGGGTTACATGCCCCCGGCCCTACCCCCAGATTTCTGCCAGTGTTCACAGTAGAATGTGGCCAGCAGCAGCCTTTTGGCACTGTGTTTGAGGGAAGGGACAGGAGCTGCTTCCAGCTGCAGGGGAGGAGGAGCGGGAAGGGATGACCTGGTCGGTGTCTTTGCAGAGCTCATCGCCCCCCACAACAGCTGAAAGCCGCTTGTACCTTCCTGCCTGCACAGTGTCGAAAGGCAGCAAAAACCTCCAGGCTGCTGCTGGCCACCAACATAACCCAGCCACCTCCTGTCCCCTGGCTACAGCACGGGCAGGAAGGGATTAAGCTCTGAGGATGAATTGTGCACCAGGGCCCAGGGAACCTGACTGCAGGGGCTTCAGTGAACCCAGCCAGAGAGGTGGCTCTGCACAGGAGGGTGTCTAGGGGACGGAGCAGCCCCGCGGTCCCTGGGGGCGGAACCCAGGGTGGGGTTGGGGTGGTGGGTAAGAGGGTACTAAGCCCCTGCCCTGAGGGCTGCTGTGCAGCCTGCAGGTTTGGGGCATGAACAGGCTGGAAATTGCTTAGGTGAGGAGTGGAGAAGCTTCCCATGCCAGCACTGTGTGGGGCTTTGGCACATGCAGAGCTCGGCTCCTCCTGGCCGGCGCTGGGAGCGGGATGCACCCTGCTGGGTGGGGGGGGAGTATGGAAAAGCAGCAGGGCTGGGGGGAGAGTGATGGGGAAAAGCAGGGAGAGGACAGCGAGAGGGGGAGCATGTAAAGGGCCAGTGGGTGGGCAGCAGAGGTGACGTAACCAACCACCGCAGCACGCAGCCAGTGCTGGCCAGAAACAGGACAGGGGGTGGGGCCCTGCTGGCCAAAAGGGCTACGCTGACGGACCAGCAGGGGGAACAGCTGGCCCCATGTGCTGCAACGTTGCCCTGCTGCCAGCCTTGCACACCCATCCCCATTGTTGGCCACTGGAGCCCCCCATTCACTGCTGGTGGGTGCATGACTGGTGAGCAGGCTGGCCAGCAGCAGGACCTGCCAGTACTGATGCGTGGTGGGGGGGAGGAGACAGAAAATATAGGACAATTTGCCTGTTTTTAAGAAAAAGTTGGGACACCTGCAGGAGGCCTTAAATATGGGACTGTCCCTTTTAAAAACGGGACGTCTGGTCACCCTAATTTGCAGTCATGTAAAATTCAAAGAGAAACTTTAAACTGGCTAATTGCATATCTCACTAATGTGGTACTAGGTAGTGTTTTGTAATCCTGATTGACAAACAGGCAGAGGAAACTCCAGACATCTGCAAAAAAAAAAAAAAATTGTCTTCAGAGAAAAATGTGTGCATGAGTGCTTGTTTGGTCTGGCAAATCCAGGCAATCAAAACCATGGGTAGAAAAATTCAATATGGAGATGAATAAAATACAGATGGAATTATTTGATTCCCCCTATAAATGACTGAAATGTCTCTTGAGGTGAACACCCGTTAAAGCCGCAGGAGGTGAAATACTCAAGTAGATCCACAGGAAGACAGCGGTGGGATGGGTGTACATGTAGACAAAACACCAAGACCATTTTGGATCTCAGTGAGTGGATTGTAGGGATCAGATGCACAGGTGTGACACTGTATTAAAGCACTGGACAAAATCACATCATACAGATCCTTCTAGCCATGAGGCATATTGACTGTAACATACATTTCAGAGATACTCTGCCAAGGAAAACCAGTTACCACATGAGCTGCCCTTTGATTTACAGCTGCAACAGCAGGACCTGCATGAATATATGACAATATAGCCTAATATTTACTTACCGGTAATTTCAATGTCTAATTCAGACAAAAAACCACCTAACCCAGTGGTCCCCAAACTGTGGGGTGTGCCCCACTAGGGAGGTGTGGAGGAACATTCAGAAGGGTGCAGCGGGGCCTAGGTTAGCCCCTACAGGGGGTGGGAAGGGAGCACCACCCAGCCACACTCTGCCCCCAGCTCTGCTCTGGCCCCACCCCTGGCCCTGGCTCCACTTCCAGCCCCCGACCCTGGCATGGCTTCTGCTCCCAGCCTGGCCCCAGCCTCACCCCCAGCCTCAGCCCCCAGCCATGCACGGCTCCATTCCCAGCCCCGGCCTTGCTCCCGGCCCCAGCGGCAACCCCAGCCTTGGCCCCCTTACCCTTGTCTGCGCCCTCCCCTCCCCCCAGGAGTGCAGCCCAGCTTCCTGACCCAGCTCTGGGATTGGGGGTGGGGGGGAAGGCAAAGAGGGGAAGCAATTGTGAAAAGTTTGGGGACCACTGACCTAACCTAAGCTCTAGGAGCCTTTGCCAAAATTAAAAACAAATTAGTTCTAGTGCTACAGGATAAATCTATGTATTTCTGTTGACTGGCTCAACCTCACAATGGGGAATGTGCTAGGAAAAAAGGACAATTCCATGGACTCACAAGAACAAATCTTTAATTCCTTGTTTAGAGCTGACTTGGGCAAAGATCCCATTCAAGTCAACCTGTAATTCCCTTTGAGTTCAATGGGAACTGCAGGTGAGTCACACCCCTCAGGATCAGGCCCGGTGAAAGTTTTGTCTGAGTAAGGCCTTCATTTGGACACTAGATTGTAGGGCCAGAAAAGGCTACTGGGGTCAAACAGTCTGATTGTGACAAGGTATGTGTATCTCATCTTTGGCTGAATCATAGAGAATGTTAAATTCCTTCAGGGGCTGAGAAGAAAAGCCCAGCCCATGGGGGGACTGCATTAGGTGTTAGGTCTGGGGGAAGGGGCTGGCAGCTGTTGCCCCTTAGTCAGTTGAAAAGTGGAGCTGACAGCTGTGCCTCATGAACAGGGAAGCCATAAAAGCTGAAGCTGCCAGTACAATTTATAGGAACTGGGGGGGGGGGGGGGGAGGAAGAGAGGAAGAAGAGTTTGTACCACTCTGGTTAAGGGTTGCTATCTCTTTTGAAGTGATGGTAATCTCATGCCTGGCTGTGTACTATGGTGTATCTGTTGCAGATATTGGTGATATGAAACTACTTATCTGTGATTACGTCAAAACCTAACCGTAGCTCTCGTGTACTTTTGAAGCACTTATTAGGAGATTACTAATGAGCTCATTCAATGAGGAAGCAGTCTTAGGAAATACTCTGTTTTCTTCTAAAGGTGGTTTTAAAAACAGAAGTGTTAGCTTGTTTTTACCCTTCTGGTTTATGTTTGTACTATGGTCTAAACTTACTTCCAGCTAGTGTTTAAACCAGGGATTCTTGTAACAAATTTTTTGGTGGCCTCAAAGTGCGGCCACCAACTCTTGCTAGTGGCCGGTATGACAATTTTTCCAAAAAAATTAATTGGTTTTAGGAAAAAGAAATAAATATGCACATATACCTGTCCAAATCATTGTAATTTATTTATGTAGTGGTTTTTTTGCAGACTCAATAACAACAATGCCCAGTTGTCTTTATTCTTTATTGGACATAAACAGAATAGAAACACAAATAAGATGTTTTGCATGTTCTTGTCTTTTTTGTTGTTGTTTCTTTTGCTTTTTTTTTTTTAAATAGAATTGCTAACTAGTAAGTCTGCTTCTGTGAAAAGTGATTTGTATGTTTTAAGATCACTTTTCACAGCAGCAGACTTGTTAGCTAGCTGGGAGGCAGTGAAAAGTGATCTGAACAAACATACAAATATCACTTTTCACAGCCAACTTAGGGAGGGTAGGGAGGCATTGGGTGATGGGGTGGATGGGTCATGGGCCAGGGAAGGCAGCGGGCGCCAGAGGCAATGAGGAGGGTGGTGAGCCTGAAGCCCAGTGGCTGGAGCCTGCTGCCACATGGCCGAAGCTTGCTGCCTGCCACCCCAGGGCTGAAGCCGAAAGCCTGAACCCCACTGCCCATGGGAAGGTGGAGAACTGACACTAACTGTCTGCTCCTCTGGTGTTTTTGGCTCCAGAGGGGGGCAGGGCCCAACCCATACTTGCAGACCCAGGGGAGGGGCAAATGCTTGGCCCTCCCAGTCACCGCCCAGGTGGCTGTGGCCACAAGAAAAGCCTCTGGTGGCCGCATTTGAGAAACGCTAGTTTAAACTAATAAGAACAGATACAACTTAGAGAATTTTTCACTTGACCACAGCTCATAGAGCCAGGAAGCCAAATGGGCCAAAATCCTACTTGCCTTAGTCGTGTAAGATCTATTGACCTTGTTGGGACTTCTCCTTTGAATAGGGTGAGCAGGATATGACCCACTCTTGCTTCTCTCTCTCCAACCCCCCCCCCCCCGACCTTTTTTCTCTCTCATGGGTACTTGGCTAACTGGAGTGTGGAAAAAATGCCTACTGATGTCTGCCTTCTGCCACGAATGAAACACAAACCTTTCCTAAAAGCTAACAATTAGACAGAAAAGAACCTCTGACTATAGGCTCTCAAGTGTAACTGAAGTTGATTTCTTTTGGTTTATTTCCTGTTGCTTTTTTTTTTTTTCTCTTCTGTCCCCATAATGCAATGCTATTTGTAATGCTGCCAAAACCACACTCAAATGATGATCGTGGTGGATACAAAGGGAATAGCTACTCAACTAAAAAACAGCGTTAGATATCTCAAACTGCCTTTCCACTGCTTCCCATTTTTCTCTCTGGGATGGGCTGTTCTTTATTTACAGGTTTTTACCACTACTGGAATTGTGTCCATTACCTACCCAAATTCAGGCAAGGTAAGTAGGAGAGAGAGAAGCAGGTAATTACCTCTCATAGCTGGGGTCAAAAGAGTTAGCATATTTAGGGCCAAGTTTTCAAAAGAGCTCAGCATCCAGCTGCTCTCACAAGGAATTGGTGGGTGCTGAGTTCACTTGAAAACTGGCCCCAGTTGTAGGTGTTGAGCACGCTTGAAAATCTAACCCTAAGAGTAAACCTGGATAACTTCTGGACCATCTGACAAATTTTTCCAGTTGATCTTCAGTGAGAAAAATGTACTTGGAAGACTCAGGACTCAAGCTCATGTAGAAAACAAAGGAGCTTCAAAAGTCCAAAATATCACTCACTATTATTAATGGCCAGATGCTTTAGTAATGTAATTACAAAGAGCTCCTCAATTACAGATGACCTGCTTTATTGATCTCTGCTCCCTCCTCTTCCACACGCTCATTTTGCGTTTTACTATGCATCACAGTTGTTAAAACGTCCACATTCATTTTTCAGGATCTGATCCCAAAGCAAATAGCTTTGTAAAGTAAACACGTCAGCCTAGTACTTTTATTTTCCCAAATCACTCCTTTAGCCAATGTTTCAAAGGTGTATCTGGTACAAGCCAAATATTTTCAGTCAGTTGGATTTCAAAGTCAATATTTGCCAAAGAAATTTCAGAGACAATGGTGAAGACCTGAACCAGGAGCAACCAGAGTGACACTTGCAGCCTACTAGAGAACATTCCCCTTTTAGAGTTTGGAATGGAACCCAAGATTCCAGACTCCCACCATTCCTTTGCTGTCAGCAAATATCTGTTAAGCCCACTGGCAAAGTGTCTCCTCCCCTCTAGAGCTTAACCACCTACTGCGGTTATCAGCTACTCCTCTGCCACATGAGCTAACAGTCTGTGTGCTGGGATCTAAAGAGTTCAACCCTGCTGATGATCCAGGTGGGTGTCAATATGATGCCACATGATGGAATTTGTCCTTTGTTTGCTCTTTTTAAAAAAAACAAAAAACAAAAAACAGTAAACTAAATACAATCTATGTTAACAGAACATTAAGGTTGCAAAATCAAGCACTCAAAACTTCGGAAATGCCAGAATTCAGCCCCCTTGTGATAAGTCTCTAATTACATAACCATGTAGTATATTTTCCACAGGTCCCCTCTCTTATTCAGTGCACAGGATGGACCTGCCCTGGGGATGAATCAGGGTTGTGTAGTAAAGGAAGCTGCAGGGGCAGTGAGTTGTATGAGCCCGAGGTGCTGGGCTCCAGCAAATTCAGGGTCTGGGGGGCCTGGCTCCACCAATGTTCGGGGCTGGGTCTCTCCTTGGCCCCACCTGCCACTCCCGTGTGCCTCCCCCAGAGCATCCCCTGGCCCCGCCTGTTGCCCCTGTGAGCCTCCCCTGAGCGTCCCTGCCTGCTTTGGGCAGTGGGCGGCTGCCCCCTGCAGCTCTGTGCTGTGCTCCCTTGCCGGCTGCTGCCAGCTACAAGAGAGCGGCGCCAGGGGCAGGCTGAGGTGGCTGTGGTGCCTGAGGAGGGAGGAAGCGCAGGGCAGCCCCCACTCCCTGGACAGGCGACTCTGGCTGGACCTCCTGAGCAGTAGCCTGGGAGGGCTTGGGTGAGTGTCGTGCCGGGATGGGGAGGGGCTGAAAAGGGCCCCTCCCCCAGAGCTCACTGCTGCCAGCGGGTAGAGGGCTGGGGGAGTCCTCCTCTCTGGCCCCTTGCTCCAGCTACGGGGCAGGCTGCCTGCTGCACCCCAAACTCCTCATCCCTGGCCTAGCTCCACACCCCCTCCTGCACCCCAACCCTCTGTCCCAGCCCAGAGCCTGCATCCAGCACCCCAAGCCCCCTCCCATACCCTCTCCTGCACCCCAACCCCCTGCCCCAGTCCAGAGCCTGCATCCAGCACCCAGCACCCAAACTCCATCCCACAGCCCACAAACCTCCTTCACCCAAACTCCCTCCCAGAGCCTTAGGCAGGTGTGTGTGAGGGGGCAGGATTTGGATCCATTCTGGGCACCACCAAAAATTCTACAAACTTGCCACCCCTGGGAAGCTGTAGTCTGTAAGACCCCTGCCTTCTTGTTTTGGGGGGGGGGGGGTGGGCAAAAGTTGGGAGGTGTGTAGTGAATAAAGCAGCAGATTTTATCACGTTTGAAAGTTTAAGTAGCGGGCATGGTCTGAGTGGTCAGTGCTAAACTGTCCAATTTATCTCTGGCTCCTATAACCAGCTAGGGCCCAGTCTGGGAATCCTGGCCCTGATCCAGCAATGTACACGATTAATCGCAGCTACCTCTCCTCCCCCCACCACACAAGTACTCTGACTTCGATGGGACTACCTGCATGCTTAAAATTAAAAGCACATGTTTAAATGCTTTGCTAAGTTAGGGTCTTATTGAATAAGGAATATGGCATGAGGCCCATTTCCCCACTATCCAAATCATTTAAACTGTGAGGAACATCTTAATGCTCTCCCATCGAGGCCTAGTTGCAATGCCTTTGTGCGAAAACAATAGAGTGAAATTTTAATATGAAATGATGGACAATTGTGGGAGCCATTTTAGAAGATGACTATTTGGCCTATGAACATTATGAGAAGTATAGTCTCTGCTAGTAAAGTCATCTAGTTAAAAGTGAGTCTATTTTAAGATCCACGTCTCAAACGTGATTTTTGGTTATTTGTAATCTGTTAATCACAGAGTCACTTTAAAGAGATATAATCTTCTATGTGCATGCAAGAGCTGCTTAGCACTATGGAGACACTTGGCAATGCTAGAGAGCTTGAATTACATAGGTCCTATACTGCTTATAGCAGGCTCCAATAAGAGGAGGAGCAGCAAGCCGCCACAGCTGCAACCAAACAGAGGAAACCTAGTTAGAAAGCTGTAAAACTAGCAATCGAGAACACGTACATAGTAGAAGCAGGGAAAACCTTTACCAGTGCAATGCCTGATTATGAGTGTAACAGTTTACAATGAGTGATCACTTTCTAAGTGAAGGATCATGTCTTATGTGAATTTTACACTCCTATAGATGTGTACCTTTTTGTAAGCTGATACGAGCACAACAGTCATGCAAGTCTTGTATAAAGTACTAAAACAGAGCCTTAAGGGTTTTACAGTACAGGATCTAGTCCGTCTTAGATATTGTTAGAAGAAGCCCTCTATCATTTCCATTTGAAGTTTATGTGGACAACTTCTCGTATGTCTGCACTGAAAGCTGTGCCTACATGCGGTTTTAGGGGAACTCCAGTCTAATGCAAGAGTCAGATTAAGTGCTTTCTTGCCTATGGCTATTTTACTGGAAATCCTACTAATGAAGACCTCAGAATAAGCATTTGTGTCAAAAAGACATGTTTTCAATGCTTCCATCCTGGAAAGAGCTGAAGTGAGGTTCTGTGTTTCTGTTGTATTATTGATTGATTATTTATTGTAGCTCTCGTGGGAGGATAGAGGACTAAGCCATTATGACTTTAATTGTCAAATCTTAACCTTAGTGCAAACTGTCTGGAGTTCAGAAAGCCATGTAAAAGTGGGCCACCCTGATTTAATAATTATTATTTTCCAAACACTGTTTTGTCATGTAACATACGGCTTGAATATCCATTGTGTTAAGGTTCTGTGCTGCCTATGATTTTCTGAAATATCTGTATAGAGTTAAAAGGTATTGTATAAACGGTGAGATACACATATAGATATACACTGTGGCCCAGATTTTCAAAAGACCTAAGCAGCAGATTTTCAAGCGATTGGCTTCCACTTAGGCTCTGAAATAAGGGGCCACTTTTTCAAAAGTTCTCAGTACAAAGATGCCTAACAGTCTTGAAAATCAGGGTGTGGCACAACAGTTGCTCCTGGACACTTTTTAAAAATCTGGCCCTGATTTAAATGGCTAATTGTGAGCTGAGCACTATTGAAAATCCAAGCACGAATTGTGGGTGCTGAGCAGTTGAAAATCTTGCCCTGAGTGCTTTGGAAAATCTGACCCAGTTTGGCTAAAACAACATTTGTATTAGGTGCAGGACCAAGCCTACAATATCAATTACTGACATCAAGACTAAGCTATTTGACACCAGTAGCAGACAATGTGCCCAGCTGCATCTCTGGTTTTATCTATCAAGCCTGGGCAGAGCAGGAGCTAGTTCATCACATTATACAACTAGTTCAAATTAAACACACATTTTAATGAAAATATATCTGAATACATCAGCAAAATGAAATCTTTTGCTTTGAACTTCAAATGCACCTTCCACCTGAAATCGCTATGCCTAAAAATACAAGTAAAAGGTTTTCTTACGTTAGGAACATCTATAATCTGTCCATTATAGGTTCTGTCCATTATAGGTTCATTAAACTGGGAGGAGGAGAGGCAGTGTTGGTCAGTGGACTGGGGATTAGTGAGGAAGTCAGGAGCCCTGGGATCTATTTCTGACTTTGCCTCTGACTTACTCCATGTGCTTGTATGACTCATTTAATGTCTACGTCTCACTTTCCTTTTCTGTAGGATGGGTTCAATACTACTCACCTTTGAAAAATGCTTTCAGATCTGTGGTGAGAAGTGGGACCTATTATTATCATTTCAAATAAGTTCTCCAAACTCAGCAAACAGCTCATCAGAATAAATGTGAATAAATGCCATTAGAGGATGATCAACTCAGGCTGTGAGATTAGCATTATCCAAGAGCAACACTTAAACATGGTATAATATGTACATGTATCACTGACTCATTCAGCACCAAATAAAAATGGCTGTAGAGTGCAGCTGTTGTTATCACAGCAGACTCATAACTTTTGAAACTTCCTGGACAGTTAAAGGAAAATACCAGCTAAGTAACTTCTGATATGTAAAAATTTAAAAGCAGGAATGCCTTTATTCACTCCCTTTAGATGCTAAAATCCTCATTGAGTTTGCACTATGGATGATGACCACTCTTGAAGGATCAGATGGCAAGATTCTACAGAAAGGTAGGATCTCTTTGGATCTTGTAGCGCAACAGGTTTTAAATAAATCTATGAAAAAGCCCATTTAATATATAAGCTTATGCAACAAGCCAAATACCTGAGAGCAGAGCTGGGTGGGAAACAGTTTGCCCATTCCACAAAAAATTACGAGATTTAAAAAAAAAAAATTGCAATCCCAAATCAGGACAAAATTCAACTCAAACTTTCATGAACTGACCTCCTTTCACCTCTTCTAAAAATTTTTGGTTTGGCTCAATCAAAATGTTTTGTTAGGTTTCAACTATTTTTGCTAAATATATTTTTACTAAGATTAGCTTACATTTTGAAACAGTCACTCTAAACTAAAATTTTTCAGTTAGAAAATGTCAAAACATTTTGACACTTCCAAAACTTCAAAAAATAAAAATAAAAATCTTGAGGTAAGAAACTTGTTGAAACCAACCCTTTCCCGTATTTTTTTTTTAATTGTGATGAATCTTCATTTTCTGTTGTAAAAACATGTATTTGAAAAATTTCTGTCCTGCTTTATGTAGGAACACTGCTTTGCCTTTTATGATTCAAAGCTGTTCTTAAAAACAAGCTTCATAGTAATTTAGACACTCTAAGAAGAAACTTATTATATTAGTATACCTTCTGATGAATAACTGCACTCATGTGCCACTGCATGAGGCTTGGAAATAATCTGGTAGCACTATTAAGAGTTTAGCTTGATTGTTTGACAATGTGTGAATCTGTTACAAGTGGCAAGTGTCTAGTGAACTCCTTTTCCTATGGTTTCAGAAGAGGCAGGGGTGTGAAGATATAAATGGTTCTCACACTCCATTCTGTATGTGCAAAGCAAGGCAGGTGGCTTTATCAGTTTTATCTCAGGGACTGTCTCCCTCATAGTGGTGACTGTTAACCTGTGAGGAACTAGAAAAAAATCCAGCTTTAGAGTGTTGACGATGAAACCTTTGACAATATAAACTGACCCAGAATCTAGCATTAGTGATTAGTGAGGGTAAAAAATGTCAGTTAAAGTTCCAAATGAGCCTTGAACGGGATACCGCAAAATATCAGAAGTTAGGTACTGATGATTTTCCTGATCTATCAGATAATTCAAAGGTAAATGAGGTTCTTTCTTTCAGTGAATATTTGAAAATATGTGCACTAGGTTCTCTATATGATTTACATTGACACTTACAGAGCTTTCAGGTGAGTTTAGGCACCTATAGGGTTCAGCAGGAGTTTTGTGGATCACGAGAGCCTAAAACAGGGACTTAGGTACCTAAGTACTTTCATGGATCCAACCCTAAGACACTGCAGTGAGTGAGGGTGGAGGGCAGATAGAGGGAAGGAATCTTCTTCCACTGGGCTATAGTCACTCCATACCCACTACTGCACCTGGAGGCTGGAATATCACAGCCGCTGTGTGCTAGGTCTATAACAGCAAGAGCCAACCAACTCTCACATTTCCTATCCTTCTCCCCAAACTGTTGCTGTCAGGCAGCTCCATTGGAGTGAGGCTCCATCGATGGGACACAAAGATTAGATTCCCAGGTGACCTGCCTGCCCCACAGTCACAGAACCAGATAGATTCTGATGGGTCTTGGGGCTCTTCACAACGACAGGAAGGGCAGGGTTTTGCCTTACTTACAAATGCCCAGAATCTATAAAGTAGAGCAAGAAAATGGTTATTGCATATGAGAAGCTTTATAACCAACTAACCTATCCTGTTCCCGCTGAAGTTAATAGCAAAGGCCACTGAGTTTAGTGGGTGCCAGTTTTGGCCGTAAATAATAAAACAGAAACACTAGTTCGGCTAATTTCTCCCTTGCACAGATCACACAGGGCTTAAGAATGCAATGGATGTTAAAGTACAGGAAAATGTCTTATTAGTGTCACTCAATTTCTTGTTGCAGTGTTGTTGTAGCTGAGTTGGTCCCAGGACACTAAAGATGAGGTGGGTGAGGTAATACCTTATTGGACCAACTTTTATTGGTGAAAGAGACAAGATTTGAATTATACATGGATCCACAGGATCATTGCTATGCCCCCAGCTTTGGAACAGTTTCTAGGAGGAACCCCTTCAGTGTGCCAGACCTCCAAAGGGTCTCGCTCTTCATCCAGGATAGGCCTTTCAGACTCTTCGTCTCCTACCACTGAACCTCTGGGGCATCAGTCCTCCTGCTTCACACAATGAGTTCTGTTCGAGTCTAACTGAGACAATTCCTGGTAGAGACTTTGCACACTCTTCAGGGATTGATGCACTTTACTAAGTATTTGCAGTGACACTCAAACAGTGCTGCCAAAACAGTAGGGTTTATTAGGCTATGTACACGCTACAGGTTACATCAGTATAAGTTATGTCGCTCAGGGTGTGAATAAGTCACCCCATTCCCCTGAGCAACATAAGTTACACCAACCTAATGTGGACAGCACTATGTCGGCAGGAAAACTACCACCACTCCCGGAGATTGGCATAATTAAGTTGATGGAAGAGCTCTCTCCCGTTGGCTTAGAGGGTCTGCCCTAGCAATGCTACAGTGGCGCAGCCGCATCAGTGAAGCTGTGCCACTGTAAGGTCTGTAGTGTAGCCTTAGTCACTGCAAGACAGCATAGCAAGTCCTTGGGTTATCAGAGAGAAAAGATGGTTAAAGCACAGTGCAACTCCATTCTGGTTAGCCCAGAGCCTCAGCTAAACTGTAGACCTGAAGAGAGCTCTGTGGAGCTCTAAAGCTTGTCTCTTTCACCAACAGAAGTTGCTCCAGTAAAAGATATTACCTCACCCAGCTTTCCACTCTTTCTTAACATACAAGGCTAGCCATTTAAAGCTAAAAATTATTCAGATTCATTCTTTGGAAATCATTTGATTTCTTCTGGGTTTTTTTCTCTTTCAAATGTGATTGTTTTCTGGCAGCACTGCTTGGGGTGTGTGGTTTGACGCTCAGCTTGACAGTTTAGTATTTTGAGATTGAGTTTTTGAAGAGGGCACATTTGTGGTTATAGAAGAAAAACAAGAGACATCAGAGATTGGTTGTCTCTCTTTTTTTTTTTTTTTTTTTTATTTCTTTAAGGCATAGCTTGGGAGGATCTTGAAAATGTATAACTAGTAGAGATGACATATATTTGACCTAGAGTTGCTCAAATATACTGTATCTGTAAAGTTACTCCTTTTCAGTGTTCTCAAATGCTCTCCACAGAAACTGCAGATCACAGTAAGACACGTCCAAATTGTGAAAATACATAATAAGCAAAAAAAACTTAAAGGGGAAAATTAGAGTTTATGTTCTGCACTTTTTATTTAGAGATGTCCTAAATACAGAGTTTGAAGTTGTCATACGAAAAAAATGAGTTCAGAAAATCCCTTATTTGAAGACCTCTTTATTGCAAAGATGAGACACCCTGTTAAATTAAGGTTCCCAAATGCAATATACATTTAGGGCACCAGTTTGCTTTCATTTGTCAAGGGGAGTTTTGCCATTGTCTTTGGGTAAGAGCAGAGCCTGAATTTATAATTAACAAAAATTAGCCATTCATGGCCAGATTCAACTGCAATGTTAGTCCATTGAAGTCAATACTCCGATACTATAGTGATGAGAGCCTAGGCATTCCTAAGACATTTGAGGCTATATCCATAAAAGAACTTAGGCCAGATGAGCTGCCACCCACACCTCTGCAGGTAAACTCCCCAAGGTGCCTAAAAATCTGGCAGTGAGCATGCGCACAGCCACTTACATTGAGGTGCCCCTCTTGCAACTGAGGTGTCTCCCCTCCCCTGCCAAGTCCGATCTGGTAGGCATTTTCAGTCTGCCTAAACCTGCATGAAACAGCTGGAGGAAGAGATGGTGCCTCCTCTTATAACTTTTAGCCAACTGGTTAGAGCACTCCCCCAAGATATGGGAGACCAGGGTTTAATTCCTCTCTCTGCTTGACGTAGCGAAGGACCTTGAACTTGGGTTCCCCCTCCCGCAGGTGTGTGCTCTAACCACCAGGGCCAGCTCCAGGCACCAACCCAGCAAGCAGGTGCTTGGTGCGGCCAAGGGGAAGGAGCGGCACGTCGGGCTCTTCGGTAGCAATTTGGCGGCGGGTCTCTTGGTCCCTCTTGGAGATAAGGACCTGCCGCCGAATTGCCGCTGAAGAAGGAAGTGGCACAGTGGAGCTGCGGCTTATCCCGATTGCGGCTTTTTTTTTTTCCCCTGCTTGGGGCGGCAAAAACCCTGGAGCCGGCCCTGCTAACCACTGAGCTATGTGTGTTGTGGAATGGGCCTTATTCAATCTGTCATGTTGAAGCTATTCCACTCTGTGCAACTTCATAAATAGCGCAATGGTTAGGGCAGGGATGCTCAGGAAAAAAATTTGGTGGCCTCAGACTGCCGTCTGGTGGCTGATCTCTCACTCTTTCCTAAAATACTTACTTAGCTTTAGGAAATCAAATAAATATGCACATATACACATCCAAATTATTTTAATTTTTTATTGCTAGCTAGTAAATCTGTTCTGAAAAGTCATACAAGTATCACTCTTCACAGCAGACGTACTCAGCCCTGGCAAGCCTGGGGACAAATTAAGCCCTGGGCTAAGTTCCCTCTAAGCTGCACAGCCGCGCAGCAGGCTATCAAGGGTTGCACAGATGTGCAGCCACAGGGGCCTGGACTGGAGAAAAGAGAGGTAGGGAGCATTCAGGGCTGCGGCAGGGGAGAAGTGCCCCTCCCCCAGCCCCGGCTCCGGGGCTGCTGTGGTGAGAGAGGGCTTGGAGAGTCCTCTCTCCTTGCCACAGTCCCAAGGCAGCCCTCACCAAACCCCTCATTCCTGGTCCCACCCCAGAGCCCGCACCCCCAGCAGGAGTCCTCAACCCCCCGCACCTCAATCCTCTGCTCCAGCCCTGAGCCCCCTCCCATACCCCAAACCCCTCAGCCCCACCCCTGCCAAACATCACCTCCATATTGGTGCACATAACAAAATTCATTCTGCACATGAATGTAAAAAAATTAGAGGGAACATTGGCCCTGAGGGAGGGCCAGGGGAGATGGGAAGGGGACCTGGGGAAGGCAGCGAGGGCTGGAGCCTGAAACCCTGCAGCCAGAGCCCAAGTCCTGCAGCCAGAGGACGGGGCCCGAGGATGGAGCCTGAAGCCATGTGGCCGGACCCCGGGGCCTGCTGCCACATAGCCAGTGCCCAGGGCTGGAGCCTGAAGCCCAGCAGCCAAAGCCTGCTGCCCTGCCACCACCTAGCTGAAGACCAAAGCCTGAGCCCCATTGCCTCTGGGAAGGAGGGGAACTCACTAGCTGCCTACTCCTACAGCGTTGTGCCTCAGGGGACTCCAGAGGGGGGCAGGGCTCAACCCCTGATGGTGTCCCCAGCAACCAACACCAAGCCAGTGCATCCAGAAGCAACAGGGAGGAGGCCACTACTTTGTCCTCCCCACTTCTCCCAATCACAGCCCAGGAGGCTGTGGCCACAGGAAAAGACCCTGGTGGCTGCATTTGAGAAAATCTGGGTTAGTGCATGCTCTTGGGAGGTGGGAGACTCAAACTCGAGTCCCTTCTCCAACTCAGGCAGAGAGGGAATAGAATCTGGGTTTTCCACATCTTGGGTGAAACACGCTCAGCACTGGGCCAATGTTATATGGGGACAAGAAAGACAGCTCCTCCTTTGCTGTTCTTGAAAAAGTGCTTAGGTGTCTACCTCCAGAAGAGGGTTCACACTGTAAATCCCAAGTAGACACAGGTAAGTCCCTCCCTGCAGCCTGGACTTAGGCAACTAAGTACCCTTTGAGCAGTGGGGCTTAAGCCACACCCCTCTCCTCAGCATTTCCTATTGGATAGTTTAGGTGTCTCCCCACTCAGCACATTTGCCCATTCTTAGGCATTTTTCTCTTCCTATGTGTTGTCTGAGGAACCGGGGCACCTGACTTGGGGTGGTGGATGCCATTGGGTGGCTAGGCACCTAAAAGTTAGGCACTGCGATGCCAAAGTCCCGTTGTCAATCTAACCCTTGGCCAATATCTGTGTATGTAGATAAAGACATATAACAAAATGGGATTTAAGTGTGACTTAAGTGATGCATAGGCCTTGTGCTGGGTGAATTTAACTCAGCGCTCAGTATGAAACATAAAATCCAGCCCATGTTGTCTCCTCAGGTTTGGCTGCTCGGAGGACTCTTCAGCCCACACCCTAAGTCCCTTCTCTCCAAAGGGTCACTCTGGCCTTTCTTATATCCAGGTTTGGAAACAGGCCACCTGCATCATTGAAAAGCACAACATTGTTTTTCAGCAGGACTGTCACCTGCAAATAAGGTGGGGATTACAGGCAAACACTGTCATCCTGTTACAACGTGTTGCTCTCTAGACTATATTTTACTATTAGCTTACCGTCATGATACGTGAGAGTCTTCATCCAATACCTTTCCAGATGCTTTAAATTAATCTATCTTGAGTATCAATTCCTAGGTTCACCCTCCCTTTCTGGCCACACACGGAAAGCATGTTCTTTGCATATAACTGTGTTCACATCACTTTTCAATGGTCACAATGAGGCACTCCTAACATCTCTCACACCAATCTTCTACTTCCAAAGCATGTCACCGATGTGAAGTTTCCAGCCTCCGTAAGCCACGAGAGCAGGAATCCTGAGGCTACTTTCAAAGTTGCGTCTTCCAGGTCATAACACGATTGCCTTTTATGCACATTTATCTGAACAAAGTAATACACTTACAGCTTGGCATATTGACACTGCTGGTATCAGTAGGTATTAGGATTGGTATTGAACTATAGCTATTTATTCTGTGCTTTAATGCTAAATCACAAATGTCTGAAATGCTTTCTCTATGACTGTAAGGTGCGGTTTGCTCTACTGAAATGTTTATGGAAAATCCTGGTCAGTCTCAGATCCTGATTAGGAAATGTTATCATATTTGCATGAAAAGTGAGATACACACATGCCCAGCATATGGCTGCCATAAAATACCTTGGATGAGTCAGAGCTTAGTTGCCACCTGTAAGCGTGCCGGTTCTGGCTTCTTAGATAATTTTACTAATCTTTTTTCTTAACCATTATATTGTTTTATTATATCAACCTGATTTGAAAAACACTCCCACAAACAGAGCAGAACAGAAAGGCATGATTTATGATGGGAAAGGTAATCACGATTCAAGCAGTTAAAACCAAGCAATAGGATATTATCTAAATTCTCTAATATGTGGCTACACATTTATTCTAACTGATTTGTAAGAATTTCAGTACAGCTGCTGCTGCAGGACTCGGTTTACAGCGTATTTCATGCAACTCAATATCATTTAATTTTGTAACAAGTGTCACAGCTGGCACTGATTCACTGTGAGATGTAATGGTATCAGTCAATATCTCCCTCCTTCCTGCCATCCCCTGAATGGAGGGAGCAGCTCCTGGCGATCAGTCAAAACTTAAAAACATACTGTACTCAAAGCTTCTGCTTTAAAACTCAAGGCGGGTTACTCAAGTGGTTAGCGTAATGACGTCTAAGGCATAAGTTTTCACTTCAATGTGAAGTGAACCACGTTACAATGAGACTTTGTTATTAAAGAGCAAGCGTATAAAGGAAATGCCTAAGGTGCATATCGAGGGAGCTGTACCTTTTGATGTAAGCATGCCTAATGCCATTGCACCAGAAACATTGACTGGGAAAAATGCAGAAGCACCTCATATGTCACGCTTGTGGCACTAGCCTAATCAACAGGCCTTCTTAAGTATAGACCCTTGCAAGTTCAACCCTGGCGGCAAAGTCAGTAAGAGGATGCACTTGGCTAGTAAGTCTAGATAACATTGTGGTTAAAATGTTGGTGGCCAGTCTCCACTAGGGCTCCCAACCATTGCTAGCATTGGTGAGGCGGCACAAGAGCTAAAGCAATAATGGGAGAATTTCACAATTTTTTCAATGCAGGTGAGCCCAAAGGGCATAGGATAATATTGGCCAGTCTCTTATTTTTAGCAGATGTGGAAAAATCAAGCAGGGGAATGCCAGTTTCTTCAAGCAGCTCCTGTCACTTTCATACTTTTTGTATCTATTTTCTATGACTCTAGAACGCTACCCTGTTGCTGCTGCCTCCACCCCCAGTGCTTCAGCTACTGAAGGCGACTGCTGCAAGTGATTTCACTGCTCACACATTCCTAGGGGCAATATGTGCTTTTTTTGTGTGTTACTAGAGTTCTTAAATCATAGCTTCTCTAAGAGCTGTGGATGCAAATTGGATTTACAAAGGTGGTAGTGTTGATGTAAAATACTTAGACTTCTGTAAGGTAACGCACAACATTTTGATTAAAAAACTAGAATGATTTATAGTTAACATGGCACCCATTACGGGGATTAAAAGTTGATTAACCATCCGTGAGGCCTCCTAAAATGTAATTGTAAACAGAGAATCATCATCAAGTGGGTGTACTTCTACTTGGGTCCAGGGCCAGCTCGGGCTTTTTTGCCGCCCCAAGCGGCGAAGAAAAAAAAAAAAAAAGCCACGATCAGCAGCACTTCAGTGGCAGCTCAACCGCGCCGCTTCATTCCTCGGTGGCAATTTGGCAGCGGGTCCTTCACTCCGAGAGGGCCTGAGGGACCAGCCACCGAATTGCCGCTGAAGACCCGGACATGCCACCCCTTCCCATTGGCCGCCCCAAGCACATGCTTCGTTCACTGGTGCCTGGAGCCAGCCCTGCTTGGGTCCCACAGGAATCAGTTCTTGGTCCTGGGCTATTTAACATCTTTAACAATGACTGGAAGAAAACAAATTCACTGATAAAGCTTGCGGCTGATACAAAAAGTTGGGGAGTGGTAAATACTGAACAAAAGTCACAATCTGGATCACTTGGCAAGCTGGGTGTAAGCAAACAATATGGTTGAATGTAAACATACACATCTAGGAACAGCGCATGTGGGCCATACTGACAGGATGGGGGACTTTATCCTGGAAAGCAATGGCTCTGAAATTGATTTGGGGGTCGCTGTGGATAATCAGACAAACATCATTATGCCACTTTGTGGATGTACAAATAAGGCAAAGTAGGAGCAGAGAGGTTATTTTTCTTCTGTATGTGGAGTGACTATTGCTGGAATAGTCTGTCCGGTTCTGCTGTCCACAGTTCAAGAAGGAAGTTGATAAACTGGAGAGGGTTCAGAAAAAAGCCTTAGCAATGATTAAAAGATTAGAAAACATGCCTTATAGTGATGGACGCAGGAACTTAATTTATTTAGCTTAACAAGGAGAAGGTGAAGGGGTGACTTGATTACAGTCTATAGTTATATCTACACTGCAAATAAAAGAACCCAACCAAAATACACCAAGACAGCATCTCAGAGCCTGGGCTTATGCTGCAGAGCTAAAAATAGCAGTATAGATGCTTGGGATGGAGGCCAGGCCTCCAATACCCTTCCCTATTCCCGGGTTTCAGCCTGAGCCCAAACGTCTACTCTGCTATTTTTAGCCCTGCAGCGTGAGCCCAAGTCAGTTCTAAGACTCACTGCCATGGCCCTTTTTTTGAAGCATAAATGTACCCTAAAAGAACCTTCATGGAGAACAAATATTGAATAATGGGCTCTTCAATCTAGCAGAGAAACATATAACACAATCCAATGGCTGGCAGTTGAAGCTAGACAAATTCAGACTGGAAATAAGGTGTAAATTTTTAACAGTCAGGGTAATTAACCATTGGAACAACCTACTCAGGGTTGTGACAGATTCTCTGTCACTGGCAATTTTTAAATCAAGATGAGATGTCCTTCTAAGAGATCTGCTCTAGAAATTATTTGGGAAAGTTCTATGGTGTGTGTTATACATGAGGTCAGATTAGTTGATCTTCTGGCCTTGAACTCTATGGAAGTCTGCACTGTGACTGCTATCCTAGTACACCGTGTCACTTAATGAGAAACAAACCCTGGAGCTTCCAGGGCAAAGGACTGTAACTGCGAGGCAGCATTAGCGCTGTGTCCCTTGTCTTTCATCAGAACCGTGGTGTCACAGGACGGGTGCTTTACAGAGTCCTTTGTGCAGATCTTCTGCTGAAATGCTGTATAAAGTTTAGTGCTTGGTTGTATTTGCTGGACCTTTGTTGGGAATATTGAGTCCACTGCCAGAACTTGCCTTCATGGATTTAAGCCCCTCAGTTAAAAGGGAAATGTCACAAAGAAAAAACTCTCTCTAGCATTATTACTTTGTCTTTGCCAACAGAAGGCACACCCTACTTCCTCTGAATCTAATCAGTGAAGGCAGAGAAAGATTGTCTGTCAGGTGACAAAGACATGCTGACTGAGAAATATACAGGGTTTTACGATGTGCCTGTCCCTGCCTTATACACCATCTGTCACTTATGGAAACTTAAGACTTGCCAAAGACAGGATGATTCTGTGTTTTCAATATTTAATGTCCCTTTGGAATGACATTTTAGAGTTATGCACTAAGCCAATCAGATCAGTTAACCCCACCTCTAACTGTGGATGGAACCATACTCTCTTGAGCTCCTACATGATCCTATATTCCTAAAGAGTCACTGAAGTAAAAGTAGGGATGGCAAGCGCATGTGCAATGCCGCACTACAGCACAGTCCCTTGGGAATATACCAGTCATATTTACTGTAAACAGTCCTCTAGTTGTTTGCCACCTATTGTAATTCCTCTTAGCTACAAAGGCAGCTCTCAAAGGTGGTGGGTTGTTTTTTTAAACCCTCATGGGATAGCCATAGAGCTAACAAGCAGTCATCAAGAGAACTGAACCAGAGGATCAGAATGTGTCTGAAGTTCCTACTGAGTGGGGGCAGCCACTAAAGAGCTGCTCTATTTGTGGTTCCACATTGCTTGGCAGAACTTGCATTCACAATGTTGTAGTAAATACTCTCACTGACTAGGGAGAATCAGAATACAGGGATGGCCTCCTCTCCTTACTCTGGTGTGGCCCAGAGTTCTCGCTCATGCTAGGGAAGAGGAGAGGGGCACCTGCAGGTTAAACAGCAAGCCAGAAAGGGTTGATGCTCTTCTCAAAAAAATGTTTTTGCAGATCAAATATTCTGTTTAGTGACACTATCCAGTGAGGCAAAAGAGCAGAAACACTGATGAGGCCAATGAGCCTGTATGTGAGACACTCCCAGTACTGGAGTAGTCATTGAAACATACCTACAATGATATTTAAGTCCCTTTTCCAGGCCTGCCAGCACCTCTTCATCTATATTCAGGAGTGGTCTCTATTAGTCTTTGGGTTTGTCTACATGGAGAAATTTACCAGCATTACTATAATAGTATAATTACACTGCATTTTGGAATAACAGTTGCCTTTTTTTGGTTTAGCTTACGAAGTGAATGTTAGGGGAATGTCATGGACAATGAATGCTTTGTCAGTCATGTTAGCTTAACAGATTTAAAAGCCCCATGAAGATGCATGCTCACACATTTTGAAGGCATGACAATTTGGCTGTGTTGTAGCCTGAACTAACATGACTGTAAAAAGACTCTGCTTTCTCCTAGCAAGACTGAGGCGTGGGTGCTTGGAACAGGGTATCCTCCCGAAAGGCCCTCCAACAAGGTATCTGCTTCCAGGGGACACTCTGGAAAGGCTCAGATAGTTATGCAGGACCACAGCAGCTGTACGTCAGTGTGAAAAGGGACAAGACTCTGCTTGTCAAGACAGAGGTGGGCAGAGACTATGTGATACCAGACTGAAGGGGCTGCTTTGAATGACAACAAGGATTTGGTTTCAGGGTGTGTGTACATATATTTTTGGTGGGTGTCAAAGTTATTTCTGGTTTATTGTTAAACCAGCTGCAAACGTGGTAAAGAGTCTTCGGCTGCATCGTACTACACACAGCACACGCCTGCTTTGATGTTAAAAAGGTGTAGCAGAATGTGTAGAGTTTTTGTTTTATTTAAAAGCAATCCTTTCTATCATCTTCTGTATTTGATTAGGGACTTCTAAGAAGGGAAATGGATAGAAGTGGTTGATTATAATTAAGGCTTCCAAAAAACACAAATTTGTAAAGAGTTTAAAAGCAAAATAGATTTGCGGTCCACTGCAAAGGCATTTAATTCTTCACTAAATTAAAAAAAAAAAAAAAGAGTGCTGAAACTTACGTTGGTTTGAAATAAATACCTTGCCAGTAATTCAGACTTTGGGACAGAGCTCCTCAATTTCTTGGCCCCAAAGAGAGGATTGCATCCAAAAGGATCTGAATCTTGAAGGGGTTCCATTTGAATCTAAAATGTTGAACTTACTTGTTAGTAGCATAGAAGACCTGTCAGTTACTTTTAACCTACCCACTGCCTGATCCATTCTTTTATAGGCAGATTTCTTTCTGAATTGCGTCATGCTTCTTAACCGTTGCTCATCCTGTGCATGAGAGAACTGGGAAAGTGGGAGAGAGCTGTAGTCTTGTTAGTTGCCACAGTATCTAAATTTTTAGCTTATTCTGACATCTCCATAAAACTAATATAAAATGCATTTGTTATAATTCATCCTACTAAGCAAGTATTGAAAGAAATAAACAACGCACACAGCAGTAAAGCCACCAGCAAATGTATTTGTGTTCTAACAATTGCTAAAACAGAGGCATAAACTCTGTAAAAGAGCAAACGGTGGTGACTGCCTAGGGGCAAGCATATTGTCATTGGCGAAGTTTGGGCTTAATGATGCATCTCTCAGGCTGTAACTTCACTGCAGAGTTAATCTAGGCTCTGAGCAAGTTTCAGCTTCCCTTACCATCCACACGCACAGCCCTTAACCCTAGGCTTACACGTGCGTTGAACCTGGTCTTGCTCACCTTTCTGGGGGTGCGGACTATGGTCCGGGTTTTGCTTTAGACAGGTTTTAACTCTCCTGCTCTGCATGTGGACAGAGCTGAAGCCCAAGTTGCATTGTTTGGGTTCTGATAATCTTCAGATGCCATCCCACAATTCCTTTGGGGCTGTATTTTTCTTGTCCTTCTTCCTGCTCATTTCCCATTTGCTTCCTATGACCTGGAAGCCATGTGCCAGTTTATATGCAACTTGTCAGCATTTAAACCCGATTCCACATAGCCTGCTCCATTTTCTGCACAGCTCAGCTAAACCGCACAAGAAGATGCCATCCCAGAGAGCTGCAAGCTGGCCAGAAGTTCACACCAGATTTCAGGTTGCCCTTTGCTTTGCGTATACCAAGAAACAGCATTATGGGAGATGCATTTGTATAGGCATGTCTCAAAGAGGCTGGTGGAGAAGGGGTTCGTGTGGCTAACCAGTGTTGGAAAGGACTTAAAAAACCTTTAGGGTGCCTACTGCAAGGCAAAGGATGCCCATGGCAAGTGCATGAACTTTCCATGTATGTGTCCCTCCTATGAGGACTTTAACTGGGCAGTACCAAGCACCATCTTTGTGCATGATACACTTGAGGTGGAATGGTCAATTTTTTTTCAACCTGGTGATTGCAGTGGAGGAGAACCTGGACACAGAGGGAGCAGAAGAGCAGGCACTAGACCATTAAGCTGGAATGGACCCCATGGCCGAGTGGGCTGGGAGACATCTTGGGCTCATATTTCAAGGATCTGTTCAAGGATGGGCGGGGGAGCAGATGGGAGAGGAAGTGGCTCAGAGCTCAAGCTGCATCTGGATAAGAGGCTGCTGCCATGTTTTGTATTTTTTGGGGGGGGCAGGTGCAAAAATCACAGCAAAAATAGAAGGGTTTCCCAGTTTACGCTAATTAAATTGTTATGGTGAATACTGCATGCTATGGGGCAGGCTCAACTTCAACTGAACCATGCCACTTCCCCGCCCCCCCCATACTTCCTCCACCATGTGTGATACAAGATGGATTTCAAGAAGAAAAACTTATTTTAAAAACATGCCACTAAGGATTTATTCTAGCACTATTTGAACTGCTTACTCCTAAAAACAATTGTTCAAAACTGTGATTACATGCTCTTCCACAGTGGTTCTCAACCAGGCGTCCATGCACCCCTGGGGGAACGCAGATGTCTTCCGGGGGTACATCAACTCATCTAGATATTTGCCTTGTTTTACAACAGGCTACATAAAAAGTGCTAGTGACGTCAGTGTAAACTAAAATTTCATACGACTTGTTTATACAGCTCCATATACTATACACTGAAACATAAACACAATATTTATATTCCAATTGATTTATTTCATAATTATGTGGTAAAAATGAGAAAGTAAAGCAATTTCTCAGTACTAGTGTGCTGTGACACTTGTATTTTTATGTCTGAATTTGTAAGCAAGTAGTTTTTGAGTGAGGTGAAACTTGGGATACACAAGACAAATCAGACTCCTGAAATGGGGACAGTAGTCTGGAAAGATTGAGACCCGCTAGCTCTAGCAAGCATGAATGGCCTACTTTGTTCAGAACTGGCCTAGAGTAAACTGTTATACTGGTACTAGTGTTATAGCATTGTCCCAAACTGTCTGCATTAAAAGTCCCAGTGGCTGTAATAAGTGAAAGTCTCTTGGTATTGGTTAGCAGTGATGAGTATACAGAGCTGAAGGCCTCCATTTGATGTATTGGCAGGCTAAGGACACTTCTGTAGAGGGGCTCAGGAAGGACAGACAGATTCTCCCACAGTACACTGTGAAACAATTCCTTGAATGGCTCAACTTAATCAGGTGCTAAGAACCCTGGAATATTGTCCCCAGAAATCCAAGCACCTAACCCTGCTTATTGCAGTGCCAATGTGGACCTGACTACACAGGTATGCGACAAATGTGGCTCTGCTGTGTGGATGGGTAAACTCTGCAGAGAAGATTTACCCTCTGTTCTTGGGCTGGCTGGGAAGACTGTAGCCACCTGGACAAGTGCATTATAGGAGTTCAGTTGCTGTAAAAACTACTCACATGAAAACACAACAAATTCCACTTTTTCTATTGTTGCTAAGCGTACTCAGTTTGCTTCTGCTTCAGGTTGCTTCAAATTAAGACCAGTAGCAACCACAAAGTGAAGGAAAGTGTAAAAATAGGGCATAGCAATAGGTTTTTCTCTTTTAGACACATGCAGCCTTTCTGATGCTGGGGGCAATGGGAATATGCGCATCTTTCATCCTATTTAAACTATACATGAATCATGAGGAGATGCAGTTTTGGTAATGGTGCCTGCTGCCTCAGTTCAGGGGTATGAAAGCCCTGCTCTTATACTAGAACATCTGTAAAGAATTGTGCTGAAGTGATGCCAAAGCACAATAGCCTCTAGCTCTGCCTGCACCCAGCGAGTATTGGAGTATTCCCCACACAAAAATAAAGGGCCCCAGCACAGAGCAAACTGCATGTGGTAGTGTGGGAACTGTGAGGTCTCCTCTGTAGGAAGCAAAAGATGGAAGTTCTCTTTTTGCCCTTGAAGAAGGGGAACAAAGTTAGAAAGAGCAGACTTCATGCCCTCAGGGTGCGGGGAAGAAGAGTTGATTCTATTTCCCAAGAGCCAGAAGGGAGAAGTAAAAAAAACCATGGAGACTTATTTATTCAGAACCATTGTGGTTGGTACTAGTGGCAGCTATAGTGTACTGTGATAAATAGCCTTCTTGGAGCCCAAGAGCTATTTACTCTTCATTAGAAGCTCAAATGTTTCCACTAAACAGCGCTGAAGAGTATGCCTAAAAATAACCCCCCAAAATGAAAAAAAAAATCACACCACTGAGCTGACAGGAAATGTAAAAACATTTCAAAGTGAGAACTACTGAAGCTGATGAAAAAGTCATTCATAGTACTCTGCACATTCCTAGCACCTTCAATCTCACAGCACAGCTGTAGGGTGGGCAAACAGTGTATTATTTACAGAGGAGTAAACTGAGGCACAGAATGGGTAAGTGGCTTGCTTAGGTCATTCTCTGAAGTGATGGCAAATGCAGAATAAATACAGTATTAAAGCACATTGTAAGATCTCCAGGGCAGGGACTCTTATCCTGTGTTTGTACAGTGCTTAGCTCTAGGTGTGCAACTGTAATACAAACAGTAGTTAAATGCTTTCTTTCCCCTTATCTTCCAGACACTGAGAGGATGGGGAGAGAGGATCATTGCTGGAGTCCTTACACTCCAGTGCTTTGGCAGGTAAGCTTTAGAAGAGTCTAGCAGCTTCCTGGGGATTAGACTCGGGTGACAGTAAGATGTCAAAACATGGAAGCCTCCTGGAGATGCGTTACTAGCTTTTCCTATGAAGAAAAGGCACCTTCAGTAGGCCCTACTGAGCCCTCACACAAGTAAGTGTCACCATGACACACTGTTGTAGAGTGTCATATGGTAACCATGTACCTTCTAGGTATGGTCACCATAGCCCTTAAAAGTTACTTCTGCTCGTGATAAAGGAAAACTAGTCAGTTTTTTGGCTGGGCCAACCTGAGTGGTGCTGCTACCCCTGTCCGGGGCATAATGCCACTCATTCAGATTAGGAGGGGGAAGAGGAAGATCGGGGTGGTGGCGTGTGTGCATGCGTGCAAATCTATGCCCTTCACTTTAAATGAGGCTCCACAGCCCCTGGTTCATGCCAACTTTTCCATGTTACCCAATTAGAGGATTTTATGTTTCCCTTTTCATAAGGTCTCATCGCTCATCAACATTCTTTGTGAAGTGTTGGTAGCTGATAAGAACTCCTTGCTACAAGCTGTTGCAACTTCTATCCAAATCAGAATTTGGCTTCAAACGCTCTAGTCTTTAAAAGTAATTTTTTCCATTGTGTACTTCACACAGTTTATATTTTAGCCCAGCACATAGCTCTCTTCCCAACCTCAAACTCAACTGTTTGGTAACTAAGCTGAATACAAGTTCCCATGTAGTGATAGGTTAGAAATAGGTAGTAGACAGTTGAGTACTTATGCACCAAGTCGCTTTCTAGAAAAAATGTTTCACGGGCTTATTGTTAAGGAAGACATATCCCTTCCCCTCTCTTGAGTATCGTGAAGGAACTACCGAGCAATAACTAATCAAATGTGTGGTTCCCTTTAGGACTCTAGTTAGTCACAAAACAAAGGAATAAACTCTGCTTGAAAACTGAGTTACTGTACATCAATCCTAACAACGAATACTACTGCAATGTTTTAACTAATTAACCTATTTAACATTAAAATTTTTATTATTGACCTTGCCACAAGAAGTGGGAGTGTACTAATAAATTTTGCAGATGCCACAAAATTGGGAGGTAGTGTCAATAGGGAGGAGGAGTGGAATATCATACAAGATCTGGATGAACTTGTAAACAGCAGTAATAGAAATGGGATAAAATTTAATAGTGCAAAGTCATGCACTTAGGGACTAACAACAATAATTTTTGCTATAAACTGGGGACGTATCAGTTGGAAGTGACAGAGGAGGAGACAGACCTGGGTGTATTTGTTGATCACAGGATGCCTATGAGTTGCCAATATGATGAGGCTGTGAAAAAGGCTAATGCAGTCTTAGGATGCATCAGATGAGCTATTTCCAGTAGAGAGGGGGAAGTGTTAGTATCATTATACAAAATACTGTTGAAACCTTATCTAGAATACTGCATGCAATTCTGGGCTCCCATGTTTAAAAAAGATGAATTCAAACTGGCACAGATGCTGAGACGGTCTACTCGGATAATCTGAGGAATGGAAAACCTACCTTATGAGAGGAGACTCAAAAGGCTTGGCTTGTTTAGCCTAACCCAAATAAGACTGATACGACTACTCTCTATAAATACATCAGAGGGATAAATAGCCCAGAGGGAGAGGAATTACTTAGCTCTAATGTGGACACAAGAACAAATGGATATAACTGGCCATCCACAAGTTTAGACTTGACATTACAGCAAGGTTTCTAACCATCAGAAGAGTGACGTTCTGGAACAGCCTTCTAAGGGGAACAGTGGGGGCAAAAAACCTAGCTGGCTTCAAGACTGACTTGATAAGTTTATGGAGGGGATGGTATGATGAAACTGCCTACAGTGGCATGTAGCTGATCTGAGACTGCTAGCAAAAAATATCTCCAGTGGCTGACGATGGGTCATTAGATGGGGAGGGCTCTGAGTTACTACAGAGAATTCTTTCCTAGGTGGCTGACTGGCAGGTCTTGCCCACATGCTCAGGGTCTGACTGACTGCCATGTTTGGGGTTGGAATGGAATTTTCTCCCAGGTCAGATTGGCAGAGACCCTGGGGTTTTTTTGCCTTCTTCTGCAGCAGGGGGCATGGATCACTTGCAGGTTTAAATTAGTGTAAATGGTGGATTCTCTGTAACTTGAAGTCTTTAAATCATGATTTGAGGACTTCAATAATTCAGCCAGAGGTTAGGGGTCTATTTCTGTGGCCTGCAATGTGCAGGGGGTCAGACTAGATAATCATGATGGTCCCTTCTAACCTTAAATTCTATGAGTCTGAGTCTAATGATGACATTTTCAATTTACTACAAATGCCATTTAGTGAATTGCAATTTTTTGGGTTTGTCAAAATACAATTAAAATTGTGAATTCAGCAATGGCCTGCAAGTAAAGAATAGCACAATACACCATCTTATGACAACACTAAGAATTACAAGTAGTTTGGTTTCAAAGCATGTTTATTAATCGGCTTTACACTGTGAGCATGTCATGATGTTCTTGGTCTAGAAAGCTAAATAGTGCAACAATCACAAAATAAATTTAATAACTATTGAAATAAAGCTCAAACGAGGTCTTTTTAATTATTCAAAAATAAACCATGAATTTCTTGCAAGCCAAACTATGACCAGCTACACAATCAGTTTTAAAATTCTCAAATGTTACAGAAATTCGAACCCAAACCAATCTTCATAAGTAGCAAAAATAGATACACAAGCCACGGGGGGGAGGGGCTGTAGACCAGAAATCTTTGCTGCCCTTCTCAGCATTCTGCTGGAGAATGCTGCCCAATGCAGGGAAACAGCAGAAAAGATGCCAGTAATGGTACCCACCTTCCATGAGACTGGTACATGCTCTGTCTTTTCTTTCTTTCTTTCCCCTAATCTTGTGGGCACAGTTTGCCTTAAGATTTAGCAATGAAACAAAAAATGGAGATCTTTACTACTTTTTCCTCAGACAATTTTCAGAGCATACAAACTTATTTTAGCTTCATTCATACATTGAACTAATGCTGTGCTACTTAGCTTGTCCAAAAAATTTCAGAACATCTTCATAAGAAACAGACGTGAAAGTACAGGATGCAAAGGAAAATGCTTAATTTCAACTCTCAAAAGAAAAAAAATATTGTTCACTATAGCAATACTTCAATACTGACTTCAGGTGCAAAAGAAGAGGTTTGAGATCATCATCATTCTGTGGGTAACAACAGAGAAAAAATTGATCAGTAACTTTAAAAGTACAAGTGTATCAGCTAATAAGTATGACCAATACTAGTTCTAAAAATAAAAAAATTACTCCCCCCACTGCCACTCAGAAAGTAAAATTAACCTCACTAATAAGCAAAAATGGGGGTTTCTAACAAACATAAAATCTAAGCTTTTGAAGAGTTACATTTTAATAAGGTAATTGGCTATAACCATCCAATTTGAATAAAAATCAAGCCAAATAAGATTCAAATGCTGTACCCATAAAGCAGAGTTTGTTTTATATTTGCTAACAGAATTTAGGTAAAATTCCATTGAAAATTACTATATATTGTTAGCATTTACTCAGTGCCAGAATGGTGACACTAATTTTCCATACTGTACATATTCTTCCTTTTTGAAAACACCTTACCCATCTTCTAACTTTACTGATACTATCTACAGTCACAATATTTGCTTTTAGGGAATCCACTTGGTTTGAAAAAAATCTTATGCCAGGTACCATAGTTTTGAGATGACTGACCATTCAGGCATGCTGTTATGTCTAAATATTCTTGTTAAACTTCCAAGATCTTCTTTAGTGAAATGCAGTTCTTCAAGTAACGTAGACAGGAACTGTGTATATACTGGACTCTGTTGAGAATTTGCAAAGACTGGAATAATCTGTGACAACCTGGAAGATGACATTGAATACAGAAGAGAGGACTTTAAATGTCTGAATGAGGCTGGTGTGCTTTATACAGAGCTATCAGCTATTAAACAATTGCCAAAGGGGAAAGATATTTCTAGGACATGCCCCATTTATAACATTACAAGTGATTGTTTATAAGTTTACAATGTAGCATATGAGTATTAAATTGTGAACTTTTATTGGCTTTTCCCAAATCTCCATCAGTTTTAAATTAAATGAAATCATGCAAGAGATTAGTTTCATATGCAGTTAATCAACTATTAGTTGTTACATAACAGGCAACATCAAATTATGTGCTTTGAAGATTAAAGTTTTACGTAACTTAAAAAAAAAAACAAGAATTTTGTATTGTCTTCACAAAAGTGATCATTCATCTTGTACAAGTTATGCAGTTCCTTGTACAAAAACAGTTGTAAGAACTCTAGGAAATACTATTTTACTTTAGAGTAGCTGAAGAAACCTTCTTTTTCACAAGATCTACCTAGTCACAAAGAAGACACAGGCACAACAGAGTTTCATATTATTTTCTAGAGAACCCGGGTGTGTTTACTAATGAAAAACCTCTGTCCGTTTATTTAAAAAGGTCTCAACAAAATAACTGAAAAAGCTTTTAGGTAGAAAACACTCTTTTTTTAAAGCCAAGATTTCTCCAAATAGTTGGAAACTTCCCACAGCGGCCTTTCAGATTATTAAATTTAACTTAACTTCACCCACTGCCACTGGGCACATGAAATATGAATAAAATAACACTCAGAAGCTGCAGATCAATGCAGGTAGGTGAGTAATCAGAGCACTGCATTTCCTCAGTAGGACATATGTTCCCATGAAGCAGTCTCTGATAACTTTCTTATACAGTGGATTGTGTACATTTATTTTATTTTAAGAACCTCCGTGTTCTTGTTGGTCAGAATTTTTTTTTGACAGAGGACAATTAGATTCTGAGACGCTGTTAATCAGGGTTATTAACAGTCTTCAATTTTACATGTTTTCTATCTTACTATATATTATGTAATATATTAAACTCTTTACATGCAGTCCTGCCTTCTTTCATAACAAAAAAACAGTATGGATTTTAAGAAGTGAACACTGTAGCAAAACTAAATTGGAACAGCTGCAAAGATTCAAAAAACATCCCCATAAGGAGCACAATACTGTAATTGGATCAAATAATAAATATGTCTTCAGTGATCCACACATTTAATCTTTAAAGCAAATTCAAAAAAGATCAGTTGGCCTTTTTAAGTACCTAATCATTTGTATAAAAATGAACATGGTCCCTGTAGTGCTTTTTAAAATTCTGCTGTTTGCAAACAAAATTTTGCAGAGACTTTTCCATTAGACCCTGATTCTTCAAACTGGTGAGCAAAGCAGACCCCCCCCTAACTTCCTTGTTCTGAAAATTTTGTTTTTCTAAAGGAGATTAAAAAAAAAACCAGGTTAATTTTCATAATACTTTTAAGAATTTGAGAGCCAGCTGAATCTCTTTATATTTGTTCCCAGGCTTAAACATCAGTAGCACCGAAGCCAGACCTATTTTTCATGAGATGAGGGCACTTCGCAATTAACAGGATCAAATATGCTCTGTATTGTGGACCCATGATCAGTGCTGCTAATAGGCATTCACTGTATCACAAGGGGCCATTACAATGTATGTTGGAAGTCTATATAAAAAAACTTGTGTTAGTTTAAACACTATTTCTAATTTTAGTGTCTACACAAAAGACCTGTGGTCAACACTGCAAGGAAATTTCACACTATTGTGTTATCTGTACATAACTGGTGAAATGTTCCCCTCTTTGCCATTAGTGGTTTCAGGTACATGCGGTTTCATGTAACATATTCATCCCGGTAAACAAAAAATGTCAGCAACACTAGTGGAAAGATTTATTTTTATTGTTTAGAAAACAACTTCTGAAAAATGCATCTAAACATCTGAATTTATATAAAGGGAAAAAAAAGCAAATATCATAGCTCCCTACAAATTCAGCAGTTAAAGGGAGTGTTACTTGTAGGTAATTACTCTGACATCAGACCCTCTGTGGAAACTGGAGATAGGACTAAATCTCCATTTTAAAAGAAATGCAAATTAAAACAAAAGGTGCCTTTAATTAAGCAAAAGAGGGGTAGGTCACACAAAGGATCCCACAAAATAAAGTAAACATTGTTTATTAATACAAAAACAATCATTTAAAAAAGTTTTAAAAAATCTTGATTTCCGGAAAGAACAGAAAAGTAGTAAAATGTTTATTTCTGTGATGTCTAACATAGTATGACATTTTGATTATTTTTCATTGCCTTTTGGAGTTTGATATAGGAGATTCATTAAATACTTAAACTATTCAAAAATGGCAGCACTAAGAAATGAGGTAAGCCCACAACATGGAACAAAACTTAGCTGTGATATGTAAACACCATTCTTTCATAGGATAGTAATGTTCACAACTGGACTTTACATTAATGTTTGGACTGGTACCAATAGTATTTGCTCCATGCAATGTAAAAATAGCATTAAGCAGTCATTTGCGTGATAACGATGGCTACTCTTTTTAAAAGACCAAGAAGAGGTATTCTGAGTATCTCAAAGGCAGGAGCTGATGATCTGGAAGTATTTTTTTTAGTAAGAAGTGCTCAGTAGGGGAGTTGAGGAAGTACTGATAGACCAAGAATTAGCAGACCTCAGAGTTAGGCTGGAGACAAGGATATCAGAGAAAAGGCCTGGAGATGCATTCTTCTTCTTCAAGCCATCCACTCTCAGGATTAAAGAGAATGTGTATGATTAATGACCCACTGGCACCAGTTGTCACAATTTCCTGTCCAGTGCCGGTACAACACCATGTGACACTGCAAAATGCTACCTCTGCAATACTGCAGAATTACAGACTTTTTCTTCTCAGGATTTTTTCTATGTTGTGCTCTAATTACAGACGGCTACAGCTTTTACTTTTAAAAAGCAAGAGACTTGTGCACATACTTTTAAACTATTTGTTATTTGCTAAAGACTTAACATTTTTATGCCAAGAAACTAGCCTTCTGATTGGTGTATTCTCCTTAATCATACTGTCAGTGTCTTGCTACTGACAATAGTCGTTACTTTTGTGCATTAAGGAACAACACATTTTATAGAAATTCAGTACTGGATCAATATTTTGGCCACTTTTGGCCTTTGGCAAGAAACAGCCAAACCTCTGAAACTTTTCAGATAAGCACTACTTAGAGATTTGGTCAATTTCATCCAGCTATGTATACGTTTCTAGTATTTTTGCATTAAATTCAAATTTGAAATGGTTTTAGGGCAGAGACAATCTGACTCTATGCAGCCTATTAAACATATTTATGAGCACATATAGAACATGATTAATTTCTCAGTTGGCAGAGTGGGTCCTTTTGGCATTTAACAGCTGCCTTTATTTTTACCCCCCCATTTAAAAGCAGTTATCCAGAAGCTGCTTTTCTAACAATGAATGATATAGGGCTGGATCTTGCACTGTGGAAGTCAATTGGAGTTTTGCAATTGACTTCAATGGGATCAGGATTTTAGCCTGCACTGTGTAGTATAATAAGCTTCACATTTCTAGTCCCCATTATTTCAAAACTATTACCACTACATGGGGCTGCATTATAAGCAACATGTGTTCAGGGCCAGCTCCAGGGTTTTGGCTGCCCCAAGCAGCCTTCCTCCAAAAAAACCCCCCCCCCAAAAAAAAAAAGCCGCGATCGCGATCTGCGGCGGCAATTCGGCGGGAGTTCCTTCACTCCGAGCAGGAGTGAGGGACCGTCCGCCGAATTGGCGCCGAATAGCTGGACACGCTGCCCCTCTCCGGAGTGGCCGCCCCAAACACCTGCTTGCCAGGCTGGTGCCTGGAGCCGGCCCTGCATGTGTTATTCTTAGGATGCATTAAAGACCATATGTGCTATCCTCATCCTGGTATGAAACTCTACTTGAATTAAATGGGAATTGCATGCAAGTACCTGAGGGCAGGATTTGGACCCAATGTCCTAGTGTCACCGAAACACCAAAAATCCACAGTTCTGAAGCAGCCATCAGATCAATAATTCAAATAACCTGCACTGCTTCAATTCAGGGATGCAGTGACACTCAAAGCTCCATAAGTTCTAACATATCTTAAAAGAACTGCAAACTGAACTGGAATTAAGGTGCAAGGAAGCACCACTGCAGACAAGGCAAACTGGTGATTTTTTTTTTTTTTATAAAGTACAAATGACATGGCAGGGACATCTTTAACATTCAGATTGAAGGTTGCTTACTTTCACATACTGAAACATTAAGACATGACAGAGAATTACTGGTGTGAACAAACAAGGCAGGTGAGGCCTTGTCTTATATCTTTTATTGGACCAACTTCTGTTGGAGAGAGAGAGAGAGAGAAGCTTTGAGCCACACAGAGCTCAAATCAGCCCTTGGAACTTCCTTAATTTTATTCATTTGTCACAAACAGTGGCCTTTAAAAAAAACAAGAGGACAACAGACATTGAATTAAGATGTACTATATAATTTTTTTTAAGGGGCCAAATTGTTTAGACTTTGCCTAAAGTTGGGCATCTAAAAGTGGTGTGATTTTCAGAGGTGCTGAGCTAATAGCTTCCCACTGAAGTCAATGGGAGCTGCAGACACTCAGCACCTCATGCCATTTTTGTTTAGCTGCTTAAATGTGAATTTAGATGCCCAACTGTACACACTTGCACTTGTCAGCAGTTCATTTGAAAGTGTCAGCCTTAGTACTGTATGTAGATATAAGTGAACTCTCATGCTCATTTTATAGAAAAGCAGGGTCGTATATATCAGATTTAGTGAAGCAGTGTAGTTTCCTACACACCCACTTATACCATATGGTAAACAGGTCTTTGTAAAGTTAAAAAAAAAAAAAAAAAAAAAGCTGAAAATGTCAAATTACATCTTATGATAAAACCCTGTTAAGCTGGCTACTCCACATATGCTACACGTGAAAGAATAAGTAAAATTCTTGTTAAGACAAGTACCACCACCACTTATTACCAAGTTATTAAATGACATCTAGTTAACATGAAATACGTTTCCATAATTTCAGCTCTCCTGCTTAAAAACAAGCTTTCTATTTAATAGTTTTCTTACAACAAGCTTTAACAAGTACATTTAGGAGTATGGCTATCTTTGTACAAGGGAAGCCATACAGAAATATTTTTGGAGATGATAAAAAGTCAGTATTTATGGAGTAAATTTCATTAACTAGTATGTTCTAGTATGCCAATGGCATGTCTACACTGCAATTAGACACCTGCGGCTGGTCTGTGCCAGCTGATTCGGGCTCACAGAACTTGGGCTGCAGGGCTGATTAATTGCAGTGTAGTCTTTTGATCTTGGGTTGCCGCCTAAGCTCTAAGACCCTGCGAGGTGGCCGCAGGGTCTTAGAGGTTTACTTCCCCAAGCCGGAAGTCTACACTGCAAATAAACAGCTCCACATCCCGAATCCTGTGAGCTCGAGTCAGGTGGCATGGGCCAGCTACGGGTTTTTAATTGCAGTGTAGACATACCCCTAGTCCGCTCACAGAGATACCTGTGCCACTGTCTGGGTCAAGACATATATGCAGAGAAAAGTGTAGGTCTTGAATAGTGTCTTCATGTCGTTACAGGATTACTTTAGAATATCTCCCGTCCAAGGACTGGGAGTAAAACCTTTTATAAACATTACTGAATTAAGCCCTCAAACACCCTCCCTCCCTGGTACAGAGTCAATACTATCCTCATTTTACAGGCCCAGAGAGTAAGGCCAACATTTCCAAAAGTGACCAGTGATTTTGTCCAACTTGAGACATCTTTAAAAGGATCCGATTTTCAGAAAGTTCTGAACACCGTGAGCCCCCTGAAAGTCAGGTTCTGTTAAGGTATCTTAAACTGGGTATCCAAAATTACGTTACTGCTGAAAATTCAGGCCTACATTAATTTACCCAAAAAGTTTGTGGCAGAAGCAGGAAAAGAAGCCAGATCTTAAGTCCTACTCCTACAGAATGTAATGGTGTGCTTTTACAACAAGTAAAAATGTTGGCAGCCAAGCTTTCTACAAAAAGTAGCTCCAAAAGGATCATCAACATGCTCCATGATTAAGCCTATGGATCTAAAAGATGATCATTTCACTCTTCATATTGTTCACCATTTTTGAAACTGAAATGAGTACTGAGAGAAGCTTTATCACCCAGGCAGGAGGAACTAGTGGGAGCACATATCCTCATGGATGGTGTTATTAGGGAACAAGAGAGGATAAAAACAGTTTTGCCAAGTCCAGCATTCAAAAATCACCAGTCATGACAAAATATCATGATGCTGGCTTAAAAATGAGATTCTAAGTAGTAATAAGTTTAGAGTTCTACTTATTTGCTTTCTGGCTATGAGCATTTAGAGTTCATATTTTCAAGCTGTTCTCCACAGCTATGAGGGCTAGAAATTTAAAAAAAAAATGTAAACTGAGAGTCTTAAAAAAATAAATAAATCACAATTTGATTTCAAGACTGGGGTCTTTACAAACACCACCAAATATCATGACACCACTGATAATAATTGTGAGCGTTAGCAACACCTGAAAGGCAGCACAAACTGCACATCCTGCAGCCAGCACCGAATGTGTGCTCAGTGACTGCAGAGAGTTTTGCTGTAGGGAAATCTACATTACTGATTGTTGTAAGCTAGAGAGAGGTGACAATGGACTTCCAACCTAGGTGCCATCCTTAGACCTGCTGAGGATCCCCTCCATCCCCCCCACCCTTTGGTAAGTGCAGAGATCTCCCTCTATTCCAGGCTATTGGGGGGGGGGGGTGAAGGAGGAGAGGGGAAATGAAGATATCCATGATAATAAAGATATCCTCTTTTCTTCCTCTCTATTCTCTTCTCTCCTGGTTGCTAGTTCTCGCTTTTAGTTCCCCTATTGCTAACAAGGTCTTTTAAGGGATCTCTCTCCCCTCTCCAAAGGCTAGGTAAGTGGCCAATGCATTTACAAGCTCCAAATAAAGATATCTGCTTATGTAATGAATCACCCATGTTTTAAAGAAAGGATCTCAAATCATTTATTCAAACTTAATGGAAAGTCTGCAGGTCTTGTTAATTTTATGACTAATTAAAATGTTTACATTTCTTTTAGAACACATTTTTAAGATCACAAAATGGAGTATGTCAAATACAATCTTATAGTCCTATAATCTCAGAAATGTTTTATGTGGTGTCACCTGTCAAATGTATCACTTTGGTTAACTCTAAATAAAAGTGCACATAATTCATTTTGAGCATTTAAGGCTTAACACAGATATGTTAGAAATCATCAGAAGAAATAATCAGCAACTCCAACTAAGTGTAGTTAACACTTAAAACTCAAGAGTTCAGTCTGTAGCAGTACTGCAACATATGGTCACTTCACACTGTCAAGAACTATGATTTAGGAGAAACAATGCTAAAAGTTTAATGAAATTTGATTGTGCAAAACACACACAGAGAGTGGCATTTATGTCTGCTTGTCAACCACACTATCATATAAAGAATTCAACAACCTTTTCTGAATAAAAGCACCACTGTGTGCTGCTTTCGGTTAATTGTATGTTCTCTCCTCAAGATCTTACATAAATAATTTCCTTGTCGACTGTTATGCTCCAGCACAGGGAACATGCCTGAAAATTGCCTAATTAAACTGCATGTTTTCATATGAAAATTGACTATCAGGATAGCTGTTGGAAGCATCCCTAAGAGCTTGTGAAAAGAGAACATACCTTTACCCCATAGCTGTCACTCTAACACAGGGGCGGGCAAACTTTTTGGCCTGAGGGCTGCGTTGGGTTTCGGAAATTGTATGGAGGGCCGGTTAGGGGAGGGGATCGTGCCCCCCCCCCCCCCCAGATCCCTGCCCCATCCACACACAGTCCCCGTCCCCTGACCGCCCCTGGAACCCCTGCCCTTGACTGCCCCCGGCCACCCCATCCAACCACTCCTCTCATTCCTGACGCGCCCCCCGGGACCCGTGCCCCATCCAACCACCCCTTCAACTGTCTCCTGACTTCCCTGGGAACCCCTGTATCTGACTGTCCCCTGCCAGCCCATCCAACCCCCCCCCTCATTTCTGACTGCCCTCCCTCCCCTGGAACCCCTGCCCCATCCAACCATCCCTTCTCCCTGTCCCCTGACTGCCCCCCCCGGCCACCCCATCCAACCCCACCTCCTTCCTGACTGCCCCCCAGGGACCCCAGCCCCATCCAACCACCTCTTCTCCCTGTCCCCTGACTGCCCCCCGCCCCATCCAACCCCTCCTCTCCTTCCTGACTGCCCCCCAGGACCCATTCAACCCCCCTACTCCCCACCCTCTGACTGCCCCGACCACCCCCCCGAACTCCCATGCCCTCTCTCTAACCCCCCGCTCCCTTACCATGCTGCCCGAGGCACTGGTGGCTGGCGGCGCTACAGCTGTGCCACCCAGGTGGAGCCAGCCACACCATCGCCACCGTGCAGCACAGAGCACCGGGTCAGGCCAGGCTCTGCAGCTGCGCTGTCCCAGAAGCTTGCAGCCCCATCGCCCAGAGCACTGCGCTGGCGGTGGAGCGAGCTGAGGCTGCGGGGGAAGGGGAACAGCAGGGGAGGGGCCAGGGGAAGCTTCCCGGGCCAGGAGCTCAGGGGTCGGGCAGGAGGGTCCCGTGGACCAGATGTGGCCTGCGGGCCGTAGTTTGCCCACCTCTGCTCTAACAAGTATTATAATAAAGATAATTTGCCTTGTTTAATATTTAGAAACTGTGCCTCTTCCTTTGAGGCTCCATGCACCCCTCTGAGGCCACATGTGGAGGGGAGTCTGTGTAGGACTGGGGGAAGCTCTGGAGTCTGAAGAGGTGGGCTGGTGGCAGGGAAACCAGATGAGGTCTTCCAGATTCCTCCTTCACAAAACTCATTGGGGACATCATTAACAATTAATAAAATCACAATCCATATTAAGTTATGTTCTCTTCCCATCTACCTTATGAAGCTCCTCCACTTCCTCAGGGGGTTATGAGACAGTCACAGTTCTTAGTTCTTTAAAAAAAGAACAATCTCTCCCTCCCACAACCAGGGCCGACGAGGGGGGGGGAAAGCCGGTACAAATTACTGGGGCCCGGCTTCACCCCCCCTCGTTGGCCCTGTTTAGCCGGTCCTCCCTTGCTGGGGGGCCCGAAAAAATCCTGGGCCCAGTTTCCCCGGCTTCCCCGCTCTCTCGTCGGCCCTGTTTAGCCGGTCCGCCCTTGCTGGGGGGCCCGAAAAAATCCAGGGCTCAGCTTCCCCGGCTCCCCCCCCGCTCGTCGGCCCTGTTTAGCCGGTCCGCCCTTGCTGGGGGGCCCAAAATTTTTTTCACTGGGGCCTGAACCCGCTCTCGGTGGCCCTGCCCACAACAAAACCCAAAAGTCCATATCCATTCCCATTCTCAACCTTGAAATAAGAGTGGCCAAGGGTATTACTGTGTTTGACATATGAATTGGCCAGTCAGAAAAGGATAAGGCTGCACTGCTCCTCTATAAGAGACTTTTGGGGTAATGGAAAGACAGCCGATTTAAATTCATAATTTTGTGAGCTTCCTTGTTGTGAGAGCCACGAAGAATTCAATGTTCTATCCATCAGCCCTTCTTTCCTTTATGCTTCCCTGACCACACACATCTCTACTTCTTCCCCGATGGGCTGGTTTAGCCCTACTGAGCAGATACCATCTATGTATACAAAAGTACATTTGTAGAATATATATAAAATCAAAGCAGGGTTAGGTTAGGTGCCTAAAGCCACTTATGAGCTGTGTTGGCTTTCTTGCTCTTTTCAGTATTATATGTAGCTGAATGCCTGAATATTTGAACACTTGTAAAATATTTAGATTGCTTTATGTATGTGAGTAGCTATTTACTTCAAAAGTCAGTGATACTCTCTACTGCATATGCTACTGATCAAAGAAAAGTAATTAAGAGGTCTGTCTGCATTTCCATTTGAAACTCCAATTTAGAAGAGAATAATATCATGGAGACTTCAAAACTGAATTAGGATGAAGTTTAGAAAATATGGTATGAATTCAGAACAGCAATTTATTGTCTTCAAAAGTGGCATCTTTTTAAAAAATTACAGCATGTCAAAAAGCAGACTATTCCTACTCTTTCTGACATTTTTTGACAAGCTGTGGATCAATATTGGCTAACATTAAACAAATCTTCTCTTTTCCCTCCACCTTTTTGTAAACATTTATGGGCGAGATCTTCACCCCCACTCCAACTGTTTTACATCACACAAAAGGGCTGGAACTGCATAAAGGGGATCTAAACGCCCTGTGTCTAGCTGGGGGAGGATTCCCCTGAGGCAGGCAATCATAAGCCTGCCTCCTGAGGAACCCATTGCAAGCCCTAGCACAAGAGGCGTGTGGGGAACAGGATTACAGATGGGGCCACAGTATTCAGCACTCCAGGAGGCTGCTGTAAGTTAGCCATGTCCCCAAGGTTGTCTAAGTTACACTGGAGGCCACTCCAACCCCCAGTACAACCCAGGATTTGGAGGGTACAAAAGGTGATTTAAAGCCAACTTAGCCCCCCTATGTCCTGGACTGCAAGTTCTTTAGAGGCTCAGCAGAGAATCTCACCCTATTTAAAAAAGAACAGGAGTACTTGTGGCACAGTGCCACAAGTATTCCTGTTCTTTGTGCGGATACAGACTAACACGGCTGCTACTCTGAAACTAACTCTATTTAGTTAAACACAACACATTCAAATAATGGATTACTTTATTTTAAGTTTCAAACCATGTTCAGTGGCAACACAGCATAAGAAACTAGTTTGTATCATATGGTGTTTAAAAACCATCATATATAAATATGTGAAGCCCTATTCAATGAATGAATAGGTACAACTGTCAAGAGTTATATTCCCTCGCCACACAAGGACTTTTTTGTACTTTTAATAATTATTTATTTCAAACAAATAGGCAGTAAAGCAGTACTCAGACTTATCAAAGCCTTAAAGTAAATTAATGTAATAAAACTATTGTTCTTCAGAGGTTGAATGGAATAATCTTTTAGTGTACCAACCCTTTATAAATAAAATCTTAGATTAAACTTTAATTAGGTCAAAATCCAAAATAAATTTTAGGATCTTCTCCATATTAGAAATTTGTCCACAACAAGTGACCATCTAAATCAGCACGTGTCAGTTTCTACTTAGGAGGAATTTGGGACTGAAACAAATCAACCAACCCACTGAGTGTCACAGGTCAGCAATGAAGTGCATTGTGTGCAGGGAGAATAGTATATGGTAGCCCAGATAGCATCAGCCTGTACTACAACTGGAGAATAGCAAATGCCATCAGATCCTCACTGTCAGAACTTCAGTTTCCTAGGGTCACACCTCCTCAACACATACACAAATAATAAATATTCACATTTTTATATATTGCACAACTCCCTATTTGAAGGAGATTGAACCACACGCACCATGACATAACTGAGGGAGTTAAATAAAAATCGAAGCAGCATTGGTCATCTGAACTCTCCTCACAAAACATATTGAGATGGGAAAAAACGAATGAAGTTGTTACCTTGCTTAACTTCAGGCAATAACGTACATCAGTTGCCAGTAGATTATACTCCACTTGATCAATGTGTGCTTGAGATAAATATTTTGTTAGGACATCTCCCAAGGAATGGCATGGATTACAGCTTAAATCGCAACAGTATTAACAACAAAAATTTGCTGCTTAATGGAGACTCATTCAGCAATTGCCATGTTGCTGAGTGGTGTTCTGCCAATTTGAAATTATGCATTCTGGCCTAAGTGCAGACGTTGCCGAATACAGATTAAAATAATTTTAAACTGAGTAAACATGAATTATATAGTGAATAGCTTATTCTTGAATTTTTATTCAATACAATATTTCAAGTCTTTTGGGTTAAGTTTAAATATTGGCTGTTTCTCTTATATCAGATATCCTCAATCAGGCTGATCAGCTGCCCATTGGGACAATTCTACCATATATCCCAGAAGTTCACTAAATTGATTTTTTTCTTTAATAGATACAGTTTATTTTAACATGGTACTGAAAGTTGGTAGGCACAGGCATGGAGTAAGGTTAGTTACAACTCACTTGAATGATAAAGGTTGACAAGTAGGAAGTATAATCCTGTGTGTGATATTTAAATGATTACACAATCATATTGTGTTACAGACAACTACACAGGCTCATAAGTATGAAACGATTATTACTAACCCTAACCCAATCTTATATTTAGCTGTTATGCTCATGGGTAAGATTTAAAATATTCTAAGCTTATAACTTCAGTTCAAGTTTTTAAAACAAGCTCAACAAAACATACTAAAACACCTTGTTAAAAGCAAGAGGTTGCCTCTAGAGTGAAGATTTTCCATTAGAACACATTAATATTTGATGGATGATCTTGAATTGAAAACATCTAACTTACAAACATCAACATGTAGAAGTGTTTAAAGAGACCTCCAGAATTAAATTTTTGATGTTATGAAATGCTACTAGTTAAATAATTTGATCAGAACTAATGTTATTTGCAACTATGGATTTAAAATGTTCCATATTTAAAGCCTTTATCCTATTAGTTTAGATTATAAGAGATGGGGGAAAGGGAGTATTTCAAAGCTCTTTTCTTGAATCCCAAAAAATCACTTTTATAATAGGGAGAAGAGACACTAGCATTTACTTGGGTGAATGATAAGAACTTGGGTGAATTACCCAACATTTTATGTTTTTGTAATATTTCTGTCATCTAGTGAATCCTCTTAAGCAAGAACAAAGGTAAAGTCTGGTCTAGTTAAAGTACAACCTAAAGCCCCTTTCTTATAAAGAAGAAAATTTAGTAGATAAATAAAATGTAGACTGCATTCTATTATTTGTCATTTTGTTATTGTGTACTGACCTGTTCACAGAATCCAATATAGTTCCTTACATATTATTTTAACCCTTTGATGGCAACAGAAGTTAAATTATTCATATTTTTAATTTTTTTGTCCACTACACTTAAATCAAGGCTATAAAAACTGATTCAAAACCAATGGTTTGAATGCTAACAACTGCAGGAGATGGGATTCATTAAAAACTTACCTTTGTTCACTGCTCCCACTACTGTCAGTTTCTTCACCTGCAGCCTCCAGAAATCCCTGACTTGCTCAAGTAAAAAAAACCCCTTTATTGTCACTTTTTATTTCTTAAGTGCCCACACTTCAACAGACAAGGTAAAATCCTTTGCCACTGAATTCAAGGGGGCCAGATTTTCACCCACAGTACAGATAAATGGAAAAAGACTTTAGTTAAAGGTGAAAGGAAAACCACACACAATTTAATGCAATAATCAGTGTCTATAATCTGCTCTGCTCAACAATACACTTGATACTCTTATGAAAAAGCAATTGATTTTATCGGCCTTGCTCAATCAGTGATCTGTATTCCAACCAGTGATTTTTAACTAATTTATCAATGGCTTACAAGAAAGCCTCCTGATACACTACACTATTTATGAGAGATCTTTAAAACTTGTTTAGTACAAAAGAGAAGGTTAGATAGAACAATGGTCCTGTGGTTAGCCCACAGAATTGGAGTTCTATCCTTAGCTGTGCAACAGACCTTCTGAGTTACCAGGCAGTGCTTCATTTCTCCATATGCAAAATAGTGATATTACTTTCCCCACAAGATTGTTGGGAGGCTGAAGTGAATACATGTGAAAATGCTTTTCCACAATTCTTTTAGCTGTATACTACACTGTATCTCATTATATATGACTATGTAGGGGAGATGTGTTAGGACAACATGGGTCTATAGTTACCTGACCAATTACAAAAATAGCTAATTTAAAAAAAAATTGGTAGGTATTGATAGTAAGACTAACTTTTTTTTACTAATAAAGAACAGAGCTGTAAGCATGAATAGCCGGATGTACTGACTACACCTGTCTTTTCTTTCTGCAAAGCTTCACTTGTCAGCTGCCAGCTGTTACAGATAACAGCCAGCCAGATTACTTCAATGATGTTGTATCAATGGAATATTATTGATCACAAAAAAAGTGTAGGTCAGGAAGGGGGGGAAAAATCTAGAACTTCCTTATACCATTAACTTCTTCAGAATGGCAACTCGTAGTTACTGAAAGAAAGTTAATAAAGGTCACAAAAAGAAGTTGGAGATTTTTATATTAATACTCAAAATGTGATACTATTTATCACTTTTCTTGCATCATTTATTCAATAAGGATTTTGCAAACAAAGTAAAATGTCAAATGTAAAAACACATGAAAGATGTGTTTTAGGACCGTGTTGCAATTTCCAAAGACAAAAATATAGTGAGTGAAATGTCACCCTCAATTACAACCATGCATTCTCATTCATATTGTGCACCGTCAGCGTACCAGAAGAGAGAATTCGTAGTGTGTGTATCAGCATAAATAAAATTAAATGAACTGATGTGAAACTTGTTTGAAATATTAAATGAACAAGCATATGCTAGTGCCCACAGCATATGCAACTCTGCCATACTATAGCGTGATACGTTAAAATGCAATTCTCTTCTGAGAAGTAACTGTAAAAATGACACATGCTACTACATAACCCTCTGACAATACACAGGGAGCCGAGGTGTTATCTACTATACTAACATTAATTTGTCTTTAGTTCAGAGACAGGGTCTGAATCTCTAGTCTTGTGTATAACATTCCCTCTGAATATTTTCCTTGCTATATATGTATAACCAATTCAGTTCCCACAGTAATTGTTCTGAAATCTGCATTTTTTCCTAGAACATTCAGCAGACACGGACAACAGGTCAAATCCTCCCATACTACTTGTCTGCTTCATGCTGATCCAGCGATGCACAGAAGCTGGGAAGCCAGCTTAACCAGGTAGCTGGGAATTTTCTTGTTTCACCATGGCCTGGCCCAGGCCATTGGGGGAATTAGAAGGCCTACACTCTGTGATCCCCAGGTCTAACTGCAGTATTGCCAACCCCAACACATTAAAAAATTTGGATTAAAAAGACTGGATTAAATATTAGATTTAAAAATAATTTGGGGGTTCTATTTATTTGCCTGCTGATTTTTGAGCCTTTAAGTTTTCAAACTTTTCTCTGCAGCCCATGAGGGCTAGACACTATTTTTTTAATGTAAAGTTACAATTCTCACCAAATCACATGACTCCAGAAGCTATGCTTTTAAGATACCAAATATTATCATAAAAGTCTCAAGAATTGGCAACACTGAGAATAACTTCTTGGGCAGTCAGGTGCAAGACAGAGCAGCCCTGAGATTGCTCCAACTCACACTGTAGATCAGACCAGTCTCCAGCCAGACACTAAGTTAAGGGAAGCATTAAGATCGCTCAAAGCCATCTTTACTTTCTTCCCCCAGGTCCTATGCCAAGCACAGTTCAGACAGACCAGAGGATATGGTCCACTGTTTTGTATTAGAAACATAATATACTCATATATTAATCAGAACTAAATTAGGATACAACACCATTTGTTGTAATTAGTGGTATAAATATAAATATTATATATGTCTCAATGCTTGTAATATTTCTTGGCATTTAAAGCCATAACACTTATTTTGGGAGCTGTTCCAAAAGATTTTCACTTGGCTGGTTTATAATGAAGTAATTTGTTAGTTAAACCCCAGAAGAAATAAGTATCAATTGTTTGCTATAAATAAAATTGCTTTCCAGAAATGTAGTCCCCCCCAAAACCCAGATACATATCACAAAGTCAGACCTAATTTAAAGGATTCCATTTATTTGAAGTCAGTCCCCTCTGCTAACCAGACCAACAGATCAAAGATACTTCTCACTTCTTATACTCTACTGCTTTTTTCTCCTTCTCTCTTGACTTTGGCCCTCCTTTGATTCCACCTCCCATTCTCAGATCAGCTCCTTATGAATCAAATGTCCTCCCATCCAACCCCTCAAGTCCTATTTTTATTAGACTTTCTTACACTGATCTCTGCATCGATCATACCTTCCTGTTTTTTTCATATTTCTCAACTTATGTTGGGTGGAGTTAGAACCTGATCCTGCAAACACTTACACATGTGAGTTTGTCCCATAGAAGTCACTGTGTCTACACAGATACGTAAAGTTAAGCACATGCGTACATCTTGGTAAGACTAGGGCCTTAGAATGGAAGCTTTTCGGAGCAAGGACCTTGTAAATATTCTGTAAAATTACAAGTCTCTGCGAAGCAAAACACACATTCTTCTTCAATGGGCAACAGATCTTCTGAATACTTAGATATATCCATGGTTTGCACATAAATCCAAGTATAATTTTATAAATAAAATGAAAAACCTCTTGCATAAACAGCTATGAAAAATGAATGAATTTAGTAGTGAATAGTAAAAGTCTCTCCTTGCTACTGCTTGTCAGTACTCTCTGTGAATGCTATGGAAAAACTCTGGTAAAAATTGATTCAGATATACAGTGTGTTGCAGGTGGAAAAACTATGGTCCAATCCACCCAGGTAAATAACTCATCAATACTTCATAAATGTACCCACCTGCACTCAGTTACTATGGAAACTATTTACCATAAAATTGATTATTGTGTTAGAAAGTTCTAAAACTAAACTATGATCTGATTATCTACTTTTCAGTCCAATATACAAACCAAACACTTGGTATAATGCAGCTGAGTAAAGAGACAAGCCACGAATAGACTTGCTGCTACTAAATATGTCCACATTTAAAAGAAGGATGTGAAAGATAAGCACATCAATATTTTTCTGATTAAACTTCACTGTTTGCAAAACCCCTGCTATTCCAGTCCTGGACTTCTCAAAGGGGATTTTCTTTCAAAAAAATTCCCATGCACTGCTAATGTTGTCACAGCCCCAGTGGCGGTAGCAACAATGAGAGCATTAGTGCAGACAGCGCTCTGGGCAGTCACGGGCTTTTTATGCACTATTTTTCCTAACTCCACTCAGAGGAGGTATACACATTTTGACCTAAAAGCATTACTATTTCTGTTTAAAAGTTATAGTCCCAGCTCTGCTTTTGACCTGTGTGACCTTAGGCAAGTGACTTCACTGCTCTATGCCTCCATTTCTCCATCTACAAAATGGGGAGAATGCTACTAACTCTCATTTGTAAAGCTACATAAAAGTAGGTATTGTTAAGAGACGAGACCTGTGACAGAATACTAAAAATTATGAAGGCTGGCATTTGGTTGTATTTAACTTACGCTCGTCCCTCTAAAAACATTCCATTATAAACCACTTCTCAGAAACACCCAGTTTTGCTATGAGTGACTTACGCATGACTGACATCACCAGACAGACAATCTTAAGATATTTATACGTTTTGTTTGTTTGTTTGTTTTTGGGAAGGACCGTAGAGAGTATGCATACTAAATGAGTTTATTAAATGCAAAATAATACTCTAAGGCCCTAGACCTCCAAGCACTTAAGCACGTGCATAACTCTGCTCATGCTGTAGCCCCATTGCTAATGAGTAGCTCAATGACATACATGCTGAAGCGCTTTGCAGGTTCAGGATATAATTGTCAAAGTATTGTTTAAGTGTGAAAGTATTGGTTCATTATATCTTCTCCCTGTCCTGCTAAGGCAAATGTCTCCAATTCTTTACCCCTATATTATTAAATAAGATTTTTTTCCTGCTGTTTTTACATAAAATTAATGTGAAACATTAGGGGTACTTGGTTATTGTAAAACAACATATTACATAAAACAACTGATTACAGAAACAGCAACAGCCCAATATTTAAAGAAAACAGCTGTATGCAAATACTTTTTAGTGTTAGTTTCAACTAAACAAAATATACCGTACACTAATTTTAAGTGCCTTCATCAATGCGGATTCTGTACTAAACTACAATATACAGCTTAAAAAAAGAAAAAGATCAACTTTTCTCTATCCATTACCAGTCAGCTTCAATTTTGCAGTAAATTCTGGATCCTTCTACTAATATGAGAGCTTCCCTCTCATCCTCAATTTGCTTGCTCTAATTGCATTCCTTCTGTCAATAAAAACCACCCACTCTTCTGGATTCCCAACACACTAGAATGGAACTTCCACATTTCTAATTCTTGGCCTTATCCCAGTTGCCCAGAGACACAGTTTGTATACATCATCTTCTTGACAATGACATGTATCCCTTTTCCTCCCAAAGAGGCAATATTTTCTGCTTGTTTTCATGAATACAAAAAATAAGCACATTTCAAACTGCACCATACACCATGTTACCTTATTTGCTTTCCCATTACTTTAACGTTCTTCACTAGGAACATATCCATTACTGTACTGGATCAGATCAGTGGTTCATCTAAACTATTAACATATCTCAAAAAGTGGACGTATGGGATGAATGAGGTGAAGATAGGAAAACCCTCACAATAGATAATTCTGGAATAACGTACCTGTATGTGAAGTCTGTTCCTGACTCCAGGAAATTAGCGGTTGACTTATGTCTTGAAACTTGAGGGTTTGTATTCTACCTGAGGTAACAGTGGATGTTTTTATCAATGTACGTATCTCATCTTTTTTCGAAATCTACTAATTTCTTAGCCTCTGATACCTTGGAGCAGCAACTTCCACAGTTAATTATGAGATGGTGCAAAAAAAAAAAAAAAAAAAAAAAAGATATTTCCCTTTATCAGTTTTAAAGGTTGATTTTAAATTTCATCTGATGTTTCCTTGTTCCTGTATTATCAGAAAATAAATAGGCGGGGGATAGCTCAGTGGTTTGAGCACTGGCCTGCTAAACCCAGGATTGTGAGTTCAATCCTTGAGGGGGCCATTTAGGGCTCAGGGGCAAAAATCTGTCTGGGGATTGGTCCTATTTTGAGCAGGGGATTGGACTAGATGACTTCCTGAGGTCCCTTCCAATCTTGAGAGTCTATGATCTTCTCTATGGCATTCACTATTTTATATGCCTCTGTAAAAAATAAGCAGTTCTAATCTTCTTTCTCCTCTCCAATCAAAGTATTTTCAGACATCTAATAATTTCTATAGTCTATCTTTGGACAGCGAAGACTGACAATTATCCATCTTCGCACACTCATTAACCACTAAGTTACACCATCTTCAAGCACCCATATCTGCTGGATGAATCTTAAGCTACATTTTTTTCCAAGGCCATAATTTTTTTTTTTTTTTAAACATGGGATTTTGCAGCTCTTTGTATTCAGAGACAAATGGAAGGGTTCTTTCTCCTGTTACTGTCCCCATACACTGGTATGGCAACACTGTTTGCGATAACAGATCTGCGATTCTCAATTGATGTTAAGCCAGAGAGCAAACCAAAATCCCAAGGATTAAGTGTTGGCCTTTTAGATAGCCCCAGTTTAGTACCTACTTCTGGGGGAATTTTGCGACACTGCGCGTGCGCAGAATTCATGTCTCCCGCAGATTTCTTTGCTTCTCCGCAGAAAAAGGACTTTCTGACAGGGAAGCAAAGGGAAGCTGCAAGAGCAGTCATGCACCATTCTCTAGCTGTGCAGACACATCATTTCAGGCACCCTGAGCAACTAGCAGAGAGGTAAATCACTGCAGGGCTGGGGACACCCCAGCCAGTGGCTGCTACCCTGAGCTGGGATCAGCTGCTAGTCCCCGCTGGGCTGGAGGCAGGAGAGGATGGGACTTCCTCTCCACTGCAAGGAGTGCCAGGGGCTGTGTCAAACCCAACTCCAGAAACCTCCCCCAGCTGCAGGAAGCCCAGCATCCTCCCCGCTTCCTGCCCCATCACTCCTCATCTGCAGGGGGAGAGGTCACTATAAGGGGAGCTGCTCCCACATCTGCCCAACCCCCGTGCATTCAGACTGCCCATACGCAGACACCCCCGTCAAGCCTCACCCTGTACACCCAGAACCCCCCTAGCCCTCCATACCCAAACCCACCCCACTGAACCTCAAACCCTGCATCTGGAGCCCCCTTCACCTAGACTCCATGCCTCCAGACCCCCACCCCTGCACTGACCACCCCTCACTGAGCTCCCTGCACTCAAACCCCCACCCTGAAGAGCCCCACTGCCCTGCACCACCCTGAGCCCCCACGTCCAGACTGCCATGCCACTGACCCCAAACGAGCTGCACCAAGACACCCATCTTACTAAGCTCCACCCCCCAGCACCCAGGCCCCCATGCTGAGCGCCCCACACCCACACTGCTGAGCCCCAGCCACCTTCACCTGGAAGCCCTTGCAAAATCCCATTGCCTCTGCACTTGGAACCCGCCCCCCAACGAGCCTCTGTGCATCCAGATCCTGCCACACCTAGACCCCTCACTGAGCTGCCTGCACCCAGATTGTCCCACACAGAATCCTCTCATCCCACACCTGGATCCCCCCACACCGAGTCCCTCCACACTTGAATCCTGCCTGGTTGAGCCTGCCTGCCCCACACCTGGAGCGCCTGGTGCAGAGCCCCAGGGTGTTCCTGGGGCAGGCCCAGGCCTTGAGCTGTGTCAAGGTCAGGTGCAGCCTCACCACTGAGTCCGTGTCCCGGGAATGGGGGAGCTGCAGGGTGATCGCCCATCTTCGTGGAGCCAGTGGCTTGTGCTCCCCACTGCCAGGCTGGAGCCTCTGCATTTATTTATTGACAAATAAATCTTGCAAAATTTTAAAATATTGTGCATAGACACTAATTTTTTGGCGCAGAATGCCCTCAGGAGTAAGTACCTGAGATCGTACTGAGTTTTAGCTCCACCAGTAACAACAGAGAACCATAAGGACTGGACTGGTAGTGCAGGTTTTCCAAAGTTATCTGTTATCTTAGGCCTTCTCTACACTCAAAAGTTGTACGGCTTTAACTACACCAGTATACAACCCCATTAGCGTCAACACAGCTATACCGGCGCAGCTTATTCCAGCTATAGAGGTTTAACTGAATCCTCTAAAGGGTTGTACCAGTACAAGTATCTTGATTCAAGGGGGAAAAAAAAAAAATCACACCCTTAACTGAAATAATTATGCAAGTACAATGTGTCTGTGCAGACCAGGCTTTCAGCAACCTTTCTGAATTCTCTCAAGCGTAGCTTTCCACCTGCTTCAGAAACAATGGGACAATTCAACACAGATTTACACCCTGTGAAATCTCACTCAAATCAGTGGGACTGCACAGGGTATGTCACCAATGAATTCAGACCATTCTTTAGAAAGTTTACTGAGATAAAATTAAAACTTTGAATGTAAAAGATTGTGATAAAAGAATAAAAGTGTTATTTGTCTAACAGATGGCCTATGTTTCATGATAAAAATGTTTGCATTTAATGTATAAAGATTACCTATTAATAAGGAAGCAGGTATATTTTCAAAGGGACGTTTCCATCACAAATAAAGCTAGTACTCTGTGATGATATATATTACAATTAGGTTTGCTCAGTGGGTGAACCCAAAGTAATTTCAACGCCAAGACTTTATGTCTAAATCCTGTTGCTAACAACCCTACTGAGCTACTAAATATACTGTATTACGTGCAACATCATCAACATCTTGCTTTTCTTCAGAATCACCCTGGTACAGTCAACTTATTTCTTTCTTTACAAAGGTGCAGGAAAGACTTTTGAGTCTTGTAGAAGCAAACTTTTTGATTTATTCCTGGGCTATTATGCATACTAATGTGTGTGTGGTGCAAGGAGAAGGAAAGTAAAACTAAAAAGTAGACACTCTTAATTAAATCAATCAAATATATTTTCAATAATTAAAATTTAAAGTTTCTGAACTATTAACTCCTATATATTTTATAAGTAAGGCCGGATGGTTTTTCACCCGTGTGTCCAGGGTTCAACTGTGGCATGAGATTCAAAATGATGTGAAGTGTGTTGACACAACTCTTTCCCCAACGGACAAAAGTCAACATGACAAAACTACCTTCCTTAATGTGTGCTATCCTTAGGAGAGGGCAAGGGTTGGAGTTGGTGTGAAAAATCAGAGCTACATCTTATTCATACAAAGGGCAGAAATGAGGTGGTGGGGAAGCACTATCGCTTCCCAGCTGTATCTGTGGCTTCTGGATTCAAAATAAAAGGGAGTGTGTGTGGGGGAAGGCAGGGAATGAACTAAATAAATGTAAGTTTCCATGAGGTTACTCCCTCCAGAAGCTCCAAAACATGTGTTTATCAATGGAAAAAAATCCCAGTATTTCTATTGACTTGTGTATTTTCCTCCTATCTAGAATTCTTATCTTATTGGTATTTTGGGGTAGGCAAGGAATGCGTTACCTAGGGAGGTGGTGGAATCTCCTTCCTTGGAGGTTTTTAAGGCTTGGCTTGACAAAGCCCTGGCTGGGATGATTTAGCTGGGAATTGGTCCTGCTTTGAGCAGGGGGTTGGACTAGATGACCTCTTGAGGTCCCTTCCAACTCTGATATTCTATGATTCTATGATTCTAAGGAGGAGGGCAAAGTAAGGGCCAGATTGTGCCTGGCCATTCACAGGGCCAAGAACTAGAAAACATTCCATTTCTTTGCGCACAATGCCCACACCCTTCAAAACTGAGGCTGATGGCACTTCTTACACAACTATACATATATAAACAGAAACACATGGACTCTTCCCACATAACCTCACAGGTGCAAGACACCTGAAAGGGGGCCATCACCCCAGTCTCCTCCTACATTGGGCAGTAGATGTGGCAGGTATGCAAGACAGTGAATGCTAATCCTGTGCAACAAGGGACTCTGGGAAGCATTATATGTTGGTTCTCCCTATTAGTGATGAGGCTGAAGACTGTAATTTAGTTTTAAAGTAGTGGTGAACTTTTTCATACTCTTTAAGATGTGCAGGTGGTGACTGCACTAGGCAATTACAAAATTACTGTACTGCATACATTTCCCAAGTAACTTCTGAATGGTGCTAGGAGGAAGAACAGTATCATACAGTAAATACTAGGTTTATACTAATAAGCTGACTAAGCAGAATTGAGTATGCTTAAAAAATAAGTGCTAAATCTTGCTGTTTAGCAGAAAACTTCATTTGCACTTTAACATTCATAGAATCATAGGACTGGAAGGGACCTCGAGAAGTCATCTAGTCTAGTCCCCTGCACTCATGGCAGGACTAAGTATTATCTAGACCATTCCTGACAGGTGTTTGTCTTACCTGCTCTTAATAACCCCCAATGATGGAGATTCCACAACCTCCCTGGGCAATTTATTCCAGTGCTTAACCACCCTGACAGTTAGGACGCTTTTCCTGATGTCCAACCTAAACCTCCCTTGCAGCAATTTAAGCCCATTGCTTCTTATCCTATCCTCAGTGGTTAAAAAGAACAATGTTTCTCCCTCCTCCTTGTAACAACCTTTTATGTACACCTCTACCCCGATATAATGTGACCCGATAGAATACGAATTCTGATATAATGCGGTAAAGCAGTGCTCCGGGGGGGGGGGGGGGGGGGGGGGGGGGCGCGATGCAATCCGGCGGATCAAAGAAAGTTTATAACACGGTAAGATTTTTTAGCTCCCGAGGACACCGTTATATCGAGGTAGAGGTGTACTTGAAAACTATCATCATGTCTCCTCTCAGTCTTCTCTTTTCCAGACTAAGCAAACCCAAATTTTCCAATCTTCCTTCATAGGTCATGTTTTCTAGACCTTTAATCATTTTTGTTGCTCTTCTCAGGACTTTCTCCAATTTGTCCTGAAATGTGGCGCCCAGAACTGGACACAATACTCCAGTTGAGGCCTAATCAGCATGGAGTAGAGTGGAAGAATTACTTCTCGTGTCTTGCTTACAACACTGCTGCTAATACATCCCAGAATGATGTTTGCTTTTTTTTGCAACAGTGTTACACTGTTGACTCATATTTGGCTTGTGGTCCACTATGACCCCGAGATCCCTTTCCACAGTACTCCTTCCTAGGCAGTCATTCCTCACTTAGGAAGGAACAATCAGTTGCACACATACAAAGTGGAGTACTTTGCATTTGTCTTTATTGAATTTCATCCTATTTACTTCAAACCATTTCTGAACATTCATGATCTATTAATCCAAAACATGAGAAAAATGGAAGAAAGTATAATCTTGCTTAGTGTAACTTGGATTCTTTGCATTTTAAATTATAAAGTGGAATGTGACTCAAAAAATACCTCTGTAAAGATGGCACTGTGGATCCATAACTGTCATGAACTCTAGATCAGTGATACTCAGACCTCAGTGATTCAGGAGCCAAATTAGTGATCAACATTACCCAAAAGAACCACAGAAGCATGAATTCATTGTTTCATTTACTATCTATCTACCTACCATTCTCACAGCAAAATGACTGACCAAGTATTCTACAATTGGTAATAACACAGTAAAAGCACCCTGACTGGTTGGTAACTAAATCACAGAGTGTTTTAATATCACATGCTGCAAAGATGCCACTTGAGCTCCCAAGCCTAAGTTCGAGTATCACTGCTCCAGACCATATGGGTTCATTTTACAAGTAAAAATGAAGATTTTTCTAACTGCTGGTGCTGCAAACTCATTTTGGGATTAGAAAAATATTCAGCTTGTGTTCTGTGTGTAATAAAGAAAGATTTTCCAGCTGAAATTTGGCTCACCTATCAATAGAATTGTTAGCCAAAATAGCATCCAGCTGACGCGCTCTAAGATGTGTTGTCTCTGTTAGGGTAACAGGAATAAAAGCTTATTTTAGTTATTAAACTAAATAGACATAACTGACTATAGACATGACAGAAAGGAAGCAGCTCTGTGAAGTAAGAGTGACATTTTCACATTGTTACTTTGCAGAGTAAACTCACATCCAATATATTTTTACAATCAGTATAGGCCTATTTAATTCTCACGTATCAAGAATGCAACATTTAGCATAAAAACATGCAACAGAAATTTCTGAAAAGGCAAATTCCTCTTGAAACGATAGAGAGATTTCTTTATGCCTTTTCTTTCGAGCAATAGGTATGCTATAAATATTGTCTGTGAAGTAAAAACAAGTACTTGTATCCAGATTCTTCAGTCCCTGCATTGTCATCTCTGAGACTAAACCTCTAGAGTACATCTCCACATGACACATTTACCTAAAGTGGCTGCACATGTCTAACGTAGGCTTTTGTTTAGTGATCATGGTCGTTTTGAGTTTGTTTAAATACTGAGTCCTAATGCTTAACCACTAATCCCAGGACGTTTTGAAATGCTCTCAAGCTTTTAGAGGGAAAAACTGTTGCATGGACTTTGCAGATGAAACTGACCACAGTTCACTGGAACCAGCCAGTTCAGATAAATAAAATGAAAGCAGACATTTCTTGTGAATATCTTGAAAGCTTTTCCATTAGACTGTATCAGGGGTATACAATCTTCCCTACCTTCCGATTTCCTCTTTCTTTAAATACTGTGTATATATAAATTTATCTGCTTCATTTGATATCAAGCAAAGATCTTTGGGGGAAAGCTATATCTTCCAGTACTTTGTTTTATACTGCATTATAATCACAGATATTACTATAATATCAAATTTAAACTCTAAACATTCCTAAAAGGAGCGTCTGCAAACCACCACCTCTGAACTTACAAAACTAATTAGCAAGCAAATAAAGCATTTGGTCTGTGAATCATTTTAAAGTTGTTCCCGCTCCTTGCCAGGCTTAGGTGCAGTATTCAGTAATATTTGGGTAAGCCTCTTCACTGGATGTCAAAGGGCAGTCTAGGAAAGCACAGTATATAATATGGCAAATGAGAATCTATTGAACAGATAGATGGAAATGCCTCAGGTTAGATTTTCATTAAGGGCTCAGATTGGACATTTATTTTTGATATCATGATCATTTGGACTGTGTTAATCTGGATGTTGTCTGGACAGGTAGCTCTAATACGTTAATAGCCTATATTTTATACATAAAGAAAACCTATGTATTACACACACACCTTGCTAAGGAAATGAAGGAAAATTTTGTGCCATGGTAATAGAAACTATTAAGCAGTAATCACATCCTGCTAAATTTGAGACATCACTAATGGTAATAGTAACCTTGGCCAGCAGCAAAGCAGGGAGTTCACAGACACAAAAGTATCCAGGGTACTATGAAAATGCACTGGGAAGTTTTCTCAATATCATTCTCCAGCACATAACACCCATATGTGACAAGAAAGTGATGAGTCACGGTATCTGTGCCTAAGGAGAGGGGTGCAAGCGAAGTCTGACACAGTTGCTACCTTTCTAAAAAACAAAACACCTTAGGTCCTCAAATCAGAGAGAGGCTACTTGTTTGTCATGTCTCCTTGAATTGGAAAATGAAACAGGTGGATTATTATGATGTGTAGCCCTTAAATCCCATTGCTCACTCCTTCATTCTAGCCCATGTTCTTATCACCTCTGATCCCCCAGGTTATTCGTACATTAGGCGCTTCCATCATATCACCTTTCAGCCAAGCTGGGGAGATGTGCAATTAGCTTCTTTTCAAGTTGTTGCTTACGCTACCCCATTGTTTGGCTCTAGGAATAACACAGCCACCACCCATCCCTGGGGCCAGATCATGCCCTGTTGATACTTGCACATGCGGAAGAGGCCCTCCTTATCTCCCTCTGTCAAAGAGGCAAGTGAAAGTGGTTAATACATCTTTTGACCCAGACCCCACAGAAAACTCTTTGTGGGGGTCCATGGTGACCATCAGTCTGCTGTTGACAAGCATCATCCCCCTCTAGACCCCATGGAACCTTCAGGAGAGTTAATCCAGCCTAAAGCTTTTCTGTGGAGCCCCTCCATGCCATGGAATTCCTCTTCAGGAGCAGGAGCAGCCTGAGAAACAGCACTACCAGGGAGCCGGGTTGGGAGCTAAGGAGCAGATGTATAGGACCTCCATCTGGATGTTCCTGGTGTCCACTAAGCCATGGTTCTGAAGGCTGAACTCCCTTTACTTTCCAGAAGTGAATCAATACTCTCTCTCCAGATAGAGGAAGTGGGAGGAAATTCTTCAAGGGAACCCTCAAGTTTTCTTTCCCTCTCTGCACTCCTGTCTCTACAGGAGGAGGTAATTGGGCTATTGTTTAGAAACCAAAGACCATCACTTCTGTAACAAACCTGGTGCCCATTCTGGATTCTACTGAAGCCAATGGAAGTTTTATCCTTGCTTTCACTGGAATAAGATTAAGAATATTCTCTAGTCTCCACTATTTTATGGCCCAATTCTGAAGCCTTTTTCTCAGGACTGGGCCCTTAGAAAGCAGACGTAAGACAGCTCCTATTCTGAGCCTGTGGCTTTGTAGAAAAGACTGCCCGCTACTGCATCTTTTGCTTGGCTACATTTTAAAGCAACTGTAAAACTGCAATTAGGTTTGCAAACACTTATAGCTTATTATTAATACTGTGTGTAGCAGATGACCAAAGACACACATTTTACTTGTGAACAAAATAGTCATTTCACTGAATGTAAAGAAACTGCCTGAAAAATTCATAAGATCTGTTTCACAAATTACCAATTCAACCATAAGAGTGTATAGTAAAAAATGACAAAAGATTTGTTCTTACAGTTGATAAAAAATTTATACCAAGGCATTCAAGTAAAGTTACTTTCTGTGTTCTGATTTAATGAATCATTTGAGCAGTATCTGGCTGGGTGACACAGATGTAGGGCTCGCTGAAGCCTACTCTAATGCCTACTGGTATAGCCTTCCTTGGGACAGTAAAGCCAGAACAATGTGTCAGACTGAAGTAATATCAAAGAAAGTAAGTGCAGTACCGGGGACGCTATGAGGTTGGCCCACAACACTTCTTGACCTGTGAATGTCTGGTAAGTACTTCTCTGTCCTACAGGCTCCAGTGACCCAGGAAGCCCAAAAGAAGAAGCAGCAGTGCGGTAATAAACAGTCTCTGCAATAAGATTTTTGCAATCTTGTAATTCAAGCTGAAAGACATACAAAGATTGCTTGATGGTTTTAACCCTACTGAAAGGCAGAGTCTGACACTGTGTGAAACCACCAGTGATTTCTTAAAAGGTGAACTAATGTTAAATGTTTAATATGAATTTGTGAAAAGAACTGCCTGTTTTAGAACAGTGAAACCTTTACATTTTGCCTTTATTTAACTTTAAACCTGTACACTAATTTGGAGAATAAAAATGGGGAAAGTTACTTGATGTATTGACTATAGTTTGCGTTGTTTATGACTTCAGAATTATGTTGAAAAGAAGTATGTAAAAATCAGGCTTATGATTAAGAAAAAAACTGCTGAAGACCAGATCTCACCTCACGCAAACTAAAATGATGTAGGAGTCTAGACATTTTAAATGGTTTAATTATGTTTAAATGCAGATTGGGGATGTTTAATTAAATATCCCAGTCGGAATGTGTCTGAATAAGTTATGGTTGCAAAATGAGAATTTTTCTCTCTCAAAACACAAGTTTATTCAACAGTGTGTTGAAAAGTAATTTGGGTATATAATTTTTTAAATGTACTGCCTATTTTCAAGTAAAAACAAATGAATTCCTGCTGTAGAGAAAAATGAATTATTTAAGAAAGGCAAGAACACCCTAAAATTACTATGTAATAGAAAGTATCCTTTAGTATTTTCCACTGTGTTTTCTTCCATTCTAAAAGTTTTTCAAAAAAAGTTTATTATTGAATATGTAATATCTATTATAATACACAAAGGCTATGTTTTATAGGTTACACAACAGATAACTGGATCAAAATATAACAAAGCCTCTGCTGTAAAGTACTATATATCAGAGAGAAAATGAATGTTTTGAAGAGCTGAGTGAAAAGAGAAGTATTGCCTAAAAAAGTCGCCACAACACTGACCTGAGGTCTGTACGATTTAGTATTTTTTAAGCAAGCTGTAAATTTTCAAATGATTATTTGTTATTGAAAACCTGACAGCTACAAAACTGCTGGCAAAAGAAATACTGTTGAATTTATGTGAATAAACCTGTGTATAGTGCCTAGCATAGTTAATCAGATTTAAAGAAAAACACCCTTATATTTTATATAATTTTTCTAATCCTTAGAATTATGTCCTTAGAATTATGTCACCTCTTGATAAATGTCATATCCGTTATTTAGAATAATTGCAGTACTTACGCTGATAACAACACAACAGCAATTAGGGTCCATTCCGGCATTTTGTGAATAATATTTGTATTTGTTAACCTGAAAAATAATAAGGGCAACGTCAAAAATTGTATGTTTTAGAACACAAATAAGATCAGAATAGTTGAAACTTACTATTAAGCAAGAATAAGGGGCTGGGTTTTAAGGCCTGATTTTGAGAAATGGTGAGTACCTCCAAGACCCATTGAATTGTGTGCTAGTATATTTATATCCAAGTATCCTTAAAAGAAGATTTTCAACCTCCTTCCTATTTATAGACACCCACAATGAGATCAGATTTTGGTCCCTGTTACAGCAGTGTTAAAGCAGAGTAAGTCTATGGAATTCAGTGGAATTTGTCCAGATTTACACTGGAGTAGCTAATATCAGAATCTGGTTCACTATATTTTTAACAATATTGCACAATATCTAGGTATTTTAAATTTTTGGCCTTCATCACCCTCTTATATCAGCACCTCACAAATAGTAAGAACACCCCTCTTTCTTTTCTACATCTGTTGTAATAGCTTGAAAGGTAGCAGAATTCCTCCTCCCACTCACTCATTGCTCCTATGCATGAGTGGTCTGTGATACGGGGGGAAAAAAAAAAGCTCCGTCAAAGAAACAGAATTTGTATTTAGTTCAGAATTCAGTGAGGTCCAAGGTCATTCTTATTTCCAGAGAGAGAGAGAGAGAGAGAGAGAGAGAGAGAGAGTTCAGAAGCCTAGGTCCCATACCAGCAAAAGTTCTGTCTCCAATACTCCATATCTCCCCCTACTGATCAAGTTTCATGTTTCACATCTAGAGTAGCTGTCAACAGAGGTCATGGTTGCAAAGAGATACACAGGTTTCCACATAGCTAAGGCCAATCACCTGGCGATCTCTGAATACACTGGTCTACAATTTTTGAGAAGTTGTCTGCTTCAGAGATAAAATGTGCTATTTATTATGTATTTTGATGTGCTGAATTCAAATATGACAATTAAAACTGATTGGCTACTGTTTCTAAAATATTTAAGTTTTTACATTTTATGTCTATGTATATTGCGTAGATAGTAGAGTTTTAATCATAAATTGTAAACCTAGGTCTTTTCATGTGTTTATGGTTGCTTTACATGATAATATTTCACCTGTCCTGTTTATGGAACACTTTAAAAATCAGCAAAAGGGTTATATAAATAAAATTTATGATGAAACAAAAGGCAAAAAACTGTTATGTACATAGTTTAGTCCTATTCAGTGTCTACTCGGTGCTTCTTGGCTTGTCTCTTGTATTCATTAAATGGAGCATCTCTTGTCACTGTCCAGCAATAGTCTGCAAGCATTGATGGGCTCCGTTTGTCCTGATAGCGTTTCTCCATTGTTGCAATGTCCTGGTGAAATCGCTTGCCATGTTCGTCGCTCACTGCTCCGCAGTTCGGCGGAAAAAAATCTAGATGAAAGTGCAAAAAATGTATCTTTAGTGACATGTTGCAACCAAGGCTTTTGTATGCCTTGAGGAGGTTTTCCCACCAACAACCTGTAGTTGTCTGCCTTGTTGTTTCCAAGAAAATTTATTGCCACTAACTGGAAGGCTTTCCATGCCGGGTCTCTTCCTTGCCATGCAGTGCATGGTCAAATGCATCATCTCGAAGAAGTTCATGAATCTGAGGACCAACAAAGACACCTTCCTTTATCTTAGCTTCACTTAACCTTGGAAATTTTCCACAGAGGTACTTGAAAGCTGCTTGTGTTTTGTCAATGGCCTTGACAAAGTTCTTCATCAGACCCAGCTTGATGTGTAAGGGCGGTAACAAAATCTTCCTTGATTCCTCCCAGGCTCCAATGACTGTCGGAGTGGCCAATCTTTCTTGATGTAGTGGGAATCTCTTGCATGACTACCCCATTCGCAGAGAAAACAGCAGTACTTTGTGTATCCAGTCTGCAGACCAAGCAAGAGAGCAACAACCTTCAAATCGCCACAAAGCTGCCACTGATGTTGGTCATAGTTTATGCACCTCAAAAGTTGTTTCATGTTGTCATAGGTTTCCTTCATATGGACTGCATGACCAACTGGAATTGATGGCAAAACATTGCCATTATGCAGTAAAACAGCTTTAAGACTCGTCTTCGATGAATCAATGAACAGTCTCCACTCATCTGGATCGTGAACGATGATGAGGGCTGCCATCTCACCATCGATGTTGTTGCAGGCTACAAGATCACCTTCCATGAAGAAGAATGGGACAAGATCCTTTTGACGATCACGGAACATGGAAACCCTAACATCACCTGCCAGGAGATTCCACTGCTGTAGTCTGGAGCCCAACAGCTCTGCCTTACTCTTGGGTAGTTCCAAATCCCTGACAAGGTCATTCAGTTCACCTTGTGATATGAGGTGTGGTTCAGAGGAGGAGGATGGGAGAAAATGTGGGTCCTGTGACATTGATGGTTCAGGACCAGAAGTTTCATCCTCTTCCTCGTCTGACTCAAGTGAGAATGATTCTGGTGCATCAGGAACCGGCAGTCCTTTTCCATGGGGTACTGGGCATATAGCTGATGGAATGTTAGGATAATGCACAGTCCACTTTTTTTCTTTGACACACCTTTCCCAACTGGAGGCACCATGCAGAAGTAACAATTGAGGTATGATCTGTTGGCTCTCTCCAAATCATTGGCACTGCAAAAGGCATAGATTTCCTTTTCCTTTTCAACCACTGGCGAAGGTTTGTTGCACAAGCATTGCAGCATGTGTGTGGGGCCCACCTCTTGTCCTGATCTCCAATTTTTCAGCCAAAATAAAGAAAATAGGCTCTCTTAACCATAGTGGTTATACTGCGCTTTTGTGATGCAAAAGTCACTTCACCACAAACATAGCAGAAGTTATCTGCACTGTTCACACAAGTACGAGGCATCTCTGCTCACTTTGGCTAAACAGAAATGTGTCCCTTTGCAAAATCAAACACTGACAAATAAGAGAGCACGACACTGTATGATTTCTAGAGCTGATATAGGGCAATTTGTTCAGCAGAGTGATGTAAGCTTCGTTATGATTGCATCATCCATGACTTCTAGGAATAACATGATGCAATTCATATCACGTATGACGCAATACCAGCATCAGATTGCATCATTCATTGTTTTGCCTAAAAAGCAAGTACTGTTCAAACCCAGTCATACTTTTATTCATAGATCCAGTCAAAGATGTATTTTAGTCATTTCTGGTTTAAATTGAGATCCCTTCCCTTTATAACTCATTTATCCTCCGCCATTCCCAAGTCCAGGGTCGTATATACTGACCCAATAGCATATCTTGAAAACTAGAGCCAATCAACAATTTTAAGCATCATTTTCATTCTCAGTGACCCAGAATTAGTAAAGTTTGACTACATTTATTTCAGAAGCATGTTGGCTGTAGAGCAGTGATATCAAGACAGAGTCTTTGTACTATACTCTATTCAATGAGGAGAAAGTGCAGAGAGCAGAGCACAGGAATGATCACAGAATCTCATGGTTGGAAGGGACCTCAGGAGGTCATCTAGTCCAACCCCCTGCTCAAAGCAGGACCAATCCCCCAACTAAATCATCCCAGCCAGGGCTTTGTCAAGCCTGACCTTAAAAACCTCTAAGGAAGGAGATTCCACCACTCCCTAGGTAACCCATTCCAGTGCTTCACCACCCTCCTAGTGAAAAAGTTTTCCCTAATATCCAACCTAAACCTCCCCCACTGCAACTTGAGACCATTACTCCTTGTTCTGTCATCTGGTACCACTGAGAACAGTCTAGATCCATCCTCTTTGGAACCCCCTTTCAGGTAGTTGAAAGCAGCTATCAAATCCCCCCTCATTCTTCTCTTCTGCAGACTAAACAATCCCAGTTCCCTCAGCTTCTCCTCATAAGTCATGTGCTCCAGCCCCCAATCATTTTTGTTGCCCTCTGCTGGACTCTTTCCAATTTTTCAACATCCTTCTTGTAGTGTTGGGCCCAAAACTGGACACAGTACTCCAGATGAGGCCTCACCAATGTCGAATAGAGGGGAATGATCACATCCCTCAATCTGCTAGCAATGCCCTTACTTATACAGCCCAAAATGCCATTAGCCTTCTTGGCAACAAGGGCACACTGTTGACTCATATCCAGCTTCTCGTCCACTGTAACCCCTAGGTCCTTCTCTGTAGAACTGCTGCCTAGCCATTCGGTCCCTAGTCTGTAACAGTGAATGGGATTCTTCCGTCTTAAGTGCAGGACTCTGCATTTGTCTGTGTTGAACCTCATCAGGTTTCTTTTGGCCCAATCCTCTAATTTGTCTAGGTCCCTCTGTATCCTATCCTTACCCTCCAGCGTATCTACCACTCCTCCCAATTTAGTGTCACTTGCAAACTTACTGAGAGTGCAGTCCACGCCATCCTCCAGATCATTAATGAAGATATTGAACAAAACCGGCCCCAGGACTGACCCTTGGGGCACTCCGCTTGAAACCGGCTGCCAACTAGACATTGATCACTACCCATTGAGTCCGACGATCTAGCCAGCTTTCTATCCACTTTATAGTCCATTTATCCAGCCCATACTTCTTTAACTTGCCTACTGTGTGAGACCATATCAAAGCTTTGCTAAAGTCAAGGAATAACACATCCACTGCTTTCCCCTCATCCACAGAGCCAGTTCTCTCCTTATAGAAGGCAATTAGGTTAGTCAGGCATGACTTGCCCTTGGTGAATCCATGCTGACTGTTCCTGATCACTTTCCTCTCCTCTAAGTGCTTCAGAATTGATTCCTTGAGGACCTGCTTCATGATTTTTCCAGGGACTGAGGTGAGGCTGACTGGCCTGTAGTTCCCCAGATCCTCCTCCTTCCCTTTTTAAAAGATGGGCACTACATTAGCCTTTTTCCAGTCATCCAGGACTTCCCCCGATCACCATGAGTTTTCAAAGATAATGGCCAATGGCTCTGCAATCACTTCCGCCAACTCCTTTAGCACCCCCGGATGCAGTGCATCTGGCCCCATGGATTTGTGCTTGTCCAGCTTTTCTAAATAGTCCCAAACCACTTCTTTCTCCACAGAGGGCTGGTCACTTCCTCCCCATACTGTGCTGCCCAGTGCAGCAGTCTGGGAGCTGACCTTGTTTGTGAAGACAGAGGCAAAAAAGCATTGAGTGCATTAGCTTTTTCCACATCCTCTGTTCCTAGGTTGCCTACCTCATTCAGTAAGGGGTCCACACTTTCCTTGACTTTCTTCTTGTTGCTAACATACCTGAAGAAACCCTTCTTGTTACTCTTAACATCTCTTGCTAGCTGCTCCTCCAAGTGTGATTTGGCCTTCCTGATTTCACTCCTGCATGCCCTGAGCAATATTTTTATACTCCTCCCGGGTCATTTGTCCAATCTTCCACTTCTTGTAAGCTTCTTTTTTGTATTTAAGATCAGCAAGGATTTCATTGTTAAGCCAAGCTGGTCGCCTGCCATATTTACTATTCTTTCTACACATTGGGATGGTTTGTTCCTGCAACCTCAATAAGGATTCTTTGTGTGGCACCAAGACCCATGTTGCTGCACAAATGGGCTACTGGATTTTGCACCAAGTGAAGCTTCATCCCTAGATATAACACAGCTGCAACAAGTCAAGCCTGGAGGTCACAATGCATGATTTACCATGGCCAGATTTGGTCTGACTGGATCAGGGGGTAGTCTTATGGAAAGCCACAGACGAGAGTGGGTGTGGCTATTTGGGCATCCAAAGCTGTGAACACTCAGAGATATTGTGGAGTTGTTAAATTATTCAAAGTGCTTCTTTTTCCTATCAGCACCCTTCTCTCTTACCTGGGTTCAGTTGAAACAGCTGCTTTTCACTTATGTTCTCATTTCACAAGGCACTGGGAAAGCTGGGAGACCTAGCAAAGGGCATCATTTCCATAATGGTGACCTTTCAGCCTGTCTCACCAGCTTACCCATTGGCTTCATCCAGAAGTTGTCTAAGATGGGGGACATGGCCCTGTGGGGGCATTCTAGGGACAGAGGGAGAGTTTTCCATCACAACCTTCAGGGTTTTATCTAAGAGGAAAGACTCAAGCCATTTGAGGACATTTCAACAGAAGAAACTTCCTGGAAGGTTTTCAAATAAGCTGTAGGGGCCTGAAATGTACATTTGTTGGGAGTCACCTATGGAAAGGCATATTGGCTGAATGGCCAATTGTGGCTTGTGCTGACAGCACTAGTCATATCATTAGTTCCCTTCAAGGGGCCTCCACTTGTTGGCTACAGACTGAAGCCCTTAACATGGGTGGAAGGAGAAAGAGAGCATATTTTGCCCCCTATCTGCTAACCCAACCCAGAAAACTATTCCTGTGCCCTGTAAACGAACTACCCTTGAGCCAAAATGATGACTTTCTCTGCCTGGTGCCCACACTAGGGTACATACTTTATAAAGTATGGCTCCACTCTGAATAGAGAATCTGAAAAAATGGCACACTTAGGGTTTGCCTATATTGCAAGCTAAATTGGTGCTGATGCGATTGATACAGTGGCATCGATTTAGCGGGTCTGGTGAAGACGCGATGAGTCTATGGGAGAGCGCTCTCTTGTCAACTTCAGTACTCCACCTCACCGAGAGGTGGAAGGTTAAGTCGGTGGGAAAGCATCTCCTGACGACATAGTGTGGTGCAGACACCGCATTAGGTCGATGTAAGCTATGTCGCTCAGGAGGGGGATTGTTTCACACCCGAGTGACGTAACTTACATCTACTTAAGCAGCAGTGTAGACCAGGCCTTAGGTCTATGTTTCTTTCATCTCATTGATTTTCATACCAAATGTGCTCACTTTACAAGTTATTTTTTTCTAAACTGCAAGCCCTCCAATCTCAGCTAGGGATCTGCATCACAAGTTGGGTTTTCTTTTTTGGGCAGGTCAATGTACACCACCAGTTACACTGGGCAATGTTAACAACTGGTTTTTGAAGTGGTAGCTCAATAAGTTACCCCTACAGGCAATTTTATAAAAGTTGTTAGACACCAGTGCCCACAGTTGGGCCCTTTTAGGGAACTCATAGACTTTTAATAACTATGGGTAGTATGGCCCCAGCTGCTGAGGTGGGAAAAAATATTGCATGATAGACAGATAATGCATGAGACCATCCCACCAGATTGTCAACTCTGAGGCACATAGCAGAATGTTTCCTTCCACATGCAGCACATTTATCTGGAAAATGACAAACTCTGCCATGTCTTAGAGTGCCTCAGTGGTCAGCATATATTTCCAGGGAACCAGGAACAAATAGATTTTGGCCTTGCAATATGACACTTTTGTTATACATGAGAGAGAACAGCACAAAGTGGAGGAGTAGAGAGGTGGATCTGGCAGAACAATTTAAGTCAGTTGTTGAATACATCATGAGAATTTTTAGGTCAGGTCCCAAGATATCTTGCACATCAGACCCCAAGGCCCTATTCACACTACTGGCACAGTTAACACTACACAGGTTTATGTTTACAAAATGTAGATAAAATTCCATAACCATGGCAGTTAACAGTGTTTTGCCCCTGGCAGAGGCCAACCTATCACATGGTTGTCTTTTTGTAATCATGCCAATGTTAGCTATTCTGCCAGTTCTCCTTCCCTCACCAGTTTTGTATGGTAGGACACCCTAGAGTGCATTGTGCCAGACTGTTGCTCCCACTCTGTGTGTGTGTCATCTAGACAGTCTATACCTTGCAGAGGTAGTATGGAATAACTGGCCAGGTTTTCTCAAAATGTTCCAGTAAAATAGGTTATCCATGGCTATCTTATTATTTGCTAAGTCTGTGTAAAATTCCAGAATATTACAGCTAATATAGTGGTTCAAAATAATCACATATAAAACACAATGCCAATTACAATCTGTAAACTCTGCTTAGTCTGGTTTCAATAGAAGAGCAACAGATACCCAAATATGACCAATAAGGAGAACAAGACATCCTCACTGTTTCCCTTTCCTGCTTTATTTCCTCCTCAGCATAGTAATTCATTTCAACTAACCACCTTCTCATTCTTGGCATTACGCGTATCTGTGGTTATTGGTTTGGAAACCTAACATTTTTCTATTCATCTTTAGCGAAAAACACTCTATATATGAACATTTCGTATTTCTTTATCTGCCTGAGCAGGTAGCAGAACTAGGGAGTTTCTTTTGTAAGTTAAAAACTAAAATAACAATATTATTTCTCCCCATCCTCAGTGAATCCAGGTGATTCTTCCAAACAAGATAAATGTGTGACTATAGTTTAAATATTAATTTTGTAAGTATCAGCCATGACTACTGAAGCAGTGCATCTCCATCTGAATTATTTCCATCCTATGCTTTAATAAAATTAACATTGAGTACTAAATGAAATGGCCATGTCATATAATATACCCAGTATTTTTGGTTAAATAACATGGATTGTCTGAAACATACCAACATGTACTGACTACTATATGAAATTGTCTAGCAACAAAAAGTTAATATGTGCTAAACGGTTACTCTTTTCTGTTTGAAGACAAAACAAGGACTTTAAGGTCTTGACTCAATACCGATGACAGTGATAAAAACTACTAAAAAATGCCTGATGGAATCATCTTGACAGGCAATTCATATGTAACATTCCAGTTAATCTGCTCTGATGAGATACAATGGAAGAGACAGCTCTAAATCACCTGGGAAAATGCTGTCAAATAGCAGAGAAAGCAGCTTTGTTTCAGTGCTCTACAAGGAGCCATTATTGATTAGAGCACAAGAAGGCGTCATTCTTGTACACAAACTAAGAGATGTAGTTATTTGTGTCAATTAACTCTTATTCAATGTTAGTATTGATTGGCAAGGTCTCAACACTAGTCATTGCCATCAATATGCTATTTACAGTAGAGGTAGTCAGAAGACAGATAACCTGCTGGATGCAGTAATATAGATCGGTTGATGTAGTACTGTCACTGGATTGGATGAGTAGGCAAGATTCCACAGCCAGTAACCTTTTGGTACAATACCTGTCCTACAGCACTTGTGCAACTGTATTAAAAAAGCCATGTTAGGAAGATCAGACTAAAGCATGCAACCTACAGCTGTGAAGCCTTAAATAATAAGGAGCAGCAAAAGGGCAATCACTTTCAAAAACAAGCTGTGTGTCAACACCTAGGCGTCTGAAGACTAAAGCTTTCAAAAAACAGTCAAGTGCAAGTCCCCACTAAAAATGGTTCACTAATTCTGTGTCTTATCTTTAGCCAAAACTGCTACTTCAAAATAATCTGTGAGGGAGGGGAGAAAAATGTCAGTACAATTATATCTTTTAAACATATGTTGTGGGGAAGAAACCTAGCAGCAATGTTTTAAAAGTAGAAGTTTAAGCCTATGATTTGGGATTGCAGAGTTCTAATTTTCTGTTAAAAAGTATGACAAAAGGTCCTACAAGTTTTTAAAGAGAGAAACTACAGCAAGTTTGCTTAGGCCAAGTAAGGCTAGATGACTAGGTGCTGAAAGCCAGAGAATGCCCCCAAGATCCCAAAAGATTCCAACTGGTCATTTTGGTGGTTTGGCTGGCTGGTGTCAAACCCCACACAGTACTGAAGCAGGTTTGCTTCATACAGCACAGCCTACAATAGAAAGGGAAAAGCAGTATTAAATCCAGCTGCAATATTTCCTCCATCCCTGTAGGTGGAGATATGACTTGCAAAGCTGCATTAGCAGCACGTGAAGGTATATAAATGTGTTCGGCAAACAGAATCAGGGTAGCAAAAGGATGACAGGTGAAGGAAAAAACAACAACCTAGGAATCAAAAATAAAAGGTAAAGAGAGAAAATATAAATCTTGCCTCTTCTCAATCATTGACAGGAGCACAGCCGAAAAAAAAGAAAAAAAAAAAAAAGAGATGTTACTTACTTGTACAGTAACTTGAGTTCTTTGAGATGTTTTGTCCCTACAGATACTCCACTTCAGGTGTCAGTGCGTGCCTATGTGCCTCAGATCAGACATTTTTGGTAGCAGCGTCCACATGATCCGTGCAGGCATTCTGTAGACTAGTGGACTTGCTGGCCGACGCTTCCTGCAGCTCCCATTGGCCGGGAATGGTGAACCCCGGCCACTGGGAGTTGCCGGGGGCCGTGCCTGCGAATGGTCAACGTCCGCAAAACGTCTCACATCCCGCAATCTGCTTACCCTAATGGGCCGCATGTGGCCCGCGGGCTGCAGATTGCCAACCACTGCTGTACACCCTTGTACTGGTCTGAGGACATATAAGGCAGGGTGGACCCACCACTGCTCCAGTTCCTTCTCTACCATGAAATCCAGCCTAATGCTGGGATTCCAAAGAAAAGAAGAAGGGTGGAGCACCCGTAGGGACAAAACATCTTGAAGAACTCAAGTTATTGTATGAGTAAGTAACTTCTCCTTCGTCTCTGAGTAATTGCCCCCTCTGAGCACTCTATTTCAGGTGACTTTTGCAGTGCCCAGGCTACAGGGGCTGGTGCTGAGAAGTCCTATTTAGCCCAGATTGGAGAACAGCCATCCCAAAGGCTGTATCAGACTTGGAAACATACACTTTTGTTTTCACTATTTACCAATTTTCTCCAGAAAATCCCTACTTTTTTTAAAAAAAGTCAATATTCGGGTTTTAGCAATTTCCACCAAATTTTGGGTGAGCCAGCTCCCGACTCCCCCCTTGAAGAGTCCCTGCTGCTGCGAGACGGGAAGGGAGTTGGGTCCCAGCAGCTGAGACCACACAACCACTGCAGTGACAGGCCCACAGGGAGCGGAATTCTGCCCCCCTGAGTACTGTCCCTGGTATTTGGGCCTTTCAATGCAGCCCATCTGCTTCCCCTGCCAGACAGAGTCCCCTCCTGACCTCAGCCCTTCAGCTCCCCCACTGTGAAGAGGAAGGGAGATGGGTTCTGGCAGCTGAGATTGTTTGACCACTGCAGTGACAGACGACAGGGGGCAGAAAGCTGCACCCTGTGAGTACTGGTGCCCATAGCTGCCGCTGTCTTTTGTTTTCAGGTTTTACCTATTTTCACTTTTTAAAATTTTGGAATAAAAAAATTGATAAATTCCCAGGAAATTTTAAAATAAAACCTGAAAATGTAAGGCCTTACCTATGGCATAGTGCTGGGAAAAGGTGTGAATGGATGATCAGGTGATAGCTTTACAGATGCCTTTGACAGGAACATTCTTGAGCAAAGCCATAGAGGTAGAGTGTGCTCCAGTAGAGTGGGCAGTCACCCTTGAGGGCGGATGCACTGTAGAGAGTTTGTAGCAGGACAAAATGCATCCAGAGACCAACATGGATAGTCTTGGGGTAGAAATAGGGGTTCCTTTCATTCTATCTACAAAGGAGACAGAGTCTAGGAGAGGCTTTGAAGGGCCTAGTTCTTTATAGGCAGAACACTAGTGCCCTCATAACATTCAGAGTGTGCAGACTAGCTTCCACCCTGGAATTGTGCAGTTTAGGGTAGAAGATGGATAACTGAATGTCCTGGTTAATGTGGGCGTATGAGGTGGTCTTTTCATAACTTTAATTACTCACATCTGGAGGATGAAGTGAAATTTGAGAGGCATTAAAACACAAACCCCTTTACACTGCTGAATAACCTCTATATGTTGGAAGCAGTTTATTGGAGTATGTTTAGCTATGTAAATTTAAAGCATATTCAAAAATCAACCACAAGAGGGGGAGGCTGCGTGCACTGAGTAAGTGACACTGGTACTTTCAGTAAAATTTAGTTAATAGTTAATATACATTTTAATTTTTTCACAAAAATGTAAAAATTAAAGATTCTCTGGGAAAAATGCAAATTCCACATTTTTCCGCGGCAAACGGATTTCTAGGATCCATGCTCATGACTCTCAACCAATATATCAAAACAGCCACTTGGTGAAGGTTGACAGCTAGATGACCACAGAGATGAAGCTAGATGGTCTTTTCTTTTGGAACCAAGATATTTTCTTAGGTGGTGCTGTTGCCTGTGATATGTTTGAAACTGGATGGGGCAGGACCTTTGGGCTGGTCTGCGGTCTGCTGTACCTGCTTTTGCTTGCAGGATAATAGATTCCTAAGTACTGAAGATTTGCTCTGAAGTGGAGGTATTTAGTCATGGTATCAATGAACAGCTTGGTGGCCTTGAACAGAAGATCTTCCATTGTGCTCTGGACCGTCCTAGAATACCATTGGGCTGTAACCAGGATGAACCGCTGTCATAAGGTTTGGGGTGCAATCCAGACCAGTAAGAGGATGTGTCAACTGTTACCTGTAAGCCAGAGTGCCTCACAATGTTTAGTACTGTAGCTCCCAGCCTGTGATATTCAGTCAGCAACAAGCATGCAGGACAGACCTTGAGTGTTTGGGTGCTATGCAGCCAGCCTGGTTCAGCAGTTCTGACCCTAGCAGCCTGTCCACAGCCCCACAGCTCCACTCTGGCTTCCATCAGCCTTGGTTACAACTAGCAAAGTGATCCCAACACACTCCTAGTCCCAAATTTCCCCAAAACCGTGTGCAAGTGAAAACATGCATCTAAAAGTCTAAAACTAGCAAAGTACAGGCTTTGTTCAAGATGGTTTTTCTCACCAATCTGCACCTCTTCCAGAGGGGCTTGCAGAGACTCAACTATTCTTTTCATGAAGTCTTGAAAAGGTTTGAAGTCATCTGCACAGGAGAGGGGGAAAGCAGCATTACAGCCCCATCTGGAGAAGAAGAGGATTTATTAGTGGGTGCTGTAGCTTCCCAATCAGCCCTCAGTTCTTGCTCCTCAAAGGGTTCCTCCTGACAAGAGGACAAGTGAAGAGGGTACTGAGAAATAGTGTAGCTCTCTCTCCTCGTGGCCCTATTGAGAAGTTGTGCTCTATAGGACTGGTCTCCCCATATGTGGCCCAGGGATTCCAGAAGAGCCCTTGAGATGGGCATAGGGGAAGGGTGGTGGACCCTAAGGGTGGTCATACCAAGAGGGCTGTTGATCGGCTTGCATGTGCCTGGGTCCCGATGAAATTCTTTCAGAATAGACTTCTGGAGAGGGAGATCTGAACAAGCAGGTGGTGAAACCCGAAGATTTCTGGAGTCAGAAGAGGAGTCTTCCCCTCTATTGAAGGTGGGAGCAGATCTCATTGGTACCAGAGAGTGCTCTGGAGGAGTGGTTTTCTTCAGTACCATTAGTAGGGGAGACCTGGGCTCCTCAGAGACTAGGAGATTTCAGGAACAGGAATCTGCTCGGTACAGGGAAGGCAGGACACTGGAGAGCCAAGTCCGCTGTACCTGAAGCCACTAGTACCAAAGATGGCAAAGGGTCGTGATCGGAATGCCCTTGGTGATTGTGCCCTGCTGGAGGGGCAGGGACTGGGGCAGCTGGTGCTAGTACTGATATCTTCGAGGTGGCAGAGTTCTTTTGCGTGGCTGGTTCTGAACCAGGTACTTCCATCAGTACCAGGTAGAGCTGTGTATCAAGAAACTTTTCAGTGTAAGTAGCACTAGAAGTCTTTTTAGTTGGAGCAGGAAGTGCAGTACAGGAGGGTCTAGAAGCCTTGACTGTACCTGAGATGGGACATGAGATCTCATTGTCGATTTCTGAGGCAAAGTACCCCCTTTCTTCAATGCCTCTCTATCAATGGACTTAGGTCTCTTCTTTTTTGAGCCCTTTGAGCTAGTCTCTGGAGCCGGCCATGATTCTTACTCAACAGAGACAGAGCCGTAGAAGTTGAAGGACAGCGTTGGTTGGCTGACCCTGACACACTGAGTTAGGGCTGTGGTGGGCCCTGAGTTGGAGGAAGGTTGCACAGAACCCACCATGGGAAGCAGCTTAAGTCTAGCCTCCCTCAGTTTCCTGGGTCGGCTTTCAAATCTGATGAAGATCTTGCATGTTGACATGATGTGTGTCGCCCCCAGACAGTGGGGATAGCTGGAATGACTGTTGCTGAGGGGAAAATGACCTTCTACATGTCTGGCAGGTTTAGAACCCTGACTGTGAAAAAGATGGTGGGGGGAATGAAAAGACCACACAATAAGTGTGCAAGGTAAGTAAAAAGTAAAATAAAAATACAAATGTAAGGATAAGCTGAAGTAACTGGAGCAACAGCAGGTCCAGCCTGCCTTATACGCCTCGGATTAGAGCATAACAATGTACAGCACACAGGCATGGACCACGCAGACACTCCTACCAAAAGTTTCTGATCAGAGGCACACATGTATATGCACACCAGAAGCGGAGTACCCACAGAAAATTACTCAAAGAAGAAAAAGCTAATTTTGACATGGGAAGTTGCAGGAGCAATAAAGAAGCCCAAACTTTAGGTAACAATTGGGTTAAACAGAAAACTCTGGGAAAGACAAATGCGTGCAGGTCATATTTCTTTTAGCATCAAAATGCCAATCATCTATAGTTTTACTTTGGTACATTTTCTCATTAAATTAATGTCAGCTCCTGCCTGAGTGATCCAGCATTGATCAGTTTCCCCTCTGGCAAGAATAGTGTGATGGCCTGATCCTTGCCTCTAACAGGAATAGGACACAACAAGTGGGAGACAAGATCCAAGCACACCCACAGTGCTTTTGGGACAAAACTTGGCTCTGAGACCCAACAATCTAGAATTTTCAGAAAAGAAGCTCTTTTAGCAATATAGGGGCTCGCTTACCCCAGGTATAGAACATACTGCCTCCCATGCTCCAAGAGGCAGGTGGTCACCTTGAAAGGAAACTTACAAATGAAGTGCCGAGAAACATAGGAATTGCCATACTGAATCAGATCTAGTATACTATCTCAGAATGTGGCCAGCACCAGATGTTTCAGATGAAGGTGCAAGAAAAGTGCAAAAGACAGTCATTGAATAACATGCCCTAGGAAAAGTTTCTTCCTAATTCCCATTAAGGACTGGTTTATGCACTGAAGTGCATAAGTAATTATATCCAAACTCCTGGTTTTTTGTCCATAATATAACAACTCTGGATATTCTTGTTATCTGTATAAAGTGTCGAATCATTTTTTTAAAATCCTGCTAAGCTCTTGTCTTCTGTGGTATCTTGGGACAAGGAGCTCTATGGGCTGATTGTGCATTGGGTGAAAAAGTATTTATTTTTATCAGTAGTTGGTCCAATAAAAGATATTACCTCACTCGCCTTGTATCTCTAACTTATTCACTTAGTCATTTAACCTAGATTTCTATGTAATTACCTAATTTTCTCTTAGTCTTTAACAAAGTGCCCTGACAGACTCTGGAGAGTTATTTGACATCTCAGTTTTCGTAACAAAAGCTTACAGGCACTGAGGGACTTTGCTTGGGAAGAACTATAACCATTCTGAACTGTCTCCAGAGATCTCTTTAGAGCGCTTCCCAACAGTGGTGATTGAATAAAATGCTGTCCAAAAGAGGCTGAACTGCACGTGTTCCTTCAAAAACCAATGGAGCTGAAAATTGCTGTTGCTCAGTTCACCACATTCTCTTTTACCCTTCTTTAACTAAACTCTCCCACATTATGGCCATGTGTTTTATCCCCTATGATGGGCCTTCAACAATTTTTCAGCCTGAAGTACTTCCAGTACACGAAGCAGAAAAGAGAACTTCTATTTGTCAGAGATGCCCACTCATTATTTTATTCAGCATTTCAACCCTATTACATAGTAAGTGGTACTTAAGGCCCTGAATCTTCCAAGTACTTCAGCAAATGGTTTAACTGTCCCTTGTGAGTATTCATGCTGAAATCAATGAGACTGCTCATGTGAGTAAAGTTAAGCCTGGGCATATAAGCGTTTGCAGGATTGGAGAGCTATGCATCAATGACTACTGCTTTTATCCTCATGTCCATGAGGTAGTATTTGCCACCAACTTCTCCTGCAGCAGAAGTCCAGGTACGGATGGAAAAAAGGCCCAATGAATTGTTCCTTCTTGCTAGGAGCAGTATGAAGGAAAAATAAATGTAGGTTTAATTGAATTGATTCTACGGATAACTGAAGTGGAGAATTTGGCCCCACACTATGCACCTTGTATTTTGTAATCTTGTTCTCAGCAACAATGATGTGAATTCAAAATAATTACTTTATTTAGGTTCCTAAAGCACCTACCCATTGCTCTAGGTGCTACATTAAATTCAATATGTAGAAAAACAATCCCCAAACTGCAATTAAACACAAACCAACTGCCAAGTAAAGAATTCACCTAAGATTCTCCACATTAGAAGAACTCCCAATTAGCTACCAATGGCCTTCAACTCACACCTTATCCAAAAGTGTTGCAAAAAGGTCTCAACGTTAAGTAACTGAAAAGACAACTCAAACAACATCAGATGCAATTAATAAGAAAGATTTTGTTCTATTTTGTTTCAACACTAGAGATTGGAATACTGCTAAGGCACTGCTCCATATATTTAGATATTTAGGAGGAGTAAAAAAAAAGTGAAACATAACAATGATGAGTCCTCAGGCAGGTTGCAATTTAGATCATATTAACAATAAATTGGCAATAAAAGTTCAGTTGGGATATCGGGCAACAGATCCTAACAAATAATAATGAAGATGGTAAAATCTGTATGTCTAAAGCCTAATAATAGGGAGCCAAATTTAACTAATATGTCCAAAATTGCTTTCAGGTATGCTTTTGAAAGAAGTGTGTTTTGGTGCTGAGACACTACTGTGATGGGTCTGTTACAAAGGCCCATGGTTGGAGTACACCAAAATCCATGCTAGTTTCAGCAATCCAGAGAACTCAGTCAGGCTGAGGGGACTATTATGAATTTAGCATTACAGACTGACTAAAAAATCCTACATTTCTGTAAACCCAGGTCATTCGTGGATGTGGGGTATACCCCTGCAACTCTAGCATATATGAAAGAAGCTCTTCCCTAACCCTTTACAAATTTTTGGCATAGTTGCTAGGAGAAAGTGTGGAGTTAATCAGGATTTATTTTAAAAAACAGCAATTATAGAAATTATAGAAATTAAATTTTAAAAAATTCATGCGTACCACCTCTATCACCATAAAAAAATGTTTTCTGTCTTTACAAGTCCCAGCTCTTTAGTCTAACCTGGTCCTTGAAGATGTTAGCCAAAATTAAGGGTTCAAGTGGAACTGACATTCTACTCATTAAAATATAAATGCCACAAGAAAAGAGTTTTTAAAAATTCTTGGGTTGCACTGAACGGCCAAGAGCAAAAACATTAACACCTAAAGTCAATGTCCTGAAACATGGCTTGGCCACTCATAATTAGCAATTACTATCACTCCCTCTTCTTGCTGGGGCTCAAGGGCATGGAGCCTGTATTGAGTCTGTGTTGTGTCAGTGAAGAGAAACTGGCTGCTGACCCGCAGAGTGGGTAGGTGTTTAGAAAAGTTACCACCACCCTCTAGGTCTGTGCTGCCACCTTCCTCAGTGCTCCTGGGATCTAGGTTCACTGAGGCCATAGGGAGAGATTAAAGCTCACTGGCTCCCGGTGGTAGGGAACTAACACGGTTCTTAGTTGTTCTCTATCCTTCCCCTTGCAATCAGGAGTAGAGTGGGCTAAGCTTGACTTTCCTCACTGCTCAGGGAGTTGGCAGCAACCATCATTAATCACACCCCATAGCCCCATTTAGCCCAGCTGCAGGGTGCACTGAGGAAGTGACAGATCTCAAATGCCCATGCTTAATAGGAGATGACAGGGCAGTAGTATCTTTAAAGGACTCATCAGCATCCTCCTGAGACCACTGGCCTACTTCTTAAAAATATATAAAATACTCATAGTGACCCGAGCACAGTCAGTGGAGCAAAAAATGGGGCTCCCTTGTTAGTCCACAGGGAACATGATGTTACCTACACTGACCTACTACTGAAGCAGGGCAAACCTTCACTGGGGTTCCTTTGATCCTAATTCATGTATGTCTACATTAGATGTTATTTACTCAATCAGGAAAAATCCCTGAAAAGACCAACACTTACCTGAAAGTTTTGACAAGATTTTTCAGTTCCATGTAAACATCACCTAGTGTAATCTGAAGAGGGCCCAAAACTGCAGGCAATCTGGAAGCAAAAGGATATTAGGTTATTTTCTTTCTTTCTATACACAACCATTTGCTCCTCAAATAGGGCCTTATCCAAAGCTCACTGAAATCACTAGAAAGACTTGTATTGACTTCTTTGAGCTTTAAATCTGGCATATAGCTTACACTTCAGATTCATTTATTAGAGAAGGCATTGCTGCAATGTCACTGCATTTTACAGTAGCTATTGGAGAAGAGCATAATAGGATATGACTTTTGATATACTTGCTGCTTAGCAAGTTATGTTATTAATCAGCTTCCAATGTCAGTTATGCCAAGGCATTCTTACAAAAGCAATTAGGTTTACAATATGGAAGACTAGAATTTTAAGTGTCAAAACTATTTCAAATTTGCAATATTTAGATTTCTTTGGTAGTGAAATAATTTAATTTTCTTAATTAAGTCTCCAAGTGGAGGATATAACACACCTAGGACATATCTACTTAAGAGAGAAATGGCATTTGTACCCCCCTTAAAAGTTTGCACCCAGCTCATAGCTGTTTAATTGATTTAGTTGTTAAGTGAATAATGTTCCTACTCTCAAAATTTTATTTGGGTTCAAAAAAAGTAGTCAGAGAAAATTACACAACTGAATTAGCAGCTAGGTGCAGAGAATATACCTAATATTATATAGGTATATTAGTAGCTGAGAGCCCATGTCACACATACAGAGCACAAAGACAGTACAAATTAAATTCACCCTTTGCTAGAAGTATGAGAAGGTTCAGCATAAGTGACAGATGTGATAAATTAATGAGGGAATGTGGAATATAATAAAACTATTTCAAACCATGCTCTTGGTAGCTGTGATGACATTCACTCTGGCAGAAATACGGGGAAGTTTTCTTAGGATCTCTGATTAAAAATCATCAATTTTGTTACAATGCAGTTCTGATAAGAAATGCTAATGGAACTTTAAAAAAAAAAAAAGGGGCTCATGCCAAGGTAGCCTGGGCAACACAGACAAGCCATAGCCATTTAAAAATAATACTGTTTTAGACTAAGTTCTTATTCATGGTCCTTAAACTGTTGTTTCTTGTCTGCACTGCTTAGGCAAAGTGGGTTAGCAGGAGACATTTTTATATGGTTTTAAACCTTGCTGGTTTAGCCATTTTTAGTGCCATGTATATAGGACCTTGAACTGCAATATGCTTTTTTCTTTAGTGCACAAAGGCCCTATCTATGATAAAAAGGGAATAATGTTTAGAAACTTAAAATTCAGTTTAGACAGGCTTTAATGTAGTTTGGCTGCCTACAGCCAATGGAGGCAGGGACAAAGCATGGAAAAAAAAAAAAATCACATAAGCCTCATCAAATTAGCCATGTATATAAGAAACCGATTCAGTGAGAACTTTGCTGGAACTATTTACCGGTTTTCAAAACTATGCTTTCTTCTGTGTAGATGTGGCCATATCTGTTTAGTGACAATATACTTGATACCAAACAAGACATAACAATACTTTTCCTGCCCCAGTTTCATTATAATTTCGAGCAAATATTCCAGTTCAGCTTTTAAAGTTAGTGTGTTAACGTTATTAGCAATACTTCATATTTTTAAGTCTATCAGAAAACTCTTTTAAACAAGGAAAAGAAGTTAGTTAGTTTTCCATCTAGACAATAAGATCATTTTGACTTCTTAAAAGCACTTATCCCTTATTTAAGCTCCATGCATATTTACAATAGCAAACATTAAAATCCACAAAATACATGAATTGCAGTGGAATGTATTCCACAGTTAAAACACCAACAACTCCCACAAGCCTGTGACAACCCCTCTCCCCCCACGCAGAGGGAGGATAATGAGCTTTACAACATGAGCAGAAGCTTACCAAACATGGGCTCTGACACACCTAAGAAAGGGGCAAGTTCCTTTTGTAAGATGCCCTGCCAGCAGGCCCTTCCTTTATGACCCAGGAGGTTGTCAGATTGAGCACATCCACTAACAACCACAGTTGTATCACACATAAAGAGACAATACCTCAAGCAACTAAATCCCAGCTCATTAAAGAATTTATGGTTTTATCTTATATTTTAATTTCTGGGTGGAATTTAATAGGCAGTAAATGGACATCGCAGAGCACTTGTGTAACGTGCTCAATATATGTGGCACTGATTAATGAGCGGGCAGCCACATTCTGAGCTAATTTGGGCTGGAGACTTAATTTAGTCATAAGTACTCAAAGAGAAAGAAGGGATACTTACACTTTTCTCAATTTTTCAAGTACAATCTGCTTTCGAATCTGCATTTGGGCATGAGAATCTACAAGCGGGAGGATGGGATCACCCTGTTGGTCATCCTACATTAAAATACAAAAATATAATGAACACATGGTAGACATCTGAATTTTCAAGTCAATTTTTTAAAGTCAATAAAACAAAGCAATATTGTGGCCAATTATTGATTGTTTTCCCCATTGTTAAATTTTACTGTTTCTGAGCAGAAAAAAATGGCACAAGTGCCATAAGTGTTTACATACATGAAAGGAAAGAATATTCAAAACCTAAAGGCTAGATTTTAGAAATAATGATCTGGCTTCAGGGTAGTGGAAATTGTAGTTGGACAGGAGTGGTTAGGAATTGTATGAGCTCCTGAAGGACTGAACTGTTAAATCGGGCCTTAATTACAATTTGCTTACTTGTTGAGATTCCCAAGTCAAGCCAGGCCTACCTATATTACTAATCTATTTTTCGACGACGAGCACTTCCGGGATCGATCCCAGAAGATCGATTGCTTACCGCCGGACCCGGAGGTAAGTGTAGACCTACCCTAACTGATCCCAGATAACGTCTTCTTTCATTTTAAGCACACTACAGTTACTTTATTTAATAAAAATAAGCTTTTGCAAAATTACTCCTTCTCATATTGAAAACTTCCTAAAACTTAAAGAAACCCAGAACTACATACACCAACACAAAATGTGTAACCTAGTCTAGTCAGCCAGAGTACTGTCTCCATATGATTGAGACAAAAGGAACTGGATGTTCAGAGCTGGCCTACTCGACTTGGAAGAGGTGAAACCTCATACAGTTTTACATCTCTTTGTGTCTATAAATCCTCCTACCAGAAGACAGACAGGAAGAGATGCAAAGCTCTGTGACATGATGACTTAATGCCTAGAAAGTGAAAAAGTTCCCAAAGCTATATGGTTCCTTGCAATATTTGAAATCTAAAAGGCTGGGAAGTCTCTGCGATTCCAAGGGAGATGTAGAGGGAAGCAGTTGCTCCAGTACTCTGAGAGCAGGGATGTTGGTTGTGTTTGGCCCTCGTGCAGAGGCCACAGAGGTAGAGTGGAGGAAAAGACTCATTCCACTCTTTCTTCCCTCTATGCATCTGCACAATGGCCAGATAGAATTAATTTAACCTTTAACATTCTTACATTAGTTCAGTTTAGCAGTGCTTCCTTTCTGTGCTTTATACCAAGTTAAAGCACACTTAAATAGCTGATTAGTCCATGGCATTCTGTAACGTAACAAGAAGCTGTTGAAAATGAACATGAGAATTCATTATTTTAGCTGGCCAAAATCTAGGTAACTGCTCAGGAGCTGACCATCCTTAATTATTGTTATTACTAGCTGAAAGCCCGTTCTGTCGCATAGATGTAAGTTGTAAAGTCATGTGCCTCCATTTACCAGTACATATGGGAACAGACTGCAGATCCTAGTGATGACTGAAACTGGTGACATTCTAGAGAAAAAGAGCTGTCAGCCATGCTTGTAACTGTTTCCATTGCTTCACACTGATGAGCCTGGGATTCATAGAATCTAGCTATGAATTCTAGAGAAATTCATAACTCTGCTAGACACTAAAAAACATGGATTCAACAGAGACACTGGATTTACGGCTTATTACAACAATCTGTAACACACTAACCCCTGGTTTTTGTCCTATGACTGCAGAGGTTTTAATGGGCCACTCTATCTTGAATGATCCTTTAGAATATGTGCTAACTACTTATGCCAAACAATCTGTTCCACCTTGGAATTAATTGTGACACTTGGAGTACCTTTCCCAGACCTGAAGAAGAGCTCTGTTTGGCAAACGCTTGTCTCTCTCACCAACAGAAGTTGGTCCAATAAAAGATATTACCTCACCCATCTTGTCGCTCTAATCACATGGACTCAGACATTCTAGCTTCAGAGTGACATACAGAAGGTGACAATACTGAAATTTTACTATGAGATTATTATCAACGTTTATATTGTGGTAACACCTAGAGGCCATATAGGTCAGTGCCCCATTGACTTAAGCACTGTATAAACATACAGAACTAAACAGTCCAGTTTTTCAGGATACTTACTTTAACACTGCTAGGATGCTCCGCTCCTTCCACCTGTGTTGTTGCTTCTTCAGTCAAGAGGCATTTTCCTTTATAGAATTCCTTTACTCTTAGTCCTAATAGTTCTGTTTCTTCTTTTAGTTTTTCATAGCTAGGCAAAGGTTTAACTGTTGCACCTGTGCCCCCAAAAGGCAAAGACTGGTTCAAACTGTTTTTAGATTCCCTTGTAGCAGCAGCAGCGTCATTAAGGTCATCTGCTGTTTCTAAGTCATCCTCATCAAGTTCTTCTTTCTCACAGTTGACAGCTGATGTGTGTTCCGGTAAGTGTACAGAAGCATAGCTGGATCCACAGAGAAACTTGTAAGTTTCTTCAGTTCTCCATTCAATAAAAGTCTGCTTAAGCACATCTAACACATTACGTGTAGCAGTAAGGGAATCAACTGGTGCACTCATTTCAGGTTTGATATGCTGCTTTGATTTAGCAAGTATTTTTTTGAGTTGTTCTGCCCCCTCTTTGCTCACACCTAGCAAAACTACTTGTGAACCGTTACACCTACTTTCATAGTTTTCTGCATTTTTTAAGTTTTCCGATATAATAATGTCTGAAGAAATGCCACTAACAGAACAAGAACTCTTTTTTTCCTGGATATCTAATTTGCACTCACTTAATTGTTCGGTGACATTTATCACTCTATGGTCTCCATCTCTATGCGTGGAGTTTATATTTTGACCAGGCTTCTTTTTGAGTATACTTTTTTTGTGCAATGGTCGCACCAGACTGGTTGCATTTGATCGATTTTCTGGTAGAATAGAGGAAACAAATTCTTGTTCAGTATCACTGCTGCTGTCACTGTATGTGCCATGGGAAGCAGAGTCACACTGACTTGCTGATGTCTTAGGATTTTCAATATCTGAGACTTTAATGACTTCATCATGTAGTTTTACTTCTTCCCCAGACTGGCCACTGTTACAGAAGAAATAGACTATCATTAAAACACAGGACAGACTTCAGTTATAATAGCATTTGCAAACTAGATGATTTTGAATAGCATATATTTTAAGAATGAACAAATAATTTTGTTCTAGCAAAGGTGTATTATTTTATTTAACATTAAGAATTAGGGATGTACATAAGGGATGTAAATAAGATTTGTTTTCTAAGAAAAAAATTTCAAATGTAAAGAGTTTTAGTGTTTAGTAATCAAGATGACTACTGCAGATACTATACAGCAGACATCTTATGTTGCAAATGAGGGGTAGGGAGGAAAAGAAAAAAACAAAATATATTTGCTTTGACAACATTTAGAAGAAAAAAGAGCACAAGGTCAGACTTATGCTGCCAAATTTTAGCACCTTAAAATTCTAGAGTGAATACAGGCATTTTAAGCCACATTTTTCCATTATATGAATGAAATACAGTATGCTGATTAAGAACAAGGGGATAGCAGATTACTTGTTTTTGCAGGAATATGCGAGTTTGCCCCCTAATGGCCAAATGCTGTAGAGGAAAACATGCAAAAAAAAAAAAAAAATCACAATTTACAGAACTAACAAAGAGGTGGAAGCAAACAAAGAGTGGTAGGATTTATATATTTCAGATATAAATGTTTTATATTAAGACTCACAGAAGCTTTCAACACATATAATTGGTACCATTTAGTTTATAAAGGATCAATGGTACAAAATATGCAGAGTACAAACATTGCGTTTGTGTCAGGTTTCAACAGCTTCAATTAAGAGATACAGGCTACGAGCAGCTGTACACTAAATCATACAGATCAAATACTCTTTTTAGCATCACAAAGGAAAAAGCTAAACAAGGCAAATATTCTTTGTGTGGTCTGCAATAATGGTACATTATATATTGCAGCAAAACAGGAAATCAAAGGCTTCTCTTTCCAACTGTGAATACTGTACGTTAAATGTAAGAATCATTGATTCAGCTGTACCTTTGCCCCTCCTTCAGCAGTTCTATATCTGGTGGTCTGCCAAAAAGAAAAAAAGATTAAGGATTTAATAAAAAGGAATTTCAAAGGTGACACAGTAACAGATGTTTTTGAAACATCTTTTTGGAACAGTTTCCCAACAACTGATACTGAAAAATGAACAACTGGAGCTTTTATATACAGCATTAGGGCTGATCCCTGCAAACATTTAAGCGGGTAACTAACTTTATTCTTCTGAATAGTCCCATAGAACTCAAAGAGGGCTACATACACACACAAGCAACTTGACTCATGTAAGTGTTTGCAGGAACCTACCATTAGCAATTTTGAATAGGATTTCCACAATCATGATTAGGGGAAGTCTTTATGATACACCCCCCCCAAAAAAACCCTCATTTTTAAACCATCTTGTATTCTAACTAGGGCTGTCAAGCGATTAAAAAAAATTAATTGCACTATTAAACAATAATAGATTACCATCTAAATATTTTTGGACATTTTCTACGTTTTCAAATATATAGATTTCGATTACAACACAGAATACAAAGTGTACAGTGCTCACTTTATTTTTGATTCCAAATATTTGCACCGTAAAAAACAAAAGAAATAGTATTTTTCAATTCACCTAATAGAAGTACTGTAGTGCAATCTCTATCATGAAAGTTGAACTTACAAAAGTAGAATTATGTACAAAAAAGCCCTGCATTCAAAAATAAAACAATGTAAAACTTTAGAGCCTACAAGTCCACTCAGTCCTACTTCTGGTTCAGCCTATCGTCCAGACAAACATGTTTTCCTACATTTGCAGAAGATAATGCTGCTTGCTTCTTAATTGCCATGTCACCTGAAAGTGAGAACAGGCATTTGCATGGCACTGTTGTAGCTAGTGTCGCAAGATATTTACACACTGGATGCACTAAAGATTCATATGACTCTTCATGCTTCAACCACCATTCCAGGGGACATGCGTCCATGCCAATGACGAGTTCGGCTTGATAACCATCCAAAGCAGTGTAGACCAATGCATGTTCACTTTCATCATCATGAGTGAGATGCCACTAGCAGAAGGTTGATTTTCTTTTTTGGTGGTTTGGGTTCTGTAGTTTCCGCATCAGAGTGTTGCTCTTTTAAGACTTCTGAAACCATGCTCCATACCGTGTCCCTCTCAGATTTTTGAAGGCACTTCAGATTCTTAAATCTTAGGTCAGGTGCTGTAGCTATCTTTAGCAATTTCATATGGGTACTTTCTTTGCATTTTGTCAAATTTGCTGTGAAAGTGTTCTTAAAATGAACAACATATGCTGGGTCATCATCCGAGACTGCTATAACATGAATATATGGCAGAATGCGGGTAAAACAGAGCAGGAGACACACAATTCTCCCCCAAGGAGTTCAGTCACAAATTTAATTAATTAATTATTTTTTTAACACGCGTCATCAGCATGGAAGCACGTCCTCTGGAACTATGGCCAATGCATGAAGAGGCATATGAATCTTTAGCGCATCTGGCACATAAACATTTTGTGATGCCAGCTACAACAGTGCCATGTGAATACCTATTCTCACTTTCAGGTGACATTGTAATTAAGAAGTGGGCAGCATTATCTCCCATAAATGTAAACAAACCTATTTCTCTTAGCGACCGGCTGAACAAGAAGTAGGACTGAGTGGACTTGTAGGCTCTAAAGTTTTACATTGCTTTGTTTTTGAGTGCAGTTATGTAACAAAAAACCCTACATTTTTAAGTTTCACTTTCACGATAAAGAGACTGCACTACAGTACTTGTATGAGATTAATTGAAAAAATACTATTTCTTTTATTATTTTTACAGTGCAAATATTTATAATAAAAATAATATAAAGTGAGCACTGTACACTTTGTATTCTGTGTTGTAATTGAAACAGATATACGTGAAAATGTAGAAAAACATCCAAAATATTTCATAAATTTCAGTTGGTTTAACAGTGCAATTAATTGCGATTAATTTTTTTAATCGCTATTAATTTTTTTGAGTTAATCGCGTGAGTTAACTGCGATTAATCGACAGTCCTAATTCTAACCCACTGCTGATTTAAATTAAAGTTTACCAGTATATTTAGAAATACATTTTTGTTATAAACCAAAAGGAAAATTTAATATTGCTTTTAGAAAAACACCCTGACAATACCTGCCCATTTAAGAAGTGTTTGATGGATCTCCTCCCCCCCCCAAAAAATGTCTACTGGGACTTAAAATTAGCTTGCTTTTTTATTTGTTTGCAGCACCAACGGTGCCCTACAAGAGTGGCTTTCAATCTTTCCAGACTACTGTACCCCTTTCAGAAGTTAGTCTCATTTGTCTTGTGTACCCCCAAGTTTCACCTCACTTAAAAACTACTTGCTTACAAAATCAGACATAAAAATACAAAAGTGTCACAGCATTCTATTACTGAAAAATTGTTTACTTTCTCATTTTTACCATATAACTATAAAATAAATCAACTGGAATATAAATATTGCACTTACATTTCAGTGTATAGTATATAGAGCATATAAACAAGTCATTGTCTGTATGAAATTTTAATTTGTACTAACTTCACTAGTGCTTTTTATGTAGCCTGTTGTAAAAATAGGTAAATGTCTAGATGAGTTAATGTACCCCCTGGAAGACTTCTGCATACCCCCAGGGGTACACAAACCCCTGGTTGACAACCACTGCTTTGGATATTTATTTTTAAAATTGTTTCTAGCTCCTATGCAAGGCTGCAAGGAAACCTTCTAAACATGAACCAAGTGAAAATCAATGCAGTGCTGTCCTCAATCCACAGACAGCCTGAAACAATAGCTCTGATGGATATGAACTGTTCCATTCATCTCAATGTTTTAAGTCTGAATTCTCAAGATGACAATAAAACATGTCAAAATACTATTGATTATTTGTATTGCAGTATCACGCAAAATTCTCCATTTGCAGATTTTCAATGAGATAACTTTATTCTTTGCTCTTGAAAGGATTTCAGAGATAGTGTTTACATCTAATTATTATTTTTATATAACATCAACACAGTGCTAGTAATGAGAGACAGCCCCAGTCCTGAGGAGCTTGCAGTCTAGGCAATTCTTAGCAAACCCTGTCAGTCTCAAAATTTAGTTTTAGCTTTTTTCCCCATTTAGAACTAGAGCTAAATACAGGAGATTCTGGAAACCACTATCTTAGAGAATATTTTTGAAGCAAGTTAGATAAACTTATATGACCTTTCTCCAGGCAGGTATTTGTACTGTGAAATGGTGACATCCAGTGGTTTTGTTGGTTAATTTCAAGTACTTATTTCCCTACTTACCCAGGCAGACAATTTACCAAGAGAAATGACAAAATTACACCCTTCCAAAATGCATGTTGCCTTTTTCCTCATATCTGCTGCTTAAAAGAATGTGAAACTAGGATTTTACCTAAGATATAGTACTGCTTTTTGTTGTAGTCCTATATTCTGTTTTCTGATGCACATTTTTAACGTCTGACTTCAAATCCAGTATCAGTGCTATGTTGAGATGAGAAAAACTCTTGTAATAGGATAAAATGAATTAATCCTATCCTTAGTATATTTTATAAAAATGCCTATTCCAATCTTAAGAAGGACTTTTTTGAAGTTAATAGGAATAATAGTTTCTCAGGACCTCTCCAGATCAGACCCTGAACAATTTTGTTAACTGGCATTTATATTGCCAATCACATCAATATGGTAAAATTACTATCTTGATTATATATACAACTTTTATAACACACACCTCATTAGCCTTTTATAGTTTTAGATTTTCTTCAGTTTCAGTATAACCATTTATTATTGTCTCACACCTAGTTGTACTGTACCTGAACTCACATAGAATAAACAAACAAAAAGAACAAGTGATCAAATTACCTTTCTTCTTCTCGCATCCACACTGGACTTTTGGGAATCTGAGCTTCAAAATATTTAGATGCTCTGTAACAAAAATTGCTGCAAAAACACTGGAAAAATATGATATTAAAGCATCTTTATTTTGGTTTAAATGGACAATCTTCATTTACATTATTAAGAACGTAGATAGCAGAATTCACATTTTTAAAGAGCCTATCACCAGTAAGGGCTTCTACCAAACTAAAACAAGTATCTTACAAAATTATCCATCATGCAAAAAACCTCAAAACAAAAACATGCTCCCCCACTGAAGCCCTTGCAACTTTATAGGCCTTCTCCTTGCACTTTTATTACATATTAAGCACCAACATTGTCCTTGGCAATACACAAACAGAGAAGTCAGACCTCCACAAAACATAGAGGAAAGCATGATCCTTGCCTCAAAGAGCGTACTGCACAGTTTACAGACAGGCAGTACAATTCACATGCAAAAGTGGCTTTTTTATTTGTAATCTGGCCAGTGTTGAACTTTGAACGAACAATTGGCCATCGATGTTAGGCTAAATTGAGCACTCTTTATAGAAGTAAAAGGCATGCAATCTAAAAGAGAACTGACAATTCACAACTCTGGGAAGAACAAATGCTGGATTTGTGGATCTCATCCTCTGCTCCAAAGGGGTAGCTGTGTTAGTCTGGATCTGTAAAAGCAGCAAAGAGTCCTTTGGCACCTTATAGACTAACAGACGTATAGGAGCATAAGAACACTTCAAACCTCCCTGGACACACAATAGCAGATTTAAAGGTAACCATCCTGCAGCAAAAAAAAACTTCAGGACCAGACTTCAAAGAGAAACTGCTGAGCTTCAGTTCATCTGCAAATTTGACACCATCAGCTCAGGATTAAACAAAGACTGTGAATGGCTAGCCAACTACAAAAGCAGTTTCTCCTCCCTTGGTGTTCACACCTCAACTGCTAGAAGAGGGCCTCATCCTCCCCCGATTGAACTAACCTTGTTATCTCTAGCCTTACTCACTCTTGCTTGCATATTTATACCTGCCCCTGGAAATTTCCACTACATGCATCCGAAGATGTGGGTATTCACCCATGAAAGCTCATGCTCCTATATGTCTGTTAGTCTATAAGGTGCCACAGGACTCTTTGCTGCATCCTCTGCTCCGTATCTCAAAACATGAAGTTCAAAGAATGCAGAATATAAGATTATACCTGCAATTCCTGCCACTTTATTTTACTCTGCACCACAACACTTCCCCATCCCCATAAAGGTATAAGATTGAGGAATTAAATAAAATACTAAAGATTTTAAAAGGTAGATGGAAGAACAGTTTAAGCAGTGAATGGACCTTATTCTACAAGATGGTTAGTGCTTCCTGTTGTAGTAGGAAGAGGGCCTGAAATATAAGCCCTCGTATCAAAGGCCTGAGCTAAAGTAATGGTTAAAACTTGCTAATATAAAGCAAAGTTAAGTTGTGAGCAAGAGGCAGCCCCTGCTCACAGAATCTGGCAAGAACATGGCTGATATTGCAAAAAACACACATTCCTAAGTAGTGCTAGGCATAAAAATATATAAGCAAACATTCCAGAAAGATGGTACCAAATAGGGTTGCCAACTTTTTACTCACACAAAAGCGAACACCCTTGCCCCACCCCTCCTCTGAGGTCCTGCCCCCTGCTCATTCCACCCCCCCCCCGCCCGTCGCTCACTCTCCCCACCCTCACTCACTCATTTTCACTGGACTGGCTCAGGAGATTGGGTTGCGGGAGGGGGTGAGGGCTCCAGCTGGGGGTGTGGGCTGCAGGGTGGGGCTGGGGATGAGGGCTGCAGGGTGTAGGAGGGTGCTCCAAGCTGGGACTGAGGTTCGGGGGGGGGGGGAAATCAGGGCTGGGGCAGGTGCGGGAGGGGTCAGGGGTGCAGGCTCCGGGCGGTGCTTATCTCAAGCAGCTCCTAGAAACAGCGGCATATCCTCCCTCCAGCTCCTACGAGGAGGCATGGCTAGGTGGCTCTGCGCACTGCCCCGTCCGTAGGCACTGCACCCACAGCTCCCATTGGCCGCAGTTCCCAGCCAATGGGAGCTTCAGAGCCGGCATTTGGGGCAGGTACAGCATGTGGAATCAGGCCCCCGTATCCTGAATATTGCTATAGCCTGGACACTACAGGCCCATATAACTTGCCGCCCCTGATAACTTTGTAGTACGCAAGGAAGAAACCTTTTTCTATCATATGCACTTTGAACACAAAATGATAAATATTGCCCTGTGTCTTTTGCCCTATGATCTTGCTGCTTTATATCATTTCAGCATGACTTTATTGCCATACTATTTTGGTATTCTGGGAGCTGGCAGGTGTTCCAGTCGAAAACTGTACACCTGGCAACCCTAGTACCAGAACACCTCGATACCAAACACATTCCCCAAAGATAACAGGAACACATCCTAAAGATAAGGTCAGGATGATAGCATGATGGATAGAGATGTTTTGATCGAAGCAACATGTATACGGTAATAGGTGGCACCCAAATCCGTCAGGGGTAATACATAACTTATTTGTATCTGTGTATAAAAATTTATCTCAGAGGAAGTGTCTTTGGCTGGCCTAGGGGATAATGGAAAGTCCCGCCATTAACTCAGCTAGTCCATTGCAACAGGCATACATGTGTTAGTGTACCTGTAACCATTGATCCAGGACATTAGGACCGTGCTTCAGTAACAATAAACCTGACCAAGTGTCTTTGCTATGACCTGAGTCTGTGGATCTATTGGGCAATTTAAATTGGAGCCTTCTATACGGGCTATCTGGCCAGGGACAGCACAGCACGCAGAAAGAACACACACACGCAGCCAAACATCTGACCACACCTGTAAGATGCAGCTCACCAGATTCATAAATGATCTGGAAAAAAGGGTGAACAGTGAGGTGGCTAAATTTCAGATGATACAAAAATACTCAAGATAGTTAAGTCCAAAGCAGACTACAAAGAGTTACAAAGGGAATCTCACTAAACTGGGTGACTGGACATCAAAATGGAAGATGAACTATATGTTGATAAGTGCAAAATAATGCATATTGGAAAGCATAATCCCAACTATACATACAAAATTACAGGGTTTAAATAAGCAGTTACTACTCAGGAAAGAGCTTGGAATCATCGTGGATAGTTCTCTGAAATCATCCACTCAATGTGAAGCAGCAGTCAAAAAAGCTAACAGAGTGTTAGGAACAATTAGGAAAGGAATAGACAATAAAACAGAAAATATCATAATGCTACTATATATATCGAGCGTATGCCCACACCTTGAATACTGCATGCAGTTCTGGTCACCCCATCTCAAAAAAAGATATATTAGAAGTGGAAAAGGTACAGAGAAGAGCAACAAAAATGATTAGGGATATGCAAGGAGTGCTTAAAAGACTGGGACTGTCCATCTGAGAAAAAGAAACAACTAAGGGGGGATATGACAGAGGTCTATAAAATTATGAATAGTGTGGAGAAAGTGAATAAGGAAGTGTTATTTACCCCTTCATATAACACAAGAACCAGGAGTCACCCAATGAAATTAATGGGCAGCAGGTTTAAAACAAAAAAAAAGGAAGAATTTCTTCATCCAATGCAGTCAATCTGAGGAACTCATTGCCATGGGATACAGCGAAGGCCAAAATTATAAATAGCTTCCAAAAAAAAGCATTAGATAAGTTCATGGAGAATAAGACTGTCAATGGCTATTAGCCAAGATGACCAGGGACACAACCCCATGCTCCAAGTGTCCTTAAACCTCCAACTGCCAGAAGCTTGGAGTGGACAGGGGATGGATCATTTGAAATTGCCCTGTTCTATTCATTCCCTCTGATGCATCTGGCACTGGCCACTGTCAGAAGACAGGATACAGGGCTAGACGGATCACTGCTCTGACCCAGTATGGACATTATGTATGGAGAGAAGAGAGAGAAAAATCTTGGATCATATGATAGGCTGGCAGTGCTATTCTGCATAGATCCTGCTGGGATGCCAAGGGATGCCTTTGATTCACTACTGCAAACAGATTATGAACTCTGTACCTAATATAAGGGAGCAGTTGCCTAGAAATAAGGTCTAAGTTGCAGAGTAATCAAAAAAGAACACTAGGAGTAGTCAAGCTGTTGGTGGGCTTAGGATGGAATTTGTGCTATGCTGTTGTTAGTTTCTTTGTCAATAAAAATCCAACTGTATGATGGGGATGAACTTTGACCCTATGAAAACTATATAATCTTTGATTTGGAGGAGGCTGCGAAAGCCACCTGCTCACAAATGTATCTGCAATATATCAGTATTGTCAGATTTGAATTTACATGCAAATAAGATCTTTCTGTTGGACTGCAACTGTCTGCACTGTGTTCCTTTTAAATATAAGCACAATATAGCATTTTCCTTTAAAAGGTAGGTAGCATCGAGAGACAGAGTGGTTATCTATTTTATACTCTACAGGTTTGTAAAACCCATTTTGCTAACAACAAAATGTATATTGGTGATTGAACAAGGTTTGGTATGAAAGCCGTTGCAAAAATAAATGTAGGAGACAAAATTAGATACGTTAAAGGAAGACTTGAAACCTTACCTTTCTTTCTGTAATATCATAAACTTTGTTTGTTTTTGTTGAAACTCTGTACTTCTGTTTGGGCACCTAAAAAGGAATACACTTACCAATGAGACCAGGATAATAACTTCAGATCAATCTTTTGTTTTAAACCACATGTTAAAAATTACAGTTACAAATTAGGTGACTGGAATATATAAGCCAATGGGACTACCTGCAAAAGTAACATTACTCATGTGTAACTGTTGTATGGAGAGCTGCAGGAGGCCTCTGTGCTAGCTGTGAGTCCCCCACTCTAATTCCACATTGGTGAGGCTCCTATGAAGCTGTCCTACAAGTTATGCCCTCTGACTACCACAGAGATGGCTCCACGGAGCAGATAAAATAGTAGCCCAAGTAAATCTCTGCGGGGCCAGGGGAAGGACCATGTAAGAGATTTCCTCCCTTCTAACACATAAACCCGACCCAGTAGAGAGCTCTTTGCTGAGTGTTAGAAAGGGGGACAATAGTGCTAAAGGTATTTGACACTCCGCATCATGTGCAACCACACACAGAGCATCCTCCACTCTGTATGAAGGTACTGGATGACACAATCTGGTCATCTGTCATCACTATTTAATTGAAGTATTTCAAACATGTAACAGAAATTGCATCCCCCAAAACCCCCACAAAATAGACTTTCTTGTATGTTATAAAGCATGAGTTGGAGCTAATGATTAGATGCAGTGTCCCAATCTATGAAATTAGCAATATCCTTTAACATTTGACCTAGAAAATCTTATGCTAAATAGTGCTTTTATCCCATGGAAATAAGAGTCTTAGAAACATGTAAGACATAGATCTTTCACTTTAGTTTAAGGAGAACACAGATTATTTTGTTTTCCTGACTATATTTGCCATACTGGAATTACTAAATTGATACTATTGTCATTAGACTTCAATTGTACAACAGAGGCTAGTCCTATTTTGTATTATGATGTGACATTAATAGAGAGATTAAACTCCAGAAACAAGTAGATCTAGTTGTCAGAGTACAAATACCAGTACCATGGAAATTTACTTACTTAAAGTGTCAAATTTAGGGATTTAGAGCATTAATGTTACTTTTTAAATCTAGGAAGTGTTATTTCCTACTTGTAATATAAAAGCATTAAACAGATTTAACTAGTTACCTACTATACTGCAGCTAGCATTACAACACAGTTTATGTAACTGTACTTCACACTCTGAAATCTCATTTATGCTTCCTGAGGGCCTATGCAGATAGATCTATACCTCTGTGATCACTCTGAGTCCCCCAGTATAACACCACAGTTGTAAGGCTCCTATGAAGCCATCCTATCCAGACAAGTGACAAAGAGTTCTAAAATGTATCCATGGGGAAATATGGTCTTTAAACATTATAAGCCTCTTTTCCCCTGGAGATATGCGCTTTCACTGAAAAGAAAACACTAGGATGGGAAATAAACTTTTCCTGTTGCACAGCTGGAGTCATGAATCCATAATGTTTAACCCATATTATTCTTTGTCAGTTTACAAAGATGCAAAGGATTCAGTCATGCAGTAGTGATAGCCAAATAAGCAAATTAAATCTTTCCCCTTAATTAAGAGAGATTTTAGGGGGGAGCAACAGGACCTTCACCTGGGAGTAACACAGAATGTTTCCTGCTCAGATGATTAGAATGACAAAGAGAGAATGGAAAAGATAAAGAAAGGCTCAAGAGCTCTTAACATCAAAATATTAATTAAAAAGGAACTTACATTTTCTAGCCCATTTCGACATAAGGGATAGCCACAGAGTTTGATGATAAAACGCTCCTCCACAGCATCCTTATAGTGAGATGGGGTAATAAAACTTCCCTAAAATCATTAGAAAATAGTTCAACAGACTTACTTTAAAAGCATTAACTGTATCATAACTCTCAAAACTCAGAAGTACATGAATGCTTAAGTTTGTTCATAAAAAAAATTAGTAAACCCACTACTATTTAAAAAGCAGAAGTTAAAAGATTAAAAATGGTAATGGGGTAAGCACACATAGTAAGATGTGAGCAAGTGTATAGACAGTACTATTATCAACATCTAAATTTTTACTTAGATAACTTTGTGATAAAGTTATTTCCGCAGTTTCCCTCTCTGTCAGTAAATGGCTAATATTTCCACTGTGTATATAGCTTAATTGACACTTTTTACCTGGTATACATTATAAATCTAGTGACACTTTTCATGCTTTTACATTTATATTATTGTTTAAGTGATGAATACTTAGTAAAATAACTGTGCTTATGGCCTTGGGCACAATTTAAAGAAAAGGTACACCCAAAATATGTATGTTTTTGGTAAATCTGTCCAGCTAAATATTTTTCAAGAGTACCCAAGCCATGGTACATACCTTGCCAAAAATTTTCAGCACCAAGTAGAAGAGAACTTGTTTTATAGAAGCTGAACTCAGAGTCAACTGCAAAAATGTTTGCCCAGATCTACTTAACATATACATGAGATAAAATATAATAGCGCATTTGTCAGGTATCTTCACAAGAGTGTTTCAGTTTAACACTTTTATGCTAATGCCTGCAACATAATATATTTCCCATGGACCAGATTCTACATCCCTTACATCATGCTGACTAATACTATCTGTGACCTGGATCATATCATATCATATATCATATATATATGGATTCAGAGCAGGCCCTCTGCACATGGCTCTCTCTCTTACTGTGTGCAGAGGAAGCTCAGCCACATATTAAATTCTGCAGGGCCAACTGGGAGTAGCCAGAAAAGATATACAACCTGGAGCTGTATTATCTTTTCTGCAGAGCCTCACCTAGGGAAACCACAACACGGGTAGTCCTTGAATTGCTCTAGTGAAGCTGTGGTGCCAGGGAAGTCATATGGGGCAAAGGGTGATATCATGGGGCCTCTCTCTAAAGCCCCTTCCCACAGAGGAGATGATCTGATCCTAACTTTTTACACCACACTCATCAATCTGGAATCCATGAGCCACTAAAGGCAGTGGAACTACTCACCTAAGCAATACTCATCATAAGTAAGGCTGGCAAAACCAGGCCTTTAAAAACAAAACAAGACATATATATTTTCACAGTGGAAATATTAAAAGCAAGAACAGAGGAGGGTACATTAGCACTGAAAGAGAAACTGGATGATTGAATGGTTATTACCCACACAAATTTGTTACAAGAATTAAAAAGAACTTTAAGAACGTAAGAATGGCAATACTGGGTCAGACCAAAGGTCCATGTAGCTCAGCATCCTGTCTTTCGATAGGTGTTTCAAAAGGAATGAACAGAACAGGTAACCATCAAGTGATCCACCCCGTCGCCCATTCCCAGCTTCTGGCAAACAGAGGCTAGGGACACGAATTAGTATAAGAACTTGCAAAAGAAACACGTACACAATTCACAAGGAACTCTTCTGTAATATCTTCCTCCAATAGCTGTTCAACAACACGCAGAGCTTTTTTCTCATATTCAAACTTCTTTCTAATAGCAGCCTCAAGTGCTGCCCTCCTACAACAGAGTAAATATTGAATTACATAGACAGCACTTTACCATACACAATTCTCTCAAACATATCTTTTGTCTCTCTCCTATACAAAGTATAGCATTTTAATGCTCTGGTATGCATTTTGCTACGATGACCTCACACAGCAATGTATTCCACTTAGACTAGAATTTTGTGGCAACCAGGAACCATTAAGTGAGTTTTCCAAACCTGGTTTGGCATTCCGCCCCCCAAGTTCTTGGAGAAGTATCCAGGCCTTCTCCCACAGGCAGTCTGAACAATCTTTATTGGAGAAAACAGTTCATTTGGGAAGTAAATACATCATTGCAACAGGATTAATATGTAACTCTGAACCAGTGCCCAAGTAAAAGGCAAAAGATTTAGTAAATGAAGCACAACATCCAGAAGTCAGGACTGTAAGAAAAGCAGCATGTAAATGTTTTCCCACATGTACTCTGGTTAATGGGTGACATTTTTCTTTTAATAGCAAAAACCTTCATGCCCTTAGGTAGAAGAGTTGGCTGGACAAGAAGATTGGGACTGGGATAAAGAGCCTAGGAAGGTAATGAAAAGAACTCAGAGACAGGTTGGAAGGAACAGGGGCAGAAGGATACATGCCCACCACAGCATACCCCCCTCTAGAGACTGGAATGGAACCCAAGATTCCCAAGTCTCACCATTCCTCTGCTGTCAGCAAATATCTGTGAAGCTCAATGGCACAGCATGCATCTCATCTCCCTCTAGTGTCTGAACCATGTTGAGGATGACAACATACTGCTCCTACCAATTATTCCATTAGCTCAAGAGGCAGAAGTCTGTGCTATACATCTAAAGATTACAACCAGCCATGACAGAGTTCTGTTTTGTTTTTAATAATTTCAATGGATAATATGAATGTGTATTTTTAAGCACCTTTTTCTTGATTTTTACAGATTTAAATTTTCACAGTTGCACAAAATGATGATGATTAACATTTTTTTCTATTTTTATCTATTTCAATGTTCACAAGTGTGGGAAATTATGGAGATCAGACAAGAGGGGGAGTAAGACAATAATTATTTAATGACAGCAGATGCTGAGATTCAAAAAGTTAAAAACTTTATAACCATTAAAACACAGACAGTATATTTTGACATGTGATGTTGACAAAGTGAATATCCTTAAAGCAAACTCAAATAAGCTCTCAAGCACCATTTTTCTTACTTTGCCTATCTGTAAATTTCAATCATAAGCAATTGAAATATTTTTTTTGCTGGTTTGCATGTGTACGGTGAAATCAATGTTTACCAACAAAAATTCAAGTCGAGTTATAACTTTGCTGCTGGAAGTTCCACATGATGGAACTTGTTTTTTTCAGTTTGCTTTCTTTAAAAAACCTAGGAAACACATAAAAAACTAAATTAAAAGAATGTTAAGATTGAAAAGTCAAGCTCTCAAAAGTTAAGAAATGCCAGAACTGAGGTTGTGTACAAAACCTAATCATGTGTTCCTCACTTTCTGGGTGACTAACTTGAGACCTGGGGATCTGATCTGCATAAGCACTGAGCAGTCACAGCTACAACTGAAGTCAATGTAAGCTGTGCTTTGAACATATATGGTACTATATAATGCTAAGTACTCTAAAAATGCCCTAGGAATCTCAAAATGGGCAACTCAAAATTCATGGATACTTTCGTCCTTAATACCTCTGTGCCTCATTTTCCCATCTGCAAAATGGAGATGATGATACCTCCTCTGAGCTGAAGGGTGTTGTGAAAATAAATTGTTTGTGAAACATTCAGAGACTTCAGTGATGAGCACCATATAAAAGCCCATGAGGAAGTAAGAATTCTGTAATCAGAGCAAGATTTGAATAGCGTGCAGTAAATAATACCTGAGACCACACACCAAACACTGAGGAGAAAACAAAATATTTAATGGGGTTTCGCATTACGTGAGCACTGTCCAGTCTGTGCACTGAATAAGGCAGGGGTCCTGTTGAAAAAAATAGCAAGTAATTGTGCAATTAAAGACTGTAATCATACACACAAAGAGGTCAAATTAAGATTGCAGACAGCTCTAATACTGGCATTTCCTAACTTCTGAATGCTTGACTATGCAACATTTGGCACTCTTAAGTTTGTGAATGTAATTAATTGTTACCTTAGGATAAGGTAGGCATATGATAACTCAAGACAAATCTGCGGGGTTGCTTAAAACATCTTACAGTGCTGAATAGCAGACAAACTTGCTAAATATTATTAGAATAGTAGGTATCTCCTATACATAGTTATTGAAGTTTCTGAAAAAGCACAAAGACATTCTATAAAGAAGAGAGAACTCTAAAGTAAACAATTGCTATTACTGTATAACATTAGTTAGATATCATACCTTTGTGCTACATCTTCATTTTTCAAAATACTTGATTGTTTATTTCCTAGTAATAAAATAATATATAAATCAATGTACCTTTTAACTTTCAAAATAACAAAACATCCATTTGTGGCTCATACGTTTCCATACATAAATGGCCTCAAGGAAGACATATTTGCACACAAGCCAAACCATAAGCAACTGCTTGGAAACCTGTGCTTCTGGGGGGGATCTAAATGGATAGCTGCAGCAGTTTTTAACTAAATCTCAGCAGCAAGACCAAATAATAAGTTGGCACAGTATCTAATGGTGAACTACAGGACAGGGAGGAATAAATCATTTTAGTCCTGTACATCGTCCAAAAAAACAAGTTAAGGGGACACTATCAACTGGGAATGGTGGTGTCACATTTCTGCCTGAAGATTTTGTGCCAACTGTATTTCCTAGGGATTCTTCCGTAACATTTCCCACCATTGTAATTCCAGTGGTGACAACAACTGTGGAAATGCTAATGTAGACAAGGCACTGGCTGCCACTGTTTTTTCTGCCCCCTGATGTTGGCTGAATCTGCTCTGAACAGGTGAAATAATATGACCCCCGACTCTGCAACAAGCGCCACATGCACAGACACCTACACCTATGTGGAACACTGCTGACTTTAACAGGAGTTTGACCTACACTAGCTTCTCTTCCCTAACCCATTGCTAACACAAGTGACAGAAGGTGTAGGAAATTTCAGATAAATTCTTAGTGTAGATGCAACCTAAGTTTCCTGTAACTAAAAAAAGTTTTAGAACCAAGCCCCCCAAAAGACCCAACCCGCCTCCAATATCTTTCTGCCTCCCCAGCTTGTCTTCTTGGTGCAGCTGACAGCACTTGACACAAAGCAATTTCACTGTTTCCCTTGTAGTCAGTCACTCCCTTTTGAAAAGAAACTTCTATACAGAAAGAGGAGCAGAAAAGAATTATGTAAAAAAGGGGAGATTTTTGTTTTTGTTTTTTTAACACTTAACACTTTTTCAAACATGCCATTTAAATGGTACTTGATCAGAAAATAGGCTTGTGTCAAACAACTTAGGTTGACACCATCCTTAACGGTGCTGCACAATGGGGTCCTCACATGGAAGCAAGTAAAAGTAAAAGCTGCAGCCAACAAGCCACATCCCTAAAGGAGCAACACATGTGGCTCTTGTGGATGCTGGTGCATGTGGCTTAATGCCAAGTGCCTTACATCAACATTGTCCAACGTCCCCTCTTCCCTGGGATGCAGACACCCCTCTTTTGCTAAGCTTCGCCAACAATGAGACATGGAAATTTCCACCATGGCCCATGACTAGTGCCCTACCAAATTTACAGTCCATTATGGTCAATTTTATGGTCATAGGATTTTTAAAAATGGAAATTTCATGATTTCAGATGTTTAAATCTGAAATGTCACAGTGTTATAACTGTACGGGCCCTGACTCAAAAGGGGATTGTTGGGGGTTGCAAGGTTATTGCAGGGTGGTCGTGGTATTGCCACCCTTACTTCTGCGCAGCTGGCGGCAGCACTGCCTTCAGAATTGGGCTGCTGGCCAGAAGCCCAGCTCTGAAGGCAGTGCTGCCACCAGCAGCGGTGCAGAAGCAAGGCTGGCATGGTATGGCACTGCCAGTCTTACTTCAGTGCTGCTGCATGCAGAGCTGGGCCCTGGGTCAGCAGCTGCCGCTCTCTGGCTGCCCAGCTCTGAAGGCAGTGCAGAGGTAAGGGTGGCAAGTACCGCAACCCCCAGTTTGAGAAAGGCCGGTCTCCCCTGTGAAATCTGTATAGTATAGGGTAAAAGCACACACACAAGACCAGATTTCACAGTCCATGACACGTTTTTCACAGATGTGAATTTGGTAGTGCCCTACCCATGATATAGTTACAGGATAATACCATGGCCAGGGCACACCACACCACCAGGTGGGGATGGCCATGCCTCAGGGCTGGGGCCGGGGCCAGAGCCAGCCACAGAGCCCCCCAGGGCTGGGGCCAGAGCCAGCCACAGAGCCCCCCCAGGGCTGGGGCTAGTACTCTGGGAGCCCTAAGCTGGAATATTTTGCCCCCCTCAACACATACTAATAATGGGTGGCCCTTGAGCTGCTTGAGGCCCTAAGCAATTGCTTAATCTGTTTATGCCAACCACTAACACCCCCCCTCCCCCGCGAGCACGGATTGGGTCAGTCCCCTGCGCTGAGACGGGCAGGGGTGGGGAGGACGAGGCCACGAGGCCGGGAAGCGGGGGGAGGAGCTGTGTTGTACTAATCCTACCTGCGCGTCTCCGGCTGGATCTCGCCTTCACACCGACCCGCAGCTGCTCCGCCGCCGCCATCATCATCGCCCGCCCCGCCTGACCTCTCACCCGCCGCGGCGCCGGGGGAGGCGGAGCCTGAGACGGGGCCCACGGGGCTCGATCCGGAGCGGCCCCTGCGGACGCACGTTAGGTAGGAGGCAGGCGCCGCGCAGTCCTTGCCGCGCCGCCGGGGGAGAAGGACGCGTCACGCTGCCGGGGGGAGCGGCTGCTGCTGCTGCGGGCTTCAGCCCCCTGGCGGAGGGGCCCTTATTCCTCTCCGGGCACGTTCTCTTCATGGCGGGTACCGGGGCTGCCCCCCGAGCCGAGCCGAGCCTCACTGGGGCAGCTCCCCTAGAGCCGGTTCAGAGGGGCCGGATGAGGAGACCCCCCTAACGACCCGCCCGCCTCCGTTGTTGGAGGACTGGAGCTCGCAGGCCCGTTTACAGCCTCTGCCTCTGGCTGTAGGATTTTGCTGTGAGCGACCCACACGGTCTCCCTCCCTCTTTCTCTTCCTTCAGTGCGATGCCCCCGCAGCAGTGGCCCCTGGCGGGGACGGCGATCTGCTTATTGATTTGCTTTAAGAGACACCAGTTTTATTTAGGCCGAGGGGTATTGAGCAGTGTCTGATGTGACTCAGTGCATGGGTTATAATCCCACCTACTGTGCTGAACCTTGTCTAAGAAGATCCCATACAGCCCATCTTCCCCAGACCCAAAGTGTGGCTAGTGACGATGCGGATGCTTCAGTGTCCCAAAGTGTATGGAGGTTGCCAGGTGCTTTAATCCTTTTTAGGCACTTACTACTGTGTGGAATAAATTCCCTTACTGAGTCGCATTTTTCATTGGTGTTCGGATCCTTTAAGTAACCCCCAAACTCCAGTGTGTTTGGAGTTATCCATTTGGAGAGTGGGGGGAAAAGTTAAATAACTCAAATAGCTTTCAATTTAAAGTTCAGAACAGAGCCTATACTAGACCTCTGTGTATTGGAAATACAGGGGATGTGCGGGGCGTGAAGGCTAAAACCATAAGGTGCCATAGCTGGTAATTAGCAACAGTGGTCAATGATGGGATATTAAAAGTTACTACAGAGAACTTTTTCCAGAAGGTCTGGCTAGAGAATCTTGCCCGCATGCTCGGGGTTCAGCTGATCGCCATATTTGTGGTCGGGAAGGAATTTTCCTCCAGGGTAGATTGGCAGAGGCCCTGGAGGTTTTTCGCCTTCCTCCGCAGCATGGGGCAGGGGTCGCTTGCTGGAGGATTCTCAGCGATTTGGAGTCTTTAAATCATGATTTAGGGACTTCAACAGCTGAGTCAAGGGAGAGAATTCTTCCGGGAGTGGGTGGGTCAGCTTTTGTGGCCCGCATCATGCGGGAGGTCAGACTAGATGATCATAATGGTCCCTTCTGACCTTAGAGTCTATGAGTCTATAACTAGATTTAAAAAAGAATGAAATAAATTCATGGAGGACAGGTCCATCAATGGCTGTTAAACAAGATGGTCAGGGATACAATCCCATGCTCTGGGTGTGTCTAGTCTCTGACTGCTGTGGGAGTGGATGACAGGGAATGAATAATTGCCCCGTTCTGCTCATTTCCTCTTAAGCACCTGGCATTGGTCACTGTTGGAAGACAGGATAGTGGGTTAGATGGACCATTGATCTGACCCAGTATGACTGTTCTTATGGAGAGCATGTGTGTCAAGTCTGAAATGGGTGAAAAATAAAATGTTATAAATGAGTGAAGGGAGTTTGTCAAGTATAGCTAATATGTAATTTTTCATAATGACTTAGGGACCTGTCCAGCTCTCACTGAAGTCAGGGAAAAGAATAAGATGTCACTGACAACTGGATTAATCACTTAGGCCCCAATCCTGCAATGAGCCCTGAGTCAGTACACCACTACAGCAGCACAGAGCTCAGTGCATGATTTGGGCCTTATTGATGTTGTCAAGTTACTTTGGGCCCCAAATAGAGACTATACATTTGTTTTAAAACATATTAAAATAGTTCTGGGGGAATGTCACCATTGCTCTTGCAGTGTTGTGAACCCAAACACAACAGCACATGCTAGTGCAATGCAGGGATTGGCCTGGAGTATCCAGGAATGAAAGATTAAGCTTTAATTAAAGATTGTGGTGTGATGAGACCTCCAGGAATACGTCCAACCAAAATTGGCAACCGTAACGCTGAAACAGTTTTTATAGGGGGCGGGTGCCAAGAGCCATTGAACCAAACTAAACTCTGTATATAAGGGAAACTGCTTCAAGACAGGGGGTGTGGCAGCACTCCCAGTTCCAGCACTTATGGGGCAATGAGAACTGCAAAGTGAAACTGACAAGTCTAGGTTCAGTGTTGGAACACAGTGAAATAAAATGCGATAGACTAATTTACTTTTCACTATATTGATAGTCTATTTACATTTATTCTTGTAGTAATCTAAATCCAAGTTTGGATGCTTTTAATACAATTCGACTTAATGCTGTTCATTTTATGGACCAAATTAATGTATGATAGTTATTTAAATATATCCTGTGAGATAGGTGAGGCCAAGATTTGAAATGGAATGCATGAGGACAGTATATAAAAATGTGTGTACAATTGTGCACCTGTGTATGTTGCATAAATATCAAGATTACATGTTTCAGATAGGTATTTAGGCACTAAACTCGCAATTTGCATGCAGAATCACTGGATGTGTGTATAGACACAGTGCTTGCAGGCCCAAATGTAGGCATAACAAATCCTCAGGCTTTTTTTTTTTTTAATATTAAATAAAAATGTGAGATTTACAAGTGTCCAGTAGGCATTAGGCGGCGATCCTGATTATATAGAGATTTAAGCATGTGCTTAATTTTATGCATGTGAGTAGTCTTATTGCCTTCAATGGGAACGATTTGAGACCGTCTCCCTCTACAGGTGAAAGGCTAGCATAGTGTCTAGCCCATTGTGTCGGTCAGGCTCTCTTAAAATTCATTAGTAGGTTTAAAAATACCAACACCTAAATGACAAGATATACTTCTGGATTAAATTTAGCAGTGACGGAGCTTTGATTTAATAAAAATGTCTAGACAGTAAAAAGAAACAAACAATATCCTACATTCCAATCATAGAGCAAATAAACTATATATACTATATATGATGATTACTTTCTTCAACAGCAAATCATTTATCCCCAATTGCAACATTGAAGTTTTAGGGTGCCACAACTGCCTTGCAAAATCTTATTCCTCAAAAACTGATTCTATAACTATGATATTCTGAATCTGTAACCTATACAACCTATTGATTGTGTCACATCACATCTATTTCATTTTTGTTCCACAAAGACAGTAAAGGAATTTTGATCCTTATGCAATGGACTTTCTGTTAATAGTTGGACAATTCCTCTCTCTAGGTACAGTATGCATGCTCTTTCTTGTCTCCTATAAATAAGCAATAGCAGTGGCTGCATGCACAGGAGGTGGTGGAATGAAAGAACACCATGCATTTCTGAACTCTTATCTCTTCTCTTTTCCTTCGTGTTCTTTTATTCAGCCTCCTTAACGTCTCCCAACAATGACTAATCTTTCTCATTTCTCCATCTGTTAGCTGTTTTACCAGTCGGGACTTGCTAAAATGTGATAATTTTTATCTTAAATCCAGTATAATAGTGAATATAATGTTATAACAATATGTGACTCAGTACTGTACTCTAACTTATGACAGAGCTTTTCAGTGTCATAGGAACAAAGTCAGGATATGATGGCAACTGAGGAACTTCAAGCCATTATACAAAGATGCGTAAGTAACTTCCTTTTTTAAAAAGGATAGTAAAAGTTATAGAAACTGGCATTGCCTACATCTGCGTGTACTATATTTAAATAAAAAAGCAGGGGAGCTTTTGATAGCGCTTTTCATGACCATGCAGGTTTAGTTTCCATTGCCTGCTCCCTGGTTCTTGTCCTAGGACTGCTACTAGCATCTGACCCTTGTCTCTTGGACGATAGGCAGGAGCATGTAGAAGAAAATGTACCTCTCCAAAAGACTTGGTGTAATCTCAGGTTAGGGAAAGTGAGAGACTGGCATGTGTTCTGTAGTAATTACTAGTATCTGTTTTACTCCTTGAGAAATTGTGCGCCACTGCGGTGCAGCAGAAAAATGCCACCCCTCCCGCAGATTCTCTTTGCCTCCTTGCAGAAAATGGTTTCTGTTGGGAAGCCAAGAGAAGCTGTACCAGTGCTCAGTCTCACAAACACACACCACACCTCACCCTCCCAGGGCAGCTCAGATGCATCTGTTCAGGCAGCTGGGGAGAGGTAAAATCACTGGGGGGGTGAGTGGGGTCTGGGGATGCCCTTGCTGCCCAGGGATGTTAGTCCCAGCTGGGGGGGGGGGCGGGGTGAGAGGAGGAGGATGGAGGTGGAGTTCCCCCTCCCTCCTCCCTGTGAGAACACCCAGGGCTGGGTCAGATCAACACCCAGAAATTTCCCCTGGCTGCAGGAAGCTCTGCACTTCGGGAGAGGGGGAGTCTGGGTGGGGGTTCCAGGTGTGGGGTGGTGAGGCTCAGACCCCCTGCATGAGGAGCCACCCACACCCAAACCCTCACGCCATTGAACCCCAATCAGCTGCATCCTGACCCTCCACCCCACCAAGCCCTACTCCCCCAGACACCCACACTGAGCCCTAACCACCTTCACCTGGACTCCCCTGCAGAGTCCCATTCGCCCTGCACCCAGAACCCGGCACCAAGCCCCTGTGCATCCAGATTCACCCCCACCGAGCTGCCCGCACCCAGATTGCGCCACACAGAATGCTGGTACTCTTGATGGAATTCTGATCCAAAAAATAAAAAAATTTTAAATTCTGCAAAGTTCTGCATATTTTATTTGTCAAAATAACACAGAAACACAATAATAATATAATCACACCATTTTCAATTATTTTGGTAATTTATTTCAAAATATTAGTAAATAATTGAAAATGGTGTGATTATAATGTGTTATTTTGCAGAATTTTTAACTTTTTTGGTGCAGCGTTCCCTAAGGAGTATTCTAGTGTCTAAATGATGTATCATAGGTATAGTAAAAACTAAACTACAGCTACAATAAATTGTATTTAAACTCAAATTTGGGTTTGTTTGTGATTTACATTATATAAATGTAAAGTTAAAGATAAATTTTCATTGTAGCAAATCCTAGAAGAAGAAGATTTCAAAGGCGAAGATTTCAATCTTTTTCAAGTAGCAGGCCAGAAGTGCTTAGAAGAAGGTTATGCAGCAGAAGTATTCGAAGTAATTCAAAATGAGAAAAATAAGGTAAGTTTAAATCTGCATCTGTGTGTATTTTAGTGGTATATATTAAACACAGAGGTAAATAGGTTAAATTTTGCATATTCCAGCTGTTTATACATTGCTTTATTCTTAGTATCTTTGTAAGCCTCTTATACCATATAGTGCCCACAAGGATGTACAATTTCAGGGCACTGTACCAAGTAGACACTGACAGACATATACAGTTTGTATAGACCCAGATTCTTCTTTCTGTGAAGCTGTTTTGGCAATAGTTACTGGACCTGAAACAAACATAGCCAACCAGAAGAGGTCACCCCAGAGTAGGCGGATCCTTTCATGTCATACAGGCATGCTAGTGGCTCCTGCATGTGACCGCTCCAGGCTGTCAGTGTAGGAAGCAGGGGCTTCCTTGTACTACAGTAATTCTTGACTCCTAGATCAGCCCCTTAGAGCTGTTGTTAGCTGAAGCATCTTAGAGCAGCCCTCAGGCTGCATTGCCTTATGTTGGGGAGCCAGGTTGCTGCACAACTGGTCCAGGATAGAAAGAGTGGAAGAAGTGGATTAAAGCCAACTTTGTATATTACCTCCTGAGCAGTGTACTATTTAGCTTTAAACAAGGATATGTGGCACAGTGTCCTTAACAAACCCTTTCATTAATGTTTTCCAGTGAGATAAACAGAAAAGAAAAGAGAGATTTTAAGGCAAAATTTAAAAAGGGAAAATGATAGTGACTCTCTATTGGGTAGAGAAAATTCCAGATGGATGGACTAAAATTGGCCAAGATTTTAAGAAGAAAGTGAGTAGACAGGAAGTAACAGAATGAAAGTTCAGAGAAGTATATGACCAGTTTGGGAAACCAGGAGAGCATACTTATATGGGATACAGACATAGATAGAAAGTCAGAAAAGGTGATGAAGGATGGAATAATATTGTCCCACTTCATGGAAAGATGGAAAGTAGTCTGGTTGCAGCCTCTGTACCCCACTGAATTTTAGAGTAAAGATTTTAAGACCTGAAAAGAACAGTTTACCTCCTTCCTCAAATAGTGTGTTCTCTCTAATTTTTGCCTAGAATTTTGCTACTACCATCCAATGAAAGAGTGAGAACACTGCCTATCCCTATTTGCAAAGCACATTCACATACACACCTGGAAATGCATACGTTTATGTTGACAAAAGAGAAAACATTCAATGTATATTTTGGAGAATGCTCTTCAGAATATGTATCCATTCTGCCAAATAGGGAAGGAGGAAGGAGATGCCCAGAACATTGTAATGATAAACTTTGTATTCAGGTTAATTACTATGGTATGTTACAACCAGCGGTGATCACAGAATTATAGAAATGCAAGGTTGGAGGGGTCCTCGAGAGGTCATCTAGGTAAGCCTCCATCATGGAGTTAGGACAAATATATCTTGACCATACCTGACAGGTATTTGCCTAACCTTGCCTTAAGAATCTTCAATTACAAGGATTCCACAACCTCCTCTGGAACTATCTTTCTTTATAGTTAGAACATTTTTCCTAGTATCGAATCTAAATCTCCTTTACTGCAGATTTATCTGACTACTTCTTATCCTATCTTATGTGGATATGGAGAACAATTGCTCTCTGTCCTCTGTATAATAGCCCTTAACTATTGTCAGGTCTCCCCTCAGTTTTTTTTTTCTCAAACCTAAACATGGTCAGTTTTTTTAACTTGTCCTCATAGATTAGGTTTTCTAAATTTTTGATAATTTATTTCTCTCTCCTCTGGACTCTCTCCACTTTGTCCACATTTTTCTTAAAGTGTGGTGCCCAGAACTGGACACAGTACACCAGCTAAGGCCTCACTAGTGCCAAGCATAGCAGGACAGTTACCTCCTGTTTCTTACATTCGACCCTCCTGTTAATACATCCCAGAATGTTGTTAGCCTTTTTTGCAACTGCATCATATTGTTGATTCATATTCAATTTGTGATCCACTATAACGCCCAGATTCTTTGCAGCAATACTACCACCCAGCCAGTTATTCCCCATTTGTAGTTGTACATCTGATTTTTTCATTCCTAAGTATAATACTATGCACTTGTCTTTACTGAATTTCATCTTGTTGATTTTAGACCAATTCTCCAATTTGTCAAGGTCATTTTGAATTCTAATCCTGTCCTCCAAAGTGCTTGCAACGCCCTCCATCTTGGTGTTGTCTGCAGATTGTATAAGCATGCTTTCCACTCCATTATCCAAATAATTAATGAAAACATTCAATAATACCAGGACAGACGCCTGCAGGATCCCTCTAGCTACGTCCTCCCAGTTTGACAATGAACCATTGCACAGTGAACGTTTTTGAGTATGGTTTTTCAAACAGTTATGCACCCATCTTATAATAATTTCATCTAGATCACATTTCCCTAGTTTGCTTAAGAGTAACACTAAGATTTAGTCATGGGTATTTTTTAGTAAAAGTTATGGACAGGTCACGGGCAATAAAGAAAAATTCCTGGCCCTGTGACCTGTCCATGACTTCTACTATATACTCCTGACTAAATCTTCGGTGTTCTGGTGTGGTCTGGGGGCAGAACTGCTGCTCTGGAGGGGGGCCTCTGGGGCATCTGCTGGTGCTGGGGGCGGGGGGAGGAGGAGGCTCGGGGCGCTTGCTGGTAGGGGGGCTCTGGGACACTCGCTGGTGCTGGGGCGGGGGCCTCCGGGACACCTGCTGGTGCTGGGGGGAGGGGGAAAGGGGAAGGGGCTCCAGGACGCCCACCACAGCTGCTAGCAGGGGACGGCTCTGCCGCTGCTGGTGGAGGGCAGCCCAGGACTGCAGCCACTTCGGGGGCACAACCCAGGACTGCCACTGTTTGGGGGTGCAGCTGGCCCCGGGGCGGACCAATTCAGTTGGCCCCAGGGTCGCCTGAGCTGCTCAGGCAGCCCTGGGGTCAGTCAGACTTGCCATCTGCAGAAGTCATGGAGGTCCTGGAAAGTCACAGAATCTGTGACTTCCGTGACAGACTCGCAACCTTACTTATGAGATTGTCATGTGGGATTGTGTCATAAGCCGAACTAAAATCAAGATATGTCACATCTACGCCTTTTCCCCATGCATTATCCAGTAACCCTGTCAGAGAAGGAAATTAGGTTGATTTGGCATGATTTGTTCTTGACTGATCCATCTTAGCTATTACTTATTACTTTATTGTCCTCTAGGTGCTTACAAATTAATTGTTTAATAATTTGTTCTAGGATTTTACCAAGTATCAAAATTAAGCAGACTGCTCTATAATATAATAAAGATAAATACCATGTTTGCCCTTCCCTAGTTGTCTGAGACCTCACCCATCCTTCATGAGTTCTTGAAGATAATTGCTAATTGCTGAGATTGCTTCAGCTATTCCTTAAGTACCCTAGGATCAATTTCATCATGCCCTGCCAACTTGAATACGTTTAACATATCTAAAAATTGTTTAACCTGTTCTTTCCCTGTTCTGACTTGCGTTCCTTTCCCCTTATTAATTTAATTGTATTAAGCATCTGGTCACAATTAACTTTTTTAGTGAAAACTGAGGTAAACTAGACATTAAACACCTCAGCCTTCTTGATGTCATCCATCATTCATCTGTTTGTCATCCATAATCTATTGATTCTTTTTGATGTGTATATATATATTCATTTAGGATTGTATTTTAAATCCGCTAAATTTTGGCCTGTTTTCTCTGTAAATCTGATTTACAGGTTATTGTCAAGAGTATGGGTTGGAATCTTGTTTGTCCTCTTGTTAGATGTATTTTGAGATATAAGCAGGAAGATGAGAAGAGAGAACATTGTCTGAAAATACTAGATCAGTTGGTGCAGGTATGTTGTCGAACCATGTAGTCTTAATAAAGGCGAATCTCATATTATTGTACAATTACAGAACTTTAAGTCTCTTATTGTTACAATGTTTGTTCTGTAAACCTTAACTTTAATCAGAAAACTTCTTTTAAGTGAATGATGGATTTTCCATGCTGGACTGGATGTTGTTTAATGATATTAAAGTCCTGATATTTGTTGTCTCTTGGTGAACCTTTGACAGCAATATAAATGTGGAAGAACGTAGGCAGACAAGTGATCTATAAGATTGGGTGAAAACATATCATTTTGAATTTAATTCAAGCAGTAGAGTACATGCTGAACTTTTTCTTTTACCTCTGCCAGTTAAAGTGGTCTCATATCAAAGTAGAATAAAATGTTATTTGAACATATTAATCTAAATATCCTTACATGTAGCTTCATTCTAAATGCATGTTTTAAAGCAGAAGTTTTCAAACTGTGGGGCGTGCCCCCTTAGAGGGGTGCAAAGGAATGTTTGGGGGGGGCTCGGGCCAGCCCCATGCCTGGATGTTCGGAGGGGGAGCGCTGCCTCCATCCCCTGACTCCCCTCAGCAGGCCACCCAGTCAATGTCGATACCTTCATGCCCAGCACTAGCTCCATCCCCAGAGATCAGGGCACACTCCTTCCCACACCCTGAAACCCCGAGGAGGGAGGAGCAGATATTGGGGGAGCACATCCAAAAATTGTAACTCAAAGGGGGAACTCAGCTCAAAAATGTTGAACACTGCTATTTTAAAGAAAGCATGAGCTTTTTGTGGTTTTTAGGTTTTGGGTTTTTGTAACAATAATGTCCTGGATGTTTTGCATCTTCTGTCATTGCCATGCAAAAACTGTTACAGGTTGGAAGTATGTTTATTATTGTAAAGATACTTAATGTATTGCTTTGGAGATAAACAACAGTACAATGGCTTGATCCTTTCTTGCAGCTATGTAATCCAAAGGAACTTTTATTGGGTTTACTTGAGCAGATTGAGCAGACCTCTGGGGAACAGATATCCCATACTATTCTGCTCTTGCTTCAGCCTCTGCAGACAGGTAATGAGCACTTTCCTATCTGATTATACACTTAAACAAAATCGCTTTCCTACTCCAGTTTAGTGCATTAGTTTATCTGCTGTTGAAAAAGATTTGGAACATTTCTCAGCTGATAATTTTATTACTTGTATTTAAAGTAGTGCTGTGCTGTAGAAGACCTAGCGTTCTAGGGGAGCACATGAAGTATAATTTCAGTACTTATTGAGACCTGTTTTAAGAGTGCCTGAGGACACAACAAATGGTTTAAAAGCAGAATATTTCAAATTGGCATCTGCTGAAATGCAATACTCAGCCATTGCTTGTACTAAAATTTTTTATACTTTCTGTGTGTTGCCATCCTCCTCCTCCTGAAACAGTCATCCATATCTATGACTTTTATTCACTTGCCCTTTATAGGTATTGAAAGTTAACCAATTCCTGCATATCAATGAAAATCAAAAACTGCATATTTGCTTAAAAAAATACCTGTGAGCTCAGAGGCCAGAATGTAACACCTCTCACCACTGGAAACATTAGCTGTGAATGCAGCTTTTCTAGTGGTGTAAAGCATTACATTTTAGCCTGCATAAGTTAAAATATATCTGATAACTTTTTTTTTATTCATTAGTTCTCTTTTCATTTCAGTTCTGATATATTATTAGTGGCTGCTATCCTGAGACCCACTAGAGCTTAAAATCAATGTTTCTTTCAAACCAATGTCCCCTATAGATGCAGCATATCCCAACAGAAGAAGTTTTTGTTCTGGTATGGGAATACTGCCTTCCTGAATGGCGTTAACTATGCCAAAGAACCACTCTTCTGGAGATTTTGTCAGCATAGCTTTGTCACTAGCATGTTTTTTTTTTGTTTTTTTTTTCCCCCACACCCCTGACCAATATAGTTATACTGGTAGGGGTCGGCAACCTTTCAGAAGTGGTGTGCCGAGTCTTCATTTATTCACTTTAATTTAAGGTTTCACGTGCCGGTAATACATTTTAATGTTTTTTAGACGGTCTCTCTCTATAAGACTATATATAATATAACTAAACTACTGCTGTATATAAAGTAAACAAGGTTTTCAAAATGTTTAAGAAGCTTCATTTAAAATTAAATTAAAATGCTGATCTTAAGCCGCCGGCCTGCTCGGTCCGCTGCCAGCCTGGGGTTCCGTTCACCTAGGCCGGCAGCGGGCTGACTGGGGCCTGCAGCCGGAATCCTGGCTGGCAAGGGGCCGGTAGCCAGAACCCCAGGTTGGCAGCGGGCTGAGCAGGGCCGGCGTCTGGGACCCCAGACCGGCAGCGGGCTGAGCGGGGCTGGGGGCCGGGACCCCAGACAGGCAGCGGGCCGAGCGGCTTCAGCCCGCTGCTGGCCTGGGGTTCCGTCCGCTGGCTCCTGCCAGCCAGGGTCCCGGCTGCCCGCCCCGCTTAGCCCGCTGCCTGTCTGGGGTTCTGGCTGCCGGCTCCTTGCCAACTGGGGTCCCAGTCGCTGGCCCGTTCAGCCCCCTGCCAACCTGGTGCTCAGGGTGGGGATGTGGGGGGTGCAAAAGTCAGGGCATGGGGGGGCTGGGTATGTGTGGGGAGTGCAGGAGTCAGGGATGGGGTCATGAGGGGCATACAGGGGGCTGGGGTGAAAGGGGGGTGCAGGGGTCAGGGCAGAGGATGGGGGGGGTGGGCTGGGATCAGGGGGGTGGTTCCAGGCCCCTGCCCCATGAGCGGCTCACGGCAGGGGGCTGGAAGGATATACCCCGCTCCTACCCTCTTTCCCCCTGCCTCTTCTCCGCCTCCTTACCGGTCTGAGCAGCGAGGGCACTGGGGCTGCTCTTCTCCCCTCCCTCGCAAGGGCCATTGGCGGCAGGGAGGGAGAGGAGGCGGGGCTTGACACAGCATGCTGGGGGGAAGAGGCGGGGGAGGTGGAAGCTTGGCGGCCGGCGGAGCCTGTCCTGCAGCAGCAGCTGGCAGCTTGCTTCTGCCCCCTGCCCCCGCCAGAGAGAGCGGTAGGCGGGGGGTGGAGAAGCGTGGGCTAGGTTGGGCAGGATTTTTAATGGTGCGCTGCTGCCTACCGGGGTCTGGCTCAGCCCGCTGCCGGGGTCTGGCTCAGCCCGCTGCCGGGGTCCGGCTCAGCCCTGCTGCCTACCGGGGTCCGGCTCAGCCCACTGCCGGGGTTCGGCAGCGGGCTGAGCGGGACCCCAACAGGCAGCAGCGTGCCATTAAAAATCGGCTCACGTACCGTCTTTGGCACACATGCCATTGGTTGCCAACCCCTGGTGTAGACCAAGCCTAACTTTAGTGGTTCGATATACAGGCCGCTAAAATTATGTTGGAATTTAAGGGGAACGTTTTGGTAATTAGAACGATGTCTTCTGTTAGGAGTTATGGACAGTGGATCAGTGTCGCCAAGTGCAGCTGAAATGAGAGAGGAGTCTGTAAAGGAGCTAGTTGTGGCACATTGATTTTTGGCCAGTGCTACACTGGCTCTGGCATAGATTAGAACAGTCCTAGTGTGGTGCAAAAGGGCCAGATTTCAGCAGACATTTGGTATAGTCTCTTGTTCTGCCATGGTTAGAAACACTTCGGTAGTACAGATGTTTTCAGGGCCAGGAAGGGTTTGCCCCTTTGGGCCAGTGATATAAGAGAGAAATTTTCAATATTTACCTCCACTTTACAGAGGCAGGATTTGTTGTATATTAAAATGCATGGGATGCTGTTGTGATATTTCTTTGCAAAATTCAACCCTATGGTGCTGGTAGTTATAACATCCCAAAACTAACAGGTGCAGAATCCTGGTGTCTCTGCACTTGTTCATAGTATTGCAGGTTTGTTTGTTTGATTTTAAACCAAAGGCTGTTCAATACAATTACTTAACTCAGTACAGATCTTATTCTTTGCTTTTTCTCAAACACTGAATCTACTATGGCAGGAAAAAGCTTTTGTGTTATAAACCAGAAGAAATTAAGATGTTCCACCTCTCTAACATCATTTGTGGGGGGAAATAGTAGATAACTAGATGTTTAACAACACTTTCTTTTTATTTCAGTTCTATTGAAACTTCATAGCAAGAAGTCATACTCAGTGGGTTTATCTTTGTCTACCATTTTAAATCAACTCTCTCTCCTGCCTGTACCTTACACAAAAGAACAAATACGAGAAGATAAACTTGGCCTCTGCCAGTGTTGCAATGCAGTAGTGGATTTTGCTAAACCTTTTGTGGATGAAGTTGTTAAAAATATGGAAGCCTCAACAGAAAATGTTGACGAAGAGCTCAAAGAAGAATTGCTAAAATTGTGGGTATCTTATTTCTGCTTATAATGCTTGTGTAATGAAATAAAATGAGCAATCAAAATTTCATGCACCAGCAGTGAATACACTGTTGATATTGTATAGTTTATCAAATAAATTGTTTAACTAATGTGTTTATTTTAAAAAAAATCAACCCTTCCGTATTTGTGAACTATGAAAGGAAGGGCAACGCTCATTCCCCTCCTGGCTGGCAGGTGGTAGAAGAGTACCTGTATAGGGGGTGGGAAGCCCAGTCAAAAGCCCCTACTCCTTCCTTGCATTTACACCAGGATGAGGGACATCCCTCTTTGGAGGCATCAGGATCCAAGCAGTGCCCCCAGCCATGAGAGTATAGGGATGAAAAACAGGAAGCGGAGCCAGTTCCTGAGTTTGGAGACTCCCCCTTGGATCCATCATGAGCAGCAGCAGGGGTGAGGGGCATGACAGTTTCAGACCCCCTGGAGACAATGTCATTATATTCTGTATTGGTGATTTTCGTAGTGTTTTTGTTAAAAGGTTCTAATTATAGTTATCTTTTTTTCTTTCAGTTGTTTGAAAAGCTTGAAATACCCCTTATTAATAGCACAGCTTGATCAGCTGCAAGAAGACATTGAAGAAGATCCCTTAAGGCATTTTGCAGCTGAAATTCTAGTAAGTGCAGTTAAAATTAATTATAGTGACTTGCAAAATCAGTCATTACAATTCAGTATTCTGCAGGTGAGACTGTTCGTCTAAACCAATTCTCATAGCTACTTTTAATCATCACCTCCTTCTAAGGGGGGGCATATTCACCCCAAGCAGGCTCTGGCAGGAAACACTGCTGTTTTCTATTCCCATACTTCACAGTCTCAGGCTTTCCTTATCTCTTCACTTGTTTATCCAGCTGCGCTGGTCAAAGCCAGTTCACTACTAGCTCCTTCCAAACCATTCTGTAACATCAGCCCAAGGCAACTTGCGATCAGCCCCAACAGAATGTTTGCAATAAATGTTTGGACCAAATTCAGCCCTCATGGTACATCTCTTTGGGCTGCTGCTCTCTGAATTATCAGCAGCGTCTGCTCTTATGCAGCTGGCCCCATCCCCATAGATGTACAAATCTATCAGGGCTTTTAAAAGGAGATAATGAGGTGAGGTCCTTACATGACCAAAACTAATACAATTCTGTGTTTGACTTTTTAAAAGAACCAAGTTTGCCCCTCTACTTATTGTAGCCCTTTCCTTTTTATAATAATTGATGTCATTGCGTAGGGTTGCACTTTAAAAATCTAACTGGATCATATTTTGGATAAAGTGAAGAATATTTTCTATTCAGGACACCCACTTAAGCACAAACCTAACATTAAACATATGCTTCAGTCCCAAAGACTTCAGTTGTTCTTAAACACATGCATAAGTGATGTCTAGAATTGGGGCCTATGACCTAGAGCCCTGCAGTGGGCCCAAGATCCCATGGGTTCTGCAGGACCCTCTGCTGTAATAGTGGGAGCAGATAAGAGTGGGTATTGTGGGGTGACAGGAGTGGAATTAAAAATAGTCCCGCACAGGCCTCTACTATGAACTGAAATTTCAGGAAGCTAATCTGCACGGTAAAGAATTGCAGTAACAGCTTATTAGATGACACAACCAGTGTCCCCAACCCTGATTAGGAGAGATTGCCCTTTGTGTAGGTCCTAGATAACTGAGTCTTAATGGACTATTTGCTGTTAACAGTGCAAATGTATTCAATTGTCTATGAAATTTTTTGCTAAAAAACTATTCAGTTATTGTACGCTTGTCCCCTGTCTCAATAATAGCTGTGCAAAAAGCAAAGTCAGGTTTTGGGCGTTAGACTTCAGTTCTTTGACAACAGCTGCTGGTATAGGAAGGGCTTGTAACATTGCCTCGTGTTGAATCCCTGTTTCATGTGTTGAATCTCTACTTCATTTGTTGCAAAGTGTGTAATGAATGAGGCAGGGGATTTTAGGAAAAGAAAGGACAGTCTCATGGTTAAGACAGTTGAATACTGCCTTGGAGAATTGGATTTTGTCACTGCTTCTGCTCAGAGTTTTCCCATGATACTGGGGACCCAACTCTCCACCTTTGTAGAGGTAGCATGTTTTTCATTTGGTAGCATGTTCCTCATTTTCAGGGATTTTGAGCCCATGGGATCTGATTTGCAGAACTGCTGAACACTCACAGCTGCAGTTGAACTCAATGGGAGCTGTGCTTTGAACGTATGACATACTATATAATGACAATACTATGAAAAAATCAGGTCTTAGATGTCTCAAAGTGAGCACCCAAAATAGTGGATATTTTTGACCTTACTTTCCGTGTCTCAGTACCAATGTGTAAAATGGGGTTAATGCTCGCTCACTTCAAAGAGGTGTTGTGAAAATTATTTGTGAAGCACTCAGATATTGTGGCAATAAGCCCAATAAAAAAAGCTCATAAGGAAATTAATAACTGTGTCTTCAGAGCAGGGTTTGAATACTGTGTAGCAAATAAGGTCTTGGATTGAACTTTGAACAATGAAGAGAAAACAAAATACTGCATAGCTGGTCATTATGTGAGCATCATCCATTCTGTGCACTAAAGATGAGGCAAAGGTTTGTGGAAAAAAGAGTTTGTGATCATGTAATTAAATACTGTATCATAGTGTATACACACATGGTGGCCAAATCAAGATTGCACAGGCAATATTAATTCAGGCATTTCCTAACCTTTGAGTGCTTCACTTTGCCATCTTAATAATTTCCTTAAATGTAGTTTTGGTGTACACATACACCTCTACCCCGATATAACACGAATTTGGATATAACACGGTAAAGCAGCGGTCCGGGGGGCGGGGCTGCGCACTCTGGCGGATTAAACCAAGTTCGATATAATGTGGTTTCACCTATAACTCAATAAGATTTTTTGGCTCCCGAGGACAGCGTTATATCAAGGTAGAGGTGTAATTATAAAAAATATTTTCAGGAATGATGGTATATATGGTAGGTAGAGATTTTACTATATACCATTTAAAATGTGAATCCTAATTTAAAACTTTAGATCTGTATTTCCTTTTATAAAGCAGCTATATATAGTTGACTTTTTTTTTCTTTTTAATAAACAGGGCATTTTATTGGATATAAAAGAATTGTTACCAACATTGTTTTCACACCGTGGAAGCAGAAATCAGAACTGGGATAATCTGGATTTTTTGGATGTAGATAGAAAGCATTCTGCAGATTCTTTGGCATGTCTGTCATATCTGGTGTTTGTTCAGTATTTTGGTATTGATTGTTTTCCAATGGTCTTTAGGTAAGAGCTATTTTCCATCCATTTATTATTAGTGACTGATTTGTTGAGGTTCTTTAAAGGCATTTTCAGGAGCAGACAAAAACCTTTTAATATTAATCACTAATTATTTTGTAAGCCTTTGTGTTGCATTAGCATTCATTTCAGGGCAACTGTCATGTAATAAATGGTATGTGTGCAGAGGTGTTTTCTCTTTTAGGCCCCAAGTCTGCAGATTCTTATGTGTGTGCTTAATTTTAGACACAAGTTGTCTCACAGAAGGAGCCAGGGGACTATTTATATGTTTAAAATTAAGCACGTAAGTGTTTGCAGGATTGGGACCTAGTGTGGTGATAAACAAGTGTGGGAGTGTTGCGGGGGAGGACGACAATCTATTTAGCACACATCTATTTCAAAGGTATCCATTTATCCTAAAATTGCTCTTAATTTTATGAAATAGTTACTATTCCTATATATAGTTCCACAGAGCTTATTTTTATATCAACATGTAGGCTGTGTGGTCTACGGAATTGTATTTATAAATAATTTTTCTGTTTTAGTCCATCATACCTTCTGCAGTGCAACATGACACACATTGAGGTCCTATTGGAAAGGTAAGATCATACAAAATTTGGAGTTTCAAGTACTGGATTTGTTTCTTGCTTGTCTGTCTTAATTGTCTGACAATTGCTTTCTGATCTGTGGTAGTAATTTATGAAAGCAAACTTTGAATTCACAATTCAAATTGTGGGGAAAACTCTTTTGAAGCTGAGTGTTAATATGGCACAACTCAGCACAAGATGATGCCCCTTCCCTCCAAAGAGTTGTAAAAAGTTGTCCTAAACACATACTTTTATGTGATATGCTCTTAAATTTTTGAATGTTTTACAGTATTCATTTCACAACTGTTTTATTTATTTATGGAAACCCAAACTAAGAACATTTTAAACATTCCAATTTTCTGAATTTGAATATTTAGTAGTACTTCTGTAACTAAATTACACAGTGGAGAATGAAGTGAGGTTGCCGTGGAAATATTTGACTGTATCCTATGATAGTATGCTATCTTCATCTGTATTGTGGCCCTCAATAAATAGAACACCAGACCTACTCAGATGTTGTAGTCATTTGCCCCATTATTGTCTGCAGTCTACAAAGATTAAGTCCAAGTACTACTCTACGAGCATGAGTGTTTCATAGGTTATCACCACTCCACTCTGCCTTGCTACAACTTGGCCTAAACTTTTTAGCCTCTTTAGATTAGGATTCACTCTCTTCCACTCATGTTTGGAAAAAGTTTGCCGAGTTCTGCAGTTGGGAAAGTACCATTTTCTTCCTTTTAATACCAGGGCGTCTCAGGGACTTGAGATCTTGCCTTTGAACGCTCATAAATATAGAATGGAAATATCAGCTCTTGATCTCAAAAGAAGTCAAATCTACAAACTCTTCTGCTCAATATAGTTAAATAATTCAGTTGAAGGAATGACGACAGGAAGCAGAATAGGAACTGTTAGTAGCTGAGCTCATTTTTAGATAGATCCTGTACTACTTGGTTAATTCTTAAACATCAACAAAACGTTTTTGAATTCATACTTTGAAACTGATAATTGTCTTAATTTCTTGTAGGACAGAAGAATCTGTGTTAACTAAGGGACTTGTAAGTTTTTGTTTTGTTTTTTTAAATCAAATACTGAATATTCTTTGTAATCTATGTTATGGTACAATCTTAATTTCCCTTGTCTGTAAAAGATGAGGGTAATATTGCATACTATAATTTTAGTTATTGAGGCTTAATCAGATAAGCCCCAATCCTGAAAGCATGTTACATATTTGTTTAACTTTATGCATATGATTAAATCTTAAATACGTGCATAAACATTTGCAGGATTGCGGCCTTAGTTTGTGAAGTCATTTGAGGACCTTGGATTAAAGTACTGTACAAGTGCAAAGTTACGTTGTCTTTAAAATTATTTTTTATTGCTTGTAGGACCTGCTTGGAAACTGTTTATTGAGAATGAGTGATAATAGCCTTCATCATCAGTATTTGGAATTCAAAGGCTTCATTACAGCACCTCAGGTATTAGGATGCAATGTAAACAAGTATTTTTACTTAAAGTGCCATGCCATGTCTAGAATCATAGAATATCAGGGTTGGAAGGGATCTCAGGAGGTCATTTAGTCCAACCCCCTGCTCAAAGCAGGGCCAATCCCCAGACAGATTTTTGCCCCAGATCCCTAACTGGCCTCCTCAAGGATTGAGCTCACAACCCTGGGTTTAGCAGGCCAATGCTCAAACCACTGAGCTATCTAGCTGTTCCCTAGGTGATTTGAGAGAGAAGAACTTAGAGAATAAAGAAACTTAATTGTTTTTGAAACCATACAGTGTCTTGCTATTAAGAATTGTTATCTGGAATAGGGAGCCTGCAATGGTTACCCACCTGGGAAGCAAACTTTATCGCCCCCTTTCTTTCACCACTGAACAGCATCCCCATATCCCATCGCCATCCAGTGGCAATAGTGGTGGGCAGGATGAGCCCCAGAGATTGGATTCAGGTGCAACATGTGATGCTCATGTCCCTGTCCCTTTCCTCTCCCCTACACACATTATGCAAGCTGGGGAAGAGGAAGGGAAAAGAAGAGTTAAGCAATGACTTTCACCCACCAAAGGGAAAAAAAGGGGGGGGCGTATGAAACACTGCCTCATCTGTTCTCCCCTCTCCACACTCCCAACAAAAGTGGTCTCCTGTGCTCCTAGCTTAGTCAAAGTCTCATCCCAGATAGAAGGGTGAACATTGTTAATGCAAATGTGCAGTGCCATTTTTATATATAAAATTTTGGTGATGAATTCAGATTTCTGCATTTTAATTTGCTATAAATTTGTGAAGGATTGGAAGCAAGACAGGTACCCTTGTGTCTGAAATTGTTTGATGCCTTCCTATGTATTGAAGCTTTTTAAACATTTAACTTGAAGGTTTTTTTTTAATTTAAAAAACAATTTTATGCCAGAGGAGTGCAAGAAGGCCATTCCACCAGTTTGCTACCCTCTAAATAAAATATGTATTCCCTTCAGTGTTAAACCAAAGACCCATAGTTCAATAGATCAACTCAATTGCAAATATGTCACTCTTAAATTAAAATGATCCATGGCTAGTTTAAATACAACATTACCATTTCTTAAGTCTTCTCTCTTGTGAAACAATCTCAATTGTCACTCTTCTTATAAATAAGAACCTAAGTCCCATTGGTTGCATTTTTACCTACATCATATTCTACAAATACATATTAAAATTACACCATATTTAGTCTAACCAAAGTGAGAGCACACAATATTAGAGGTTATATTTGTGTTGATAGAAATCAATATTTTGTTGTCCTCCTTCACATTTGTTGCACGCTGGACTGAGAATTCCAACGTCAGGTCTATTAATACATGCATGCTTTCTCCACCGACCACAGCAGTTAATTCAATGACATTTAAACTATTGTTTCTTTGCAAATGCATCACCTTATACTTTTTAAATTTCATTCTCTGCTTCTAAGCCTAATCTATCAAGAATATTTTCAGAATAGTTCATCCATGAAGTCTTGACCACTTGCTCTATTTTAGTATCCATGTTAAATTTAGTGATCTTTATATAGCTTTGTATAAATCAATACTAGATATCAGTCCATTCCCATTATAAAGCTCTGTCGGATTCTACTCCTTACCAACATCCACTAAGAATGTGGACACAAGAACAAATGGATATAAACTGGCCATCAGCAAGTTTAGGCTTGTAATTAGACGAAGGTTTCTAACCATCAGAGGAGTGAAGTTCTGGAACAGCCTTCCAAGGGGAGCAATCAAACTTTGTTTTTTCACTTTTTTCCAACTGCAGGGTTTGGTGAAAGTGATGACCCTTTGTCCTATAGAGCATTTGGTACGTAACTTCATCATTCCGGGGGTTACAAGTGCTAAATTTGTTTTATTTTAATTAAATGCAAATATCTTCATAGAATCTTTTTCTTTTAGCGAAAGAAGAGTTTGAAGATATTGCAGTTGTATATAGACAAGTTTGATGCAGAGGGAAAATACACCTTGTTCAGGTATGCATCCTGCATAAAATGCAGAGAAACAGGTCTTGATGCAATTTAATTGCCTAGTAATTCAGTCAGAAATCATAGTAACTGCACAGGAGCTCACATAGGAGCTACCATGTTAATTTCATGATGATGGCAATTGATTTTAGTTTTCATGTTACTAAAACACAAGACACTGAAGCCAGCCCTTTTGTGAACTCCAAAGATTAGGGGTGAAATTCTGGCCCCCTTGAAGTAAGGGGGCAAAACCCATTTATTTCTATAAGGCCAGAATTTCATCTAGATTTTTTTCAACGAAATATAATGCAAAGATACTGTCTCTCTATTTTACTTTTAAAGGTGTTTATTGAAGACAAGCAATCACGCTGGCGTAGAAGGCTATGTTATTCAAAATATCAAAAATCAGATTGATTTATCATTAAAGGTGAGAATATTATAAGTTCCTACTTTAAAAAGTGCTTTCAATACCATTTTTAAAGAATTCATATAGTTTAAGTTCCACATTATTTATATATTACATGTGAAAATACTGTGTTAAAAGGAGATTTGAGTGCTTGAGCTTGCATATTTAAAGTTAAGAAATGCAAGAATTAAAGTTGCCTGTGCAACCTTAATTTGTCCTCCTTAGGGTTATGCATTATCATACAGTCTATAATTACACAACTACATACTATTTTGTTTACAGGGGTGAAGTCTGACTTTCTTTGTAGCAGCTGCTCCAAAACAGGAGCGCATTAGTTTTTCAAAGAAGAGGTTACCAGATTTTTTTTTTTTTTTAACATGGGCAAAACATATTTTTCCCTAGCTGTCTTCTTGGAAGCTGCTGAACTGCTTCAGTTGAAATTAAAAAAAGGAAATACCCAGCCTGGAACTATTTTAGCCCAAATGGTTACAGTTTGGCAAAGTTATATAAGTATCTGAAAACAAGGTCTGATAATGGGAGGTGTTGGGCAATCTTAGCAGGTGATGCTACCACTACAATGATGGTATGCACACCCAGCTTTCTAAAGATCACTCTTCTGGCCCTGATTTAGGAAAACACTTCCGTACATGCTTACATCCCATTGACATTGTTGTCCTGACTTCCTGAATTGGGACTTTGTTGGTAGATATCCTTCTAATTTTACTTGTGTGTGGTGTTAATGTCCACCAGAATAATTAACCACTTCTCTCTGTCCTACACACATGCAGTGACAGGACACTTCATTATAGCGTCACAGCAGTAGTAAGATAATGTATGATTGAGATGACGGTTTCATTCCAAGCTGTTCTCCTAAAATTACCTTTTGTGCAGCAGTTTCTCATGCTTCGTCTCAAACGTATGTTATTTTCCTTACTGGGAAATGATATTGGGATATCATCACATAGTTCTTTATCCAAAGGACAGAGAAAAGATGCTCTTTTGGTTGAGATACTGGACTGGGCTCAGGGGATCTGGGTTCAGTTCCTGACTCTGCCAAAGACTTTTTGTGGTATCTTGTGCAAGTTGCTTAGGCCAAAGTTTTCCAGTGAAGGTGCCTAAACTAAAAATGGCCTGATTTTTTCAAAGGTGCAGATGACCTGCTGTTCCCATTTACTTCATGGAATTTGCTGGTGCTTGGCACTTCTGAGATAGGCCACTATTAGCTTTGTGTCTAAATATAGGTTTAGGAACCTACCTTTAGGCACCCAGGTTTGAAAACTTTTGTTTTGCTCTGTATGGCTGTGATTCCCATCTGTAAAATGGTGATAATACTTTTGTACCTCGCCCAGATGTTGGGAAAAAATGTTCATTAATGTTGTGAAGTACTTGCATTCTACATTGTTGGTGGGAGTCATACAAGTACTGAAAGATCCCTCCCATCAACTATTCCCACCCTTGCATTACTCACCTACCTTAAGAGGGCATGAAGAATTCTAGAAGGTCTGGTGGCCTCTGTTGGGGCCCCAGTGCCTGTAATTACTACTGTTATGATTCTGGTGCATAACATTTAAATTAAGTGTGGTTTGACTATGCATAGTCAAACTCACTGGCACATTCTCCTCTTCTCCCCCCCCCCTTTTTTTTTTTTTCTTTAAAAAAAAATTCAAATAAGGGTATTAAATTGAGGTTACTTCAATATTATAAGTTAAAGTCTCTGCTACAAAAAAAAAAAAATTCAAAGCCATTCATACCCACCCGTAAGGCTGCCACATTACACACAGTAAAATTTGTATTAAATATAATAAGACAAAATACTTTGTGCAAGGGGGGGTCAAGTTAGTTTCATAGGAACCATAACTTTGAATTTCTGGTTTATGTATTTAAAATCTCAGTTGTAACATTGCATTAATGTCTCTTTGCTTTTAATTTAAAGAGTTTCTGGGTCTGGCCTAGTGCTGTTCCAGTCATGTAGGAGATATGGGTTTGATTCCTGGTCCTAGTCCCCAACTTAATTTGTTAGGAGCTGTAAGTCCTGCAATAGCAGCATACTTGAACCATGTGATGGAGAGAGTGCCTAACATTGCTCAACAGTAGCTGAGCCAGTTGATTTAAAGATCATATTAACAGACTCAAAGAATGGTGCGGTTAGGTGGGGCTGGGAAGAGAATCTGATGGTTCAGATAAGAATAGAATGGATAGCTTGGAGTGGAAATGTCTGATCTTGAGAAGATTAGTATATTTTGATCATTTTATGGTCATCTGTATACATCTTTTTTCCGTAAAATGATTTCCTTATTTTCAGACACTGCCCATTGGCCATATTGTTATACTAGATGATTAAGCAAAGTGTGAATTTAAACTTTTTCTCTTTTTCTCTGTTGCTTTTCAGAAAGCAAATGACAGTAAGTGGTTTACTGGACCCCAGCTGGTTTCTCTTCTAGATTTAGTGCTGTTGCTTCCTGAAGGGGCTGAAACAGATCTTCTCCAAAACTCAGATAGGTGAGATGTAATCAGAACTAGAGTAAATCTAAATCTCTGTGTGTGTGTGTGTGTGTGTCTAATATATATATATATATATATATATATATATATATATATATATATATATATATATATATATATATACATATATATATAAAATTTGAAGATTGCCTATATTTTTATTTAATGACAAAATATGCAGCAGTCACTTGCTTAGTTGCACTTAATCTAGGAGGAGAGTATCAGTTTGTCTCAGAATTTTAGAATCCGAGATGGAAATTATTAGTTAAATAAACTAGTTCCTCCCTGTGATGCACGTCTACCTCAGTTTCACCTTGGAATCCATCCATGCAAAGGAATATTGTCTCCTTTAGTGGCAAATTCAAACCCTTTTGTGGATATAAAAAGTCAGACACCTGCTAGTAAAACATTTCTTCTCAAAATCCCAAAGTAAAACAAGGTTACAATGAAGCAGCTCTTCAATCCCCTTTAAAAGTCACTCTTCCCTAGACATCTGAGAGGCATTAACTACTCTTCCTCAGTTCTTTTAACCCCTGTTCCAGGGGCCCACTCTCCAGGCCATCTACCTGTGGGTGAAAAGCAGGTCTTGGAACTCTCAAGTCTTTTCCAGTAGCTCCCAAGTCAGGTCTCCTGCAAGAGGGCTCCCTGCAGTGCTTTACTCCACCAGGCCTCCTTCCTTGTGAATCCTACCCCTGTTCAGAGAAACCTCCCTCTAGGAACAATCTTTTGTTCTTGGGCTCCGCCAACAGCCCTCCACTTGACTCTTCTGCCAAGGTCTCCCTGCAGTGCTACGCTCCTCAGGCCTCCTGGCCTGTAAGTCCCACCCTGTCCTGCTCAAGGAACCGTCCCTCCCTTGTTTCTGATCCCAGCTTTCACTGACCACGCTGTCCTTCCCATCTTCCTAGGGGCCACTGCACAAGCCTTCTTGCAACTCAGCAGGGTTCCCCAGCTCTAGCCCATCCTCAACAGTTTTCCTGAGAACTCATCACCAGCAGCTCATGGTTACTGCTCTCCTTGAGCTCTTTCCCTCAAACAACTCTCTGCTGCTCCTGTCTTTCTTCTGTGCTTAGGCAACTCTCACCTGGTCCTTCTGACTTTTTCAGTTTCCCCTCATGCAGCTCTTCCTTGGCTCTTCCTTCAGGGACCTTCCCTGTAGGGCCTGGGCACCCTCTTTTAAGCCTAATTGGAGTCAGCTGACTAGTCACAGGTGTACTGGCCTCTTCCTTCTTTAAAGGGCCAGTGTCCTCCTATGACACTTTCCTTTCAGTGGAGTGCAGCATTGCTGTTGAAAATATCATGACTGTATTAAATTGAAACTAACAATAAGAGGTTACTTACTAGTAATTGTTGTTCTTCAAGTGTCACCTCTATGCTAGCCCTTTTCTGAGATGTGATGTCCTGCAGAACAACCTTGAACGATGCTCCTTCAACACAAGAGAGTTCGTGTGAGGGCGATGTCATTGCCCTACTGTATATAAGGAAGTGCACCATCCCCCAGCAGTCTCAATTTCTTCTCCCTAACCTCAGACATTATATAGAAATCTGAGACAGAGGGGAAGTTGGGCAGGTAGTGTGAGTGCAGAGAGAGAATTCTTGAAGAACAAATGTAACCTTTTTTTCTTCGAGAGAGTCTGTGTTTTCCCATTTGTGATAAACTAATAAGGAGTGCTCCAGGAGGTGGAGGGTGGACATGGAGTTCTTAGCTAAATATGGACTGGAGTCGGCTTTCCCAAACTGGCCATCAGAGCACAATGCTCAGTTGAAGGAGTGGGTCTAGCACATAACTCCCAAATTGCTGCTTTGCTTATCTCTACCAGAGGAACCTGCCTAAGGCATGCTACTGATGCTGTGGTGACTCTTGCAGAATGGGTCTTTAAACCAGGGGTTTTCCTAGGTGGGACATAACTGTATGTGAGTATCTGTTCCGTAGTGGGTTCTCCCTGGCATCTCTTTCCTTATATTGCAGATAACTTAAAGGGTTTTCTAAAGAGTTTGGTCTTTTCCAGGTAAAAACTGAGTGGGCTTTACATCTAGGTGGACTTCCCAAGGATAGGAATGAGGTCTGGAGAAGAACATGAGGAGGGAAATACATGGAGATAGGTGGAAATGTGAGACCACCTTAAGCATGAAACTGGTATGGAGCTTCATGGTGACTTTGTCCTTGTGGACCAGAGTATAAGGTGGAATGTTCAAAGCACTAAGCTCACTCACCCTCCTAGCAGATGTAATTGCTATTAGGAAGGCTGTTTTAATCACTAAGCGTGTGAGAGGGACTTGCCCAAGAAGCTCATAATGAGGGCCTGTCAGCTTTGTTGGGTCAAGATTTAGGTCCCATAAAGGCAGGGGCTCCCTAACTGGGAGAATTTAATTACCATGTCCTTAAGAAATCTGGAGACCTTAGTATGGAAGATAAGATTCTCCTTAATGTAATTGTGATGAGCAGATATTGCTGCCATATGGTCCTTTAGGGAGGCTAAGCCTAAGTCCTGAGACTTAAAGTTTATAAAGTACTCTAGGATTGCACGGGCCCAAGCTCAGGATGGAGTCACTTATTTACTAGTGTCCCAGATAGAAAACAGTTTCCAGTTTTGTTTATAGCAGGGTGGAGCCCGTGGTGGATTGTAAGAGAATGGTGTGAACCCTCATATTAGTCAGCAGGTTATCCTCCAGGCTGCAAGTGGAATGTCTCTGGGTTGGAATGCAGCATCCTTCCTTACTGTTGAGATAGGAGGTTTGGCAGCCGAGGCAACAAGGACAGTGATTCTCTGGCCAGATGCAAAAGATGTGGCTGCCAGTGACTATGAGGTCCCATTGAGGCTATTAATAGGATGTTGGCTCTGTCCAACCTGATCTTTATAACACTTCGTATCAGGGGAATTGGAGGGAGACACATAGTAGGAACACATCTAAGAGGACTTTTGTCTGTGTGTGTACTTGGCATTTGGTGTTTGTTTGACACACCAGTGGTCTATTCTGGTTGTTTCCATCTGTGAAATACTTGGGCTCGCCCCCACTGGTTTCAAGCAGCACTTGTGTTGATCTGGAAGTCTTTTGCTGAGCAAGTCTGCCTTCATGTTCTTCTTCCCAGGAAGGTGAAGAGCTACATAAGTTCTCCAAAGGGGACTCATATGGGTCCTCTGAAGGAGTCTCATCCCATTTCTCAGCTAGAGACAGGTCTTTGCAGTGCTGGTATCATTGCTGGAAAGGAAGGCTTGTGTTGGCACCAGATGAGGAATAGATGCCTATGAGGGTATCAGTGCTGAGGGAGGGCACCATGTTGGAACGGATACTGGTACTGAAGTCTGTGCCAGAGCTGGTATCTCCGCCTCCTAAAGGGCTTTCATGGAGTCCTGTACATAGGGCCACATGGACTGCTGAAGAGGACCCTCTATGAGATCCTTCCATAATTTCTGGGTCTGAGGTGAGGGAAGTTGACTGAGTCTCAAGATTTAAGCAGGTCATCTTCCAGATTCAGCTCTGAAGGGGTCAAAGGTACCCCAAGGTGATTCTGGATTGTGACTAGAGAAATTGGTATAGGTAATCAAGCAGTAGAAAAGCATGAATGATTGCCAGTAGTCTCAACAGCAAATCCCTTTTCAGGCCTTGAAGGTGTTACTGGAATCTGAACCCGAGAGGAGTCAAGGTAGTCAGTACTGAGACGTTCAATTCCAGAGGAATTTGGAGAAAAACTGCTTGCTTCAAGAGTGTTCAAGCCCCTTAGAGTAGGAAGGAGGAGAAGGATAGTGCTTCCTTTTTCTTTTGCTTATGCCCTTCTTGTGGGAAGGTTTCATTGGGCCATCCCATGGGGGGCTTTGAATATCAACACAGAGCCTTTGAATTAGATTCTAGTCAATGGGAAGCCAGTGCAGAGAGATGCACTAGGTTGACCTGTATTACTAAACAGATGGGCTGCTGTGTTTTATACCAGTTGGTGTTTTTTCAGGATGTGTGGTTCTTAAACAAATTAAATTACTGTCAAATTTAATGTAAATCTGCACTCTAAGTGATGAATTGTACATTTCTAATTCATAGGATTATGGCCTCACTAAATCTATTGAGATATTTAGTCATTAAGGATAACGAATACGACAATCAAGTAAGTGATGATTGATTTTTAAAAAGCTACCTTTTCAGTTTAAAAACAATAGCTGTGCAAGTTCATGACAGTTAGCTGCTGCTGCAAAAAAAAAGTCTTTATTCAATATCCAGTGAGAATGTTTCTGTTAATGGTGTTCAAAGAATTTTCAAGTTTTATACTGGGGAAAATTAAATGCTTTCTCACTGACTATTTTTTCAGCAAGTTTATTCTAGTGTTGTTCTACCTCCACCAGAAATCCAGGTCAGCACCTGTAATTCCAGATGATATCATCATAAAATAAAGGCTATATCTAGTATTCCAAAAAGAGTAAATATACTTTTACTTGTATACAGATACCTAGGAAGGGCTAACTTCCGCCAAGCATTGTAAAGCTTTTTAGATGGGTTCTCTCTACAAACCTTTAAAGTTTTAGAATTGCTTCATTATTCAAGGAAACCTCTTCATCATTTAGCTTTAAGTGGCATAGTATACAAGAAGAGAATTTATTGTAGTGTTAGGGTGTCTCCCTAAGCATTTTGACAGCTCTGCATTGAATAGCTTTTGTTTTTAAACATGTAAAAAAAAAAAAAATCCTGTATTTCCAACCCCTTCTGAAATTGCATTTTTGGTAAATGTCAATAACTCCACTGGGTATTCAAGCCAAATCAGTGCTTCTCAGTAAGATCTGCATTATTGAAGAATTGATATGCCTGTCCCAAATTAGCAAAAATACAGAACATATTAAACAATAGATATAAATTAAAAAAAACAAACACTTGTAATGAAAGAGTTATTTATTCTTCTCGGGTTTCCGAATCCCCCAACTAAAACAATATGAAATAGCTTCCTGGTACTTTCTCAGTTCACTGAGACCCTGCAGCAATGTTAATATATTTTGCATAATATACCATGCTGTGAAATCCCAACTCCCCATGTGAAGACGAAGATTTTCAAACAAAGCAGATGATATTTTGGCAAAAATGGGTTGGGAGGGAAATAGGACTAGCTCGTAGTGCTGTAATTGCTCCTGGCAAATGTGTTTTATTGAACTACTATCTTAGGATATATTCTGTTCTCTCTGAGAGGGGAAAAAACAGTACATTCTTTCCTCCTAAGGGCAACACACTTAAGATTGTACGCCATTCTGATTTTGCAGATAGCTTTGCTGCTCTGGCTGTGGGCAGGGTTTCCACATCAGTTTTTCTGACAGCTATAGTCTGTGTTTAATCCATACCTTTGCTCTTATATTGACCTCTCTTTTTTGCATACCCTGTACCTTTTTCTGGCTGGCTACTTCATTGTTTTACCAGATATAGCCTAGAATGTTTCATACATGAAGATCATTTACTAAATTACCTTACACTGCAATTTCAGACAGAACACTATCTTAAATATGTATAAGCAGGGAATCCATACATTTCCCCCATTTCTCTCATGCTTTAATGTTTGAATGCTAATAATCCAGAAATTGTTACTATAAACAAGTGAAACCCTCCAGCCTATTGTACTGTCCTAACTGAAATGGAAAAATATAAACAAACAGCATAAATGGTGAAGTATTTTATAGCCATATCAGTGTTAATAACCTAGGGTGTAGGTTGGAATTGTCAAACAGGTTTTTTTATATGTTTTTTTAAGCTTTAACAGCTCCTAGCCAATAGCCTGAAAGGCAGAAACACAGCAGATAGAGAGGTGCATGATTCTGGCTGTTTACAATTTTATATAAGTGGTAGAAGTTTTTACTCAACTTCATTTTAAAGCAAGATTTTACAATGTCGGAAATGTGATGAATTGTTCAGCTTTATCAGCAGGCCTGTGATTTATTTTTCTCTCTCTCATCTGACGCAGTCACCAATATTTGTTATTGGCTATGCTATTTCAGATCAACCCGGACCATGCTTATCATTCAACTGCTGTAACAGCTTTTCAGTGTACTGTTTTATGACTCATTGATTTGTTTTTGTATGCAATCACTCCCATCTAGATGGACAAATGTTCTTAGATAGCCAAGGAAGCAATTTATATTTAAATTTCACAGCTGGCTTAACGTCCGGTTGCATTTCTGAGCAGCTGAACTATGATTTCTTTAAGTTCCATAGCCTGCACAGCTTAGCTACAGTATTGAAGACTGAAGAGTCATTGGAATTTTACATGTTTAATTTTCTTACTGCACTCCAGTACTGAAAAGGCCACTTATCTCCATAACAGAGGGAAATCCTACTGACTCTTTTCCCCAGACACCAACATTCCTGTAATTCATACAGTTCAACAGCTTTTATCATCAACCAGGTCTCATAGTAAAGGCTTTATTTTAAAAACTATTCCTAATATAATTACACCTTCCCTTCAAGCTAGTTTTCCTTGTTTCCCTTGTTTCTTAATGCCCTTTGTATAGGAACCTAAAGTTGGGGAAAGTTCATTGGTCACCTTGCAGATTCTAAATTAGTTCCATTGAAGGGACATGACTGTAATGCTGCCTGTAGTGATTCAAGAATATTATTGCCAGCCTCAGGCAGACTGTTAGGAACCAAGGCACAAACCCCAAATTAGTTTTGAGTTCTATGCTTAGATTTCATCTACAGATTACCAAATATAAACTACTCAGGCACAATAATAGCCTTAATATGGAGTCACAGATATTGCCCTCTGTTACTCTGATCTGTCTCACCACCCAGGTGAGCCTACTTTTGTGATAGATTGTCCCTTACACCAAGAATCACAGAAATATTCAGGTTACTCCAAGTCCCAAAGGACCAGTCACTTACCCCACATCAATTGCAGCTTAGCTCTCACACCAAAGACAACGCTGTAGCCAGACTATATAAAGATTTATAAAATAGGAAGAAGAAACCAGAGTTATTTACAAGGTTAAAGCAGGTAAACGTATACACAAATGAGTTACGATCCTAAGTTTCAAAATATAATACAAGTTTCTGTAATCAGCAAATTTTGTATGTCCTTTAGGGCTAACCCAGGCTAAGCAGCTGGGGATCTTTTGCTTTTACCTAGAAACACTTTGCCTCCCACCCCCACCCCAGAATTCAAGCAGCATATAGATAATCAGCTCTTCCTTGTTAGGAATTTTTATCCCACTCTTTCCATGTGCTCTGAGTTGCAAACTCAGCTGATAGGAGGAATCCACTAGCATGAATCATCTTCACGGCAGACAGGCGAGGGGAGAGCAGGACAACATCTTTTGTCCTTTTTAACATGCCACAATAGTTTGTCTGGTGTCGATTGACCTTGCCTGTTGGGAAGGACATAATACATTTTCTTGATGATAAGCCCTTCACACTAATTAACATCTCTCTCCTATCTGGTGATTTGCACAGTCACTGAGGCTTACAATACAGCCACTCAAACATTACCTGACAGTATGGGATACAGATGTTATAAGTGAGAGTAATGCATGCAGCAACCCACAAGCATTAAATAAAGTCTAAACACATTCTTATAATTCTAATACCTATTTTAACAATTCTAGCCCACAAGTGAGCCAGACTGATTCCAGATATGTAGTTGTTAGTGTTCAGTTGAGACATGGGGACTCTGGCATGAGTGGGTACTGGTCTGAGCACTTCCCAATGACCTTTTAAGAAATTCCATTGGTTTCACTATTCATACATTAGTGGTTTCACCAAAATCTACATACCAGTACCCCAGTATATACTATTCACAGGCAAAAAATTGTAATCGGAAGTTAGTTTGTAAATATTTATCACTTTAATGTGGTTGGGGAAGGGAACTTTGAGAACATTATAGTTCTGTAGCTTATGGGTCCTGTATCACCACCATTCTTCAGACCATATTTGGCCTTCAGTTACACACTATTATAGTCAAATTCTATCAGTTACAGAATTTGGAGTTATATAGGTGTAAGTGAGGCAGACTTTGTGTGCAATTAGAACTTAATCATGGTGTATCATTGGAGATGTAGTCCAGCTGGGGAACCCATCCCACAGAAAAGAATGGGGACATGAGGAACCTGAACTACAATTCCCATGAGGTACTGTGGCAGCATTTCTTAATCAAAATTTTTCAGTTTTTGTAAATTCATTTTTTTGAACCAAAGTCAATTTTCTGTGGCAAGTAGACACCTTGTGAAAAATTGTCTAGTCAAAAAAACAAGTTCTGTCAAAAAATGATTTTGAAAGAAAAGTCTTGACCAGCCCCAATTGTAATTTTTCATGTTTTTCTCAATGACTTCAGCATCCAATTCGCTAAGTTTACCATAAAAACTTTTTTCCCTACCAGCTGATTTTGATATGCCACCTGGATTTGATAACCAAATAGACTTTTTTTCTGGCTCATGCAACATCAGCAATAGATTCTGTAAGTCAAATTATGCCCTTAGCTACCTTAAACAAAAACAACAATCCAACTATTTACAATACACATTACTAACAGAGCTGTCCCAATTCATCACCATGTTCATTTGCTAGTACAGTATGTTGTATCTAGCGTGACCATACAGTAAATGTGAAAAATTGGGACAGGGGTGGGGGGTAATAGGAGCCTATATAAGAAAAAGACCCAAAAATTGGGACTGTCCCTATAAAATCGGGACATCTGATCACCCTAGTTGTATCCCCATCCCCTGCTCTTCAGCTGTTTGTCTTTAGATTGCAAACCCTTCGGGATAGGGATTGTTCGTACAATGTCCAGCATAATCAGTGTACCCACAAAGCAGTTTCACAGGTGTTAGCTTATGGCAGAATCTGGCTTTGTAGTGGGTACTTAGCTAATAATTCTGTTCATGTTTGAATTAGATTAGTATATAGCATATTTTCTTAGCTGTGTTGCTTCTGCAGTGACAACAGGAGTACAAATAGGAAAAAGTGAGCAGATCAGACTTTTACGCATACAGATAGCCAGATCCATTGTGATAGAACTTAGAATGTAAGTCTTTGGGGCAGGTCCCATGTCTAATTACTTGTCCATAAAGCGCCTCATACTAGATGCAATAGAAACAAGGCCCCATGCCCAGGTACATGAAATATGCCACAGAATCTGAGCTTTTGCTTTAAAATGTGGGGGAGGGAAAGGGAATTTCCAAGCCTTAAGTAAATTATTTCCAACAAAGACAACCTTCCAAATGTTAACAAGAAATGTTGTCTACCTGAATATGCAGAGAAATCACCTGAAGCAGTCAGGATAAGAGAGGTTGAACTACCCCAATCATCTTAATAGGTTGTTAACTCTGAAATCTAGGTATAATTTAAATAGCAACATTAATTATTTCATTGCCGATCATTTTAGCAGAAACCTACAAGTATAGTGCTTATCTATTGTTGGAATTACTAGCAGGGAAGCTGGGATGGGGAAATAGGAGTCCAAGGGCTTGTCTACACTATCGCATGGGGTCGATCTAAGATGCGCAACTTCAGCTATGTTAATAGCATAGCTGAAGTCAACATAGTTAGATCTACTTATTGCAGTGTCTTCACTGCACTAAATCGACAGCTGACACTCTCCCGTCAACTCCGCTTGCTCTCCTCATTCTGATGGAGTACCGGAGTCAACGGGAGAGCGCTCAGTGGTCGATTTATCGTGTCTATACTAGATGCGATAAATTTACCCCTGCTGGATCGATCGCTGCCTGACGATCCAGCAGGTAGCGTAGACAAGCCCTAAGCCTCCTTCACCCCCCACAAAAATATCAAGTCACATCCAACTTAGCCTGCAAGAGGGAATGAAAGAATATGCACCTTCCCCATGTGCTATAAACCTCAACCTACATGCCAAAAGCTCAACCTTGCTCTTATCCAGCAGTTTTAAGCCTTCAGTTTTCTCTTGAAAATGTTGAAATGCAATTAACATGAATACAGAAATAGCAAAAATAAAACAAGGAATACTGTGCTGATCGTATTATTTCCAGTAAAAGACTCCGTTTTAGTTTATCTGAAGCTTGCTCCAGACTTCAGTACTTGTTTATTTAGGTCAGCTACATTTTCTTTCATAACAGAATGTAGCATATGATGTAATTCTGTTTTAGTAGTGCAGTGCTAACAGCCCAGTTTTGAGAATAATTTCACCTCTGGTTTATAAGGAATGTAAATGCTGCTATAGGAAGGCAAAGGAAGTTAGGGGGATTCAACAGCTTAAACATGCAGGTCAGCACAACGGGATGAGTAAATCCTTTTCCTTCCTGGATCAGCAGTTTGTGTTGTAAAAATACTTAAGACAGAAACTGTGTTCTAAGGCTTAGCGAGAAACTGATTTCTAACATTTTCTCTTTTCCAATTTGAACAGACTGGTATATGGACTGAACTTAACAAGATTGAGCAAAATTTCTTAAAGCCTTTGCACACAGGACTTAATATGTCAAAAGCACATTATGAAGCAGAAATAAAGAGTAAAAATGAAAATAGACGAGGTTGGTTGTCTCCATTATTATCATTTGTGTCCTTTAGATGTGGAAATTGTGTGAGAAAAGTGAGTGTTCGTGAATACTATGTAGGTTGTATTTTAGACAGAATTATTTGAAATCTGCTGGGTTTGAAATGACCACACAACAACCCTGTAGATACCATATTTGTCATTAGGAACTACTTTCACAATATTATAGGGGTCAGAAGCCAAATCTGAGGGCTTTGTTTTCATTACTAGGGTTTCTTCAGTTTTTCATCCAATATGGACTATTTACCAAAAGTAGCCATTACTCAGGGTCTGTTTACTTCCAAGTACACATACATGTAAGCCTTATGGAAGCTAATAGAAAAATATATGTGATTCGGAGATTGTTTCAACATGAGTGATGTCATGTGGACATTCAAAAATTGCTCTGCACTGCTACTTCTGACTTAATGTTCATGCTTTAAAGTATTTTTGAGCAGTAGAGCAGGTATGTGAACTATTAGATACAATCTTAAGTCCTGAAATATTACATTTTACATTTTTGTTATATTTGACACACAGGGTAAGATTCTGTGCTGGACCTCTCTGAGGCCCAATAGGAGTGGGATCCAACGTGGTTTTGAGCCCCCTATGCACACTTCTGAGCTTGCGCTGCTCCATGGCCTCTGATGCAATTTAGACAGCCCTAGCTGCCCATGGCCTGCAGTGCTGCCCAGAACTTCAGTAGTGTTATGGTCTCACCCCCATATGCCCTCTAGAGGAGGACTCATGAGAGGTTCCTTTGAAGACAGCCTGTGGTCGTCTTCCTTAGTTCCTACACCAAGGGAATCCTCCCTCAGCTGAATCTGAGGCTTTTGAGAGCACCTTTTTGCCTCTCTGACCCTTTCACCTGAGTGGGGGTGAAGATCTCACCCATAATATCAATAGGATAGTAAAACTAAACCATTACCAGGATACTGTAAGACATCATTGTTCTGGTAAGTTACAAGTACTAAGTTTAAAAAGAGATACTATTTTCCTCAGTTTCCAGAACTGCCCTTGTAGCCTTCAGAAGCAATGCAAACCAAGAAGGGCGCATGGATTAAATATAGAGAAGCTAGCAGCCTTTGCTTAAACAATAAAATTAATATCTAAGTGGTAGATAAATTAAATCATGGCATCGGACCTTCTCCTGCCGTCTTTTTACATGTTGTAACTATCCATTATTCAAAGAAAGTTTGTTGTATTAAAAATGGATGACAGGATTGTGCTGTGGGAACTCCTGCATTTTTCCATTTTATGTGACTTGCAGCTTCATAAAATTGCCTTGTACTGCAATATAATAGACCTCTTGCTATTTTACTATAGTACAAGATTTATCTTTTGAAACCCATCTAGTAATAGTTCATATGCAACACTTACTATAAAGGACAGCCCAATAGCTTAGTAATGCAGTGACCTGCCATATGGAAAACTGAAACTATAGGAGCCACCTCAGGTCTACATTCTGTTAGAATTCAACATCCTCCATTCTTAGCTCTTGACCAGTCACTAGCTACACACATTTAACAATTTAGAATTTATAACTGTAATAGAATGAAGATGTTAATTTAAAAATTAGATGGAACACCCTGCTGCTCTATAATATGTTCTTTTCTTTTGCAGAATCTCACAATTCTAAAGCAGTTTGTTCTGTAACAGTTGGTGGGGAAAAGATGCCTAACATGACCACTGAAATGCAGCTTCAGGTGAGTTCATACCTTTTTCCAAAGTTATGCAAATGCATTTAGACAGTTGTTTTGGTTTGTTTGTTTGTTTTTTGTTTTTTTTTTACCTGAAGGCAAGTGTACATTTAGAGCTGACTGGAAAAAAAAATGTCATTGTGCTAATATAAATAACATGAATTTTTCTTGACATTTCAGGTTCTACATTCAGCTCTTTTCACATTTGATTTAATAGAAAGTGTTCTGGCCCGAGTAGAAGAACTCATCGAAGTGAAAATAAAAACCATAACATAAATATTGGTGGTCAAATGAAGCACTTGGTGTCCTAAATCCTAGTGGGTTTTTAACGCTTGCAGTACATTAAGATGTTGGTCATTATGACTTTACTTGAAAGAGACATTATCAAGTTTTAAACAAGTCTGTTGAAGAATTATTTATAAAAGGCTGCTAGAATACTTGCAACTGCTGTTCTTTACATGTCTTATTACATGTCTTTACTGTAGAATCTGATTCATGGAGATAGACAATGTACTAATTTCAACAAAATATCCCAAGCTACCCTCTCATTGAGTTAGCTGCAGTTTTGCTAGAGTTTGGAAATTGCATCTGCTTGGCATAAGATAATTATATTTTATTAACCTTTGGAGATGAGAGGATGTTTTTGATGTGTAGAAATAGCCTTATGTTTGCATTACCTAGACCCCAATAATAATGTTTGGAAAGTTTTGAGCTCCACAGATGTGTAAATACTAGGTATTATTACTGCAATTAATATTGCCAACCATACTTCTAGATTAATAAAGACTGACTGTAAATCAGGACTATCCATACTGGAGATCTGAGCATAGGGATTTGAGGACAAGGGGAAGCCATGCTTCAAAAAACACCTCCAGGACAAAACAAGATAAGTTTAGAACTTTCCCCAGTGAAAGGTAATATACATAAAGACAGTAAGCATATATTTTGTAAAGAGAAACGAGAATGCAATTCAGTGCATAAGTTGTTAATGCATAATATGGTCTAAAATATATGGACTTGGGGGAGTCTACTCTAGGATCATTTTGATTATTCTTATCCTCCCTAACTATGAAGAATCTCCCAAAGAGGTGTTTAAATGTTTTGGAAAATCACAGATCACTTTGCAATCAAACTGAAGGTAAGGCACTTGCTTTTTAATGATGGTTTTATTTAAATTGCCCAAATTGTAAAAACAAAACATATATAGGGTTTAAAAAAAAATCACGTAACTTTTCTCTAAGTTAGCAAATTTGGTATAACTCACACTATATAGCATTGAATATCACAATAAATGTTATGTACATTTTCATTTAATGCATTAATTATATACACAAATATTTTTAAACTGACCATTTTTTGTACAGTTGCTGTATTTTTTTTGAACAGACAAGAAAAGCATTTGTATTTTGTTTAGAAATGTAACTCCAGAAGTTTTGAATAAATCTAATTGGTACTAAGTTAGTTACAATCCAACTGGATCTTGTGAAGCATTTTCCAAACTGGACTCTGGTCTATGATCTGGGCTTTTGCCATTAGCATTCTGTAGCGAATGTTGTCTATGTGTGGTTTGCAGGTGATCTTAAAAGGAAAAAAGAAATGTGACACTACTTACACATATTTTGATTAAAAGAGAATTAGATAGTTTGGGTAAAGAAATACTGAATCATTTACTCTTAATATAGTACAACTGGAAATTACGAAGAGACTGAGACCAGATTCTCTAAACTGGATATCTGGGGGTGAGAGAGAAACAAAGGTAACAGGGTAAGCTGCATTGGGGTGCCAGGCTGATCCTAAAGCACAACTTAAAGCAGCTGTGGGACTGCTTTGTTCATATTCTAATAACATCCCAGAAGAGGTTGTTACAGCTGCCAAGGATTGGCTAAATATTGTTGCTCCCTGGCTACCCCTCCTGCACTGGGGACAGGGAGGAGTGAAACAGCAGTCATTATGCATGTTGTTGTACTCCAGCTGGGGTTCCCCAGATGGGGGAGTCTTGAATAGATCTGGGCCTCATGCTAACATCCTTTACATGGAACTCCCATTGAAGTCATTGGGACATTAGTCCAGATCAAGTGGAGGAAATTTATAGCAGTACACCTAATTTTATTTAACACTGAATTAGGATATGATGCGGAACAGATTTCACAAAAAGCTAGAGGTCTGACGTACAGTGGTTACTATTAAGATGTCAACGTTTAATGGTTGTCACACTGTAGTACATGAGATGCCAGAGTTGTTTTATAGACTCTAGAATAGAAAATAATTGCAGTATCTTATGCCAGAATATTGTAACTTGGTAAATGCTAATTTTTTATACGGTGACCACTTAGGAAAAGGATAAAATGCAAACTAATATCTTGTTTGTGCTATTCCTTTTATTTTTGGTACATTATTGGAGTGCTGTTCATACTAGTATAATTAACGTTGACTCAGCATTTCTGTAGAAAAATCATTAAATAACTTCTGCATATGCATTAATCTTTTCAAAGGAAATTCTTGTTTACTTACACATGTAGGATGTGTGGCAGTTGCACAGATATAAAGAACACAAACGGCTCTGTTGTAGTTGCTAGTCTATAGAATAGATTTATACAAGTAAATCTATTATTGATTGAAGTCCACAAGCTGCTATAGTCTTCAGGTTAATAATTTACTTTAAGAAGACCTTCAATATTTACAGCCTGATTTTGATTTCATGCTAGTTTTACACTAATAAATGAGTGGAGTCACTCCTGATTTACAATGGCAAGTGAGAGCAGAATTAGGCCCTAGAGCTCTGTCATTCATCTTTATACATGCTAATAAGACCTTTTAAAGCTATTGTTGATAATAGTTTGAAACAAACATTTGAACTACAACATCAGACTTCGGCTTGCGTTCTTAGAACAGTAGTTATTGTCAGGACTCTGATCGATGTAACAGTAAGCTACAAGCTCAGTTAAGGACAAATTTTTTTTATATAATTCATTGTTTTTATTAATGTATTTAAAAAAAAACGTTCATGGGTAATATTTGTTAATCTATACCACAAGACTTACCTTGGCTATAGTTAGCATGAGTTTAACAGTTTCAGCAGTGTTATGAACTGGAATTACTCGTAAATTACTGCCCAGGAATCTGCACATCAGAATAACCATGGTTATATTTAAAATATATATTTACAGTACATGACAGCTTAAGGCTGAAAAACCCTTCTCACATTATCCAAATAATATTTCTCCATCCAAGCATTTCCCACAAATCTGGACGTCTGGGCTGCTGTCCTCTCTGTGCATCTCATGGAGGCAGTGTTTTGGCACCACATGGTCTGGCCATATCCCTTCTGCTCCTGCTTGTCGCCAGATTCTCAGCCTCCACAGCAGCAGACAGTGGCAGTTTCTTTGCCTCCTGCCCTTACAACTTCTATTTTAACTTTTCTACCCAGTTTTTTGGGCAGTGGGGAGCAGTGTTCTCCCTCGTCAGCATTCCTCTTTCTCCCTGGGTCAGTTAACCTCTGGGGGGTTTAACTGTCCCTGAGCTTTCACTGCAGCATCTCCCTGTTTGCTCCTCTGCACTTCTTTCCTACCAAACTTTTGTTTCATAACAAACATCTCACCATTTCCCAGACATCCAGAACTGTAGGAGATGCTGTGCTGCAGAACAGAAAATTTCTTACCAATAATTCCCTTCCTGCTAGCAGCATCTCCCACAATTCTACCCATCCTGGTAGGGGTCTTGTTACCATATGACTGTTGTCCTTGGTCTAATGTACATAAGTACTTCATTATCTCTGGAACATTTGTTAATGATGATATACAAGTTTTACAGTTTGGGAATAATTTATCTGGCAGCAAGCAGAAGCACAGGATGTGTGTCGAGACCATGTGGCGCCAAAACACTGATCTGCCTCTGTGAGCTGCAGAGAGGAGAGCAGCCCAGATGTCCAGAATTGTGGGAGACATTGCTACCAGAAAGCAAATTATCAGTAAGAAATTTTCCAGTCTTATTTCCTATACTACCCACCAGTGCATGCAGAGTGTTTTTGGGATTATTTTGTTGTGTTTTTTTTTTTTTTTTTTTTTTTTTTTTTAAGGCAAATGGAGGGTTGACACTATTCTTACACCCCTCTCCACCCTCCACAGCACCTCCTCTTCCTGTATTTTTATGGGGTGTTACAGGAAAGAAGCCCCCTTCTTTCTCTGGAATGCTTAGTGACAGAGTCCCAAGCCCTGTTCCACTTTGCTTGAGACCAAGCGCCTTCAGCATTTATGTGCGCAGGAAGGATTGAGACTGTAAGCACTGCTTTGCCATGCCATTTGCAGAATTAGTTTTAACTCTCAAAATGCCAGTAGCCAAGTAGATTTGTTGAGGATGGTGGTAGATTACAGTCAGGTGTCCGAAAACACTGAGCAAAAGGAATAGGTCTAAATCTAAACTCCCATACCTTGTTGCCGCACTATCCAGACAGATCGTGCTACCTGTCAGTTATACACAAAACAAGAGGATAATCCTGATAAAAATTTCACTTTAAACACACAAAAGTTTATGAAGGGGCAGGGAAATTTGCACTGCTTCTGTCTGCAATATCTATTCTGGGGATAAATGGGACTTTACTATTTCCCCCCTCTCAATCCACCACTTTTGATAAGTAGTACATCCAATGACATCTTTACAACAGGGTCTATAATAGGTTTTAGTTACTCAAGCTGGAACTTAGCAGTGAAATGGAGGCAAGAAGGTTTAGAAACCTAAACTTCTAGAAACATTTGCACAGATTTCGCTTTCCAGAACAGTGCTAAAATAAAAAGAAGATCAGGAGTACTTGTGGCACCTTAGAGACTAACAAATTTATTAGAGCATAAGCTTTCGTGGACTACAGCCCACTTCTTCCACGAAAGCTTATGCTCTAATAAATTTGTTAGTCTCTAAGGTGCCACAAGTACTCCTGTTCTTCTTTTTGCGGATACAGACTAACACGGCTGCTACTCTGAAACCAGTGCTAAAATACTTTAGGGACTATGTCTGCACTAGAGACCTTACAGTGGCACAGCTGTACCCACCGATGCAACTGTGCTGCTGTAAGATCTCTTGTGTAGCCTCTCTATGCTGACGGGAGAGAGCTCTCCTGTTGACATAATTAGACCACCCACAACAAGCAGCAGCAGCTATGTCAGCAGAAGAGGCTGTCCCACCAACATAGCGCTATGCACACTACCACTTATGCTGGTGAAACTTATGTTGCTCAGGAGGGTGTTTTTTCCCACCCCCGAGTGACATAAGTTTACCAACGAAAGTGGTAGTGTAGACATGGCCTAAATGTGAAGAATTAGGGTGACATGGGATGAGAATGCTTTAGAATAATCAAAGGTTTAATCCAAATAAGTAGCCAGCTATTCAGATACTTATGGCTCCTGTGACCCTCCTTGTGACTACAGGTAAGAAGTTTTAAAAACTGGTGAACAAACATTGGTTAAATATTTCTTCATGCAGACAAGACTTGTTACAGGGGAAAATTGTGGGTTTTTAGAAATTAAAGAAAAATAGCAAAATTTTCCAGTCAGTATTACAAACTAGAAAAAAGAATCACTAAAGTGATTGAAGAAAGTGTTACTTGTCATGCTTTCAGGAGTGTCCCATGCTGTCAAGTTGACTGTGATATGTCAAAATAATTCTGATAGCATTGTTTTGCACATTCTCTATTAATAAGACAAGCCAATGTTACAAACATTAGCCTCTGGCTAATTTTCCACTAGATGAGCAAAATCAAATTCACCTGTGTGACCAGTTTAGAAATCTGTCTGTAGCACTTATGAATTCTGGTTGATATTATGAAGTTGTTACTATGTAAAATTGCTGTATCATGGAATGCCTCTAGGTCTGTGTATCCAGACCAAGAATAAGAGCAGATTGTTAAGGACTATCAGCATCTGAATAGGTGCTTACCTGGGAAGAACAAATACTAGGAGAAACTAGTTCTCCAACTTCCCTCACTTTTTGGGGGGGAAGGAAGAGGGGTTGGGGGTGTGTGTGTCTGGCATTTGGAGAGTGGGAAATTCCAAAATACAGGATGAAGAAGCTCAAGTGTTGAGGGCAGCCTTTAAAAACCATAGTGGGTGAAGACACGCAGGCAAGAGGAAGGGGATGGATTAGCCTAGGTGAGAGAAGGGTCTATATTTCAGAATGCAAGCCACGCATTGCAGCAGAAGGATTCTGGATGCCCCTGACAACTCCGACCCCAGCCCAAAGAGTGCTCTGGAGTGGTGAGGAGACAGACAGGGAAATGCATTATACAGTTTATTATTTTTGAATAGAGGTGAGTATTTCTCATGTGATTAGATAAAAAGCAATGGTGTTAGAATCCTGTGCAAAGTATCTGTGTGTTCTATGTGTTACACTGTAGGCCCAGGAGACCCACACAGCTAAAGTTCTGGGATGGGGTGAATTTAAATTCTGGGTGGAAGTCTAAGGGCTTAGCACCAATGGCAGATTTAGAGTTAGTGGGTCCCTGTGCGCAGCTTCATTTTCGGGGGCCCCCCTTGGAACCCAGCCAAGAAAAAGAACATTCTCTTATTTCCCCCTCCCCCTGTTTTTCATTTTTTTGTTCCTTCATCCTCCTCCTATCTTATAAGTAATGGGAAGTAAATGAAAATAAAATGAGATACCTTGGTTGGCGTGCAGGGGTCAGGCTTTGGGAGGGAGTTTGGGTGTGGGCTCTGGGCTGGGGCTTTGGGTGTGGGAGGGTTGAGGGATCAGACTCTGGGAGAAAGTTTGGGTACGAGCTCTGGGATGGGGCGGGGGGCTAGGGTGTTGGAGGGGGGGCGGCGCGGCGCCTAAAGCGACTGGCACACACACTCCTTTGGCAGCGGTCATTGGTGTGGGGCGGGAGCAGGGGCTCTCCGTGCACTGCTGCCCTCAGGCGCCGCCCCTGCAGCTCCCATTGGCTGTAGTTCCTGGGCAATGGGAGCTGTGGAGTCGGCTCTTGGGGCAGGGGCAGCACACACACACACACACACACACACACACACACACACCTGCCCTCTCTCCCCCCCCCCCTCCCGGGGCCATAGGGCCGCTGCTTCCGGGAGCAGCGCAGTGTAGAGGGCAGGAGGCAGAGCAGCAGGGAGCCGCCTTAGCCCTGCTGCTGGCACATCTCTGTGTGCCCCTTTGGGGGGAGGGTAGCAGTGGGTTTCTGTGTGCTGGCAGGGGCAGCACACGGCACTGCCTACCCCCCCAGCAGGGGTGCGCAGAGACGTGCCAGCAGCCAGCCGCTTCGGGGAGCAGCGTGGGCCACCGGCCCCGGTATGCAGGCAGTCTGCCTGCCTGAGCCCCGCTGCACCACTGGCCGGGACTCAGGGGGAGGTTGTCAGATGAGATTTGTCCTGCATTTTGGGGGCCACCACCCGGCTTGTTTCATGGTAAATCTGCTCCTGCTTAGCACTGTTTCTAAGGCCTCGGTAATGAGCTGTGAGGTTGCAGCTCTCAAGAGGGGGATACTAGACAGAGGGTCTGAATCCTGAGCATGTGCCTAGGAACCCCAAGACAGAGACAATGCCTTGGCTCTGTTGAGACTCTGGAGGCTTAAAACACCTGAAGATTCAGCCGTTGGATCACCTCACAGCAGTCTGGCAAGTGTCCAGCTTGGCAGGACCTTTGAAAATCTGTATATAGGACCTTTGTGTAAATATTCATTAATATTACATCTCATTATTCTTTAGTAATAAAAATACTGGTCCAATTAAAGATATACCTTTTCTGAATCCTGAACATTAAATCCCATTCTTTTGGTCCATGCAAGGCAGCTGACAAGAGCAAAAAACTATTCCGATGAATGTTTATGAACTTCTCAGTTCTGCCTAAAAACAGTTCTCCTCCTGTCTTAAATAAGTCTTGTGTGTCTGCCAATAGAAATGCAATGCCTAGAGAAGAAATTGATTACAATGTAAGCTCAGTTTGTTACTTCAAGCTAGTAATGAGGTTTAGTCTTCTAACTACTAAGTCATCAATAAGCAGAACTCCCAACTCAAGCATTACTTTAGAAGGCAAAGGAATATAAAATGTGAGTCAGTTCACATACTTTGGCAGTAATGTGCAAGCCAATGGGGATGGCCAGAAGGAAATAATGTCACAAATTGAACAGCAGCAGCTGCAGTCACCAGTTTAAGATTTGGTCATCAAAAATCTACAATTTAAGACCAAACTGCAAGTTTTCAACTTAAATGTTATTTCCATATTAACATATGGATGGGAAATCTTGAAATCCACAAATTCTAGGTATTTAATGGGATGAATTTATAACAATTGCCAAGATGTGTCTGACTTCAACAAACCTTTATCTCTAAAGTTATGCAGAAAAGAAGCTAGAAATATGTGGGGAACAGCTTAAGAACAAAGACAGAGCATCTGCAATGGCAGATGTGCCATTGGGCACCTGAAGGAACACGCAAAAGGGGCCAACTGAAAGAATCCCTTTGTCAAACAGTCCTCAGACAGAGAAACTTCTGAGACTTAGCAACATGCAGGACATGGAAAGAGTAGCTTAAGTTAGACGGGTGTGGTGGAATCTTATTCATGCCTCATGCAATGTTGATGGCAAAGAAAGGGTTCAGATTCAGAATAAGCCGAACTATTTTGCCTAAATGTCACTTTAGTGGTTTAAAGTGCTGTTCTATTCTGAAAAGCAACTGTAGAAATAGTAATATGGGGTTTCATGTTTGTTGCCTCAGTGATTTCCTGGTCAAATCGGCTCATTTTACAGAATTTTTTTTTTGTAACTGCCAGCTCAGCAAATTTGACTTAGAAGATTAAGGTCAAGGTGGTTTTCTTTTCACACATCTTTACCAGTAGTAAAGGTTCTGCTGGCTGAATTATGCTTTAGTGATATTTGTGCAGTGATATTGTCTCAGCTAGATTCACACAGGTGTGACTGGGATTCAGTAAACAGCTTAATTAATGCACAGAAGGAATAGAATCCAACTCAGTCACTCTAAGATGAATGGCTTCAGTAAAGCTAATAAGATTAAATAACAGCAGATTTTTTTTTTTAAATCACAAAAGTCATTAGGAACACATAAGGAGCTGTTCTGTCAAGTAAGATGACATTTTATATAGTCACTTTTCAGAATACAACTGCACTTTAATGCAATAACTAGTATCTGATTTCTATTCACAGCTCCTCCTCTCCTCACTTCCACTCTTTTCTAATGTTGGCCTCTTGAAAAAGAAAATACTTTGGCGCTTTCACATCCACCATTCCAAACTCTGACATTTCTGCAATGCAGCTTTTGTACAGGTTCTTAGGTCTACTCTGTGCTACTGCAAGAGGGTCTGCTCCTATACCCCATTAGAATTTCTGGTGAGTTCTTTAAGAAATATGTACTGCAATTCAATTTACTGTACCAGAAAGAGAAAAAATCATGGATCCATTTTCCACCGAATCTGAATATCGAACTCTGTGGTGTTGACTCTGTAGAGATTCTGAAACTTCATGACTCTAAATAAATGTAAAAAATTTATTTTAGAACATGCTTGCAATCGTATCAACTGGACTCTTAAAACAGAGTCTGACTGTTAAAAGGTCTTGAGTACCTTAGTTTAGAAAATATTTTTACTCCAGTAGCAGTAATGATTTTAAAAATGTTAATTGAACTTTTGCATAATTGATGAGAATGTGAAATATTTGCATAGCTGCAACAATGATTTAGGTATGAAATAATGGGGTGACAATCTAATTTTTTTTTACCTCTTCCAGTCTGTCTACATTAATTTTGCATAATACACAAGGAAACTTCACAAACGACATTTTACAGTCAAATCTTTGTTTTTAAAAAGTAATGCACAGAAGGAAGATTTGCAGACAGTAGAAATGTACACACTAGATGTTTGTTTGCCTGCAATTAAGTAGGCTGGTTTGAATGAATCAATATGGAGGTCAGCATTTGACTTGAAGGACAGATAGATCAGAAAAGACTGCTCTGGACAACATCCTTACCATGGGAGCTCCATGGCAGAATACAAACTGCGTAGGAAAGCAAGATGACGACACCATGCAACAATGTCATCTGAAGAATGGGGTGAACTTGTACATATTTTTCAACCTGCAGGTTGAATTTTCTAGTGTTCTAGAAAAAAATATCTCAAACAATCACCCACATTCTGGACTGTGACTTTAACACACTCAAATCAGACTTCAGTCTCCTCAAGAGTCTGAATTTTAAACCAAAAATTGTGCACCCATATTTGAATCTCTTAACTTATTACTGTTATCTATCCAAAGTATTAATACTGTATAATGGAAGAGATAAAGTCTTCAGGGGGGAATCTAGAAGACGACAACATCCTTGCTGGAATGACTTACATTGATAAGCTGGAAAAAAAGAAATCCATATAGTAGTATCAGTGCAATATAAAAAGAAAGACATGGGTTAGGAAAACATTTAACTCACAACAGCAGGTGGCAGGAATACTAAACTGGTACCAGACATGAAGGGAAATAGCAGAATAAGAAAAAACATGAAGAAAAAGGTAGGTCTATGGTAGCAGCAGGTTTACCAGGTAAGGAATACACATTTTCCTGTATCCATTATATACTTTAGCATTGCATAAAATATTTTCCTGTTATAAAATCTTGGAAATACTTGACAGTTGGTTCAATATTAGTGAATCAGTTGCTGCAGTTGACCAGAGGTGCCAATTTTCTAATGTGTTGGGGGGTGCGCCACCTGTTCCCCCAAAGCCCCACCCCACCCCGCCTCCTCCTACCCTCACTCTGCCCCCATCCCTCCGCCCCACCTCTTCTCACTTTGTTGTGCCCCAACCCTCACGCATGCCCTGCCCTCACTCCTCCTTCTGATGACCAGATAGCAAGTGTGAAAAATCAGGACAGAGTGTGGGGGGTAATAGGCGCCTATATCCGAAAAAGCCCTGAATATTGGGACTGTCCATATAAAATCGGGACCTCTGGTCACTCTACTTCTCCTCCTCCCTTCCCAGCGCTTCCTGAGCTGATCATGGCAGGCGGGAGGCGCTGATTGGCATGGCTGCCAGAGGGTGGGAGGCGCTGCAGGGAGGGGAAGGAGCTGATTAGGGGTGCTGCCGATGAGTGGGTGCTCCAGCCTCCGAGCATCCACGAAGCCAGTGCCTATGCAGTTCATGAATAACTAGTATGCAGTACCTGGAGAGCTGAACTCATGATAACTGTTGTGATCCATCTTGCCTTTTCCTGTCCACTACTTTCTGCCATTGTCACAGGGGTCATGAATACTTCTGCAATGAAATCTCTGGTAAAACTTTCCAAAAAACTTAAAGAAAACTAGCGACAGAGAGAGAGAGAACAGAAATGTCAGCCACCAACTGAAGAGAACACAGCTGTAAACTCATTAATGGTGCTTGGTCAAGGCACAAGGGTGCCTAAAGACCCCAACTGAAATCAGGGCCACAGTGCCTGGGCATTTTACAAACACAGGATAAGAGATAGTTCCTGCTGTGAAGAGCTTATGCTCTAAATCCACAAGGCAGACCATGGGCGGAAGAAAAAGCTACAAGCAGATTATTGGGAGCTGAAGCACAGAGAAATCAGCTGAGTTGCTGATCGGGCCACCTGCCCAAAGATTTCACAATCCTTAGCTTTGAACTAATAATTAAAAAAAAAAATCATATTAGTGTATTACTGTTTTGGAGAAATGTTCTTACAAGTCATATAAATATTCTGTATCTGCCCAAGTGTGGTGTTAATAAACACTGTAAATATTGTTCCCAAAGGAATCTGTTGCATCTATGACAGTTTTCTTGTTACAACTGTCCTACCATTCAAATGGCTGAGGTGAGAAAGACTAAAGAGAACTCTGCTTTGGAACATGTTAGCAGTGTTTCTAACAATCCAGTTTCCTTCCAAAACCTATGGAGAGGTTCACTGATTTGGCAAAAGTTCCAGTGAAATGCTGGCAGAGCCTGGCTTAGAATTTAGGATTTCCTGATGTTTTATAAAATAATTACACAGCAGGGAGTGTAGCAGGGCTAAGTGTGCTTCCTTCACATGACACAACAGGGAGCAAGACCATCATTAAATGATTCAGTGGATAATTTTTTCAAAAGTGCCTGCATTAGTTAGGAACCGAAATCCCATTTTCAAAAGACAGTTTTGCCATTTGGGGCCATTTTCACATAGGTGCTTTTGAAGATGTTACCTCAGGTCTCCCCTGTAGCACAGTGCAGCTCGCTAAGCTTCTGAGCTGACCCATCACCCTTCTCCTTGTTGTTTGCATTTGTATTTTTGAAAGGTATGTCTAGGTCTGGCACATTTAATAGACGATGCCCTCTTCAGCCGGGGTAACTTTATGCAGCTGGGAGGAGGCTGAGGGGCCTAGACAGCCACATCAGGAAGCCCTGAATCCTCCAGCCTAGCTCTGCCATCAATCTGCTGTGATACTTTTGCCAGTTACTGAACTGCTCTGTGCCTCAGCTCCCACCTGTGAAAAGGGGATGAGGCTGTTGCTCTACCTCACAGGAGGGTTGTGAGGCCTGTTTTGTAAAGCTGTGGGTAAGCTCAACCCGGTCCCATGTGAGGACTGGTATCAGGCTACCTTTGGGGATGTTTCTACCTTTCCCAGTTAGAGGCCACCCTCAGGTCTTCTATTTTAAAGAACACAACAAGGCACAGACCACAGACCCCTGTGAGGCCTCCTAGCCACCCCTCCCCCCCCCCCCCCCCCCACTGCCTGTCAGAAGGCACTCAGAAGGCGGGACTTGGATGTCTAAGGCAGCTCGAGATTGGCTGGCACTCCATGTGCAGAGGCATCAGATGAGTCAGTGCAGCACTACCACCACAGTGCTGTGGGCCCACTGTTTGAGCAAGAGCCAGCGCACGGGTCTGCCAAGGGGAGGCAGAGGAAGAAAGGGATTAACTGGAATTTTGAGCCTTCTAGCCCTTCAGGTTATGACCTAACTAATTCTGCCCTTTTGAAAAGCCTGGCTTCATGGCTGCTACTGAAGTGAGTGGAAATGTAGCAGCAGAATTTGGGCCTGTGTTTGAGGGCTCCTCCCTCCTTTTGGTACCACAGCCACTGGCCCCTGGACCAAGTCATGGAGTAACTTGAGACTTTCCTAGCAGGTGACATGCCCCAATTCAAACCCAATGTCTCTCTGTGATTCAGGAAGTTTGAAAAAGCAAATAAACTGCAATTATTTTATCACCAGGAAGATCATCTCTGCCTGTATGTGAAACGGGAAAATGGCGGAGCTCAAAAACACAACTCTTTCTCTGCGTTCTGTCTGAACTCTACTCCTGTCTCTTCTGTCAACATTGTTTTCTGAGTGAGGGGCCTGCGGCCCTGGGTGAGGCACCACTGGAAATCCTGAGACTTTGGAAGCCACCCTAATAATTTCTCTATAAACCCAAGTCTCAGTCTGAAAGCCTGTGGCCATACAGATATGAATACATGAGCTGCTTGAGAGATACAAAGAATTGCTGATTGCAAGCAGAGACATAGGGGAGCCCTCAAAAATACAAAGCAGCAAAATGGACAAAATGATGAAATTCAAAAATAATTTAAATTTTCTCCAGATCAGGGGAAAGAAAGAAGAAAAAATTACAACAACAAACCCCTGCTGTGATTGAATGTTCCAAATATTTTCTCTCTCTATGAGCCTTTAATGTTAAAGCATGAGGCAGCATCTTGTCTGCAGAGAGAAGCAGCCTGAGAATGCTGGTACATCCTTCATTGTGACTATAGGATGCATATCAGTGCTTTGCAGAGGGAGGAGCCAGAGGCCAATAAAAGTAGGAACTACAAACAAGTATTATTGGGCCCAGCCCCTGCCTTTGGATAATAAATGAATGTGTACACTCATATGTAAAGACACCAGTACATTTTTTACTGCAACATGGACTGCTCAGACTCAGTGCAGAATAATTTCAAATTTAATGAAAGGTGAACTGTACATTAAAAAAAAATTAAAATAGCTCTGTGCTGAATAGGCCAGATGAAATAACCCAGCAAAGAGAGGCATTCAACACCATAGCCGTTTCTCCTCTTCTATTCCTGGCAAATAAGCAGTCATCTTGGAGTGCCTGCTTCTTTCTGTTCAGTCAGATGCACCAGCTAATGTTGAAGGGGGCTGGAGCCTGCAGTTTGCCTTAGGGAGTAAGTCAAGTCCATATTTTTTAATACTGAAGATTTTATTAAAATATTTTACTCCCCGTAGAATATAAAGTAAGGGAGAAAAAAATTAGACTTCCTACCTCTGTGCATGGAGGTAGGCTCCAGTGCTCTTTTGGCTGGGTATGATGGTACCAATAGAATGCTAGGCAATATCTTGTGACACACCCATGGACACTATACATTATCCATATATATATATATAGAGAGAGAGAGAGAGCGAGCCTGCATGTCTTTCCCTATCTTGATTGCTAAATATATCTCTTAAGTGTGTTTATGGAATAATGAAGGGAACTTTATGACACAGATTGACAATCTATCTGGTCATTTATATATTGACATAGTGCTAGTTTAGACTCTGTGTGCACTTGTTCTGAAGTTAGTATAAATCTAAATAAAAGGCACCGTTTAATTCAAGTACTGGTGCTATATTTAGGGTGCATAGCAGTGATTTTTTTTTTAAGTGAATCTGCCAAATTTGTAACAAGATCTTCCCCTGAACTCAGATTTTGAAACTTATATAATGCACATCTGTGTTTAGACGAGTCATCACCTTTTGGGATGGGGAACCCCAACAGATCACAAGCTACAAATGTTAGCAGGGAAGTAGAGGAATAAAGATTAGCTCCTTACTTGTAATGTCCTTTGTTTGTGATATATTGCTAGAAATATTTGATATTTATTTCTCTTTGAATGTTGAAAATGATAGGTTTTGTTCTGTGTAGTTTTAGGCTGTCTTGAAGCCAGCAGCCGCCGGGGTCTGTCTTTGTACACAATAATGAAGTGTTTTTCCCTGAGATTCTAACATTTTATTACTATGGTAGAGGGTCTGGCTGTACTAAAATTATATTTAAACTATACTGAAGCTGCAGTACACAGTAGGCTCACAATGCCCTATGAGAGGCAGCAAGGTGCGGCGGATAGGATACTAGTTTGGAAATCAGTAGGTCTGTATTCTATTCCCAGTTCTACTAGTGGTTTGCTCTGTGAGCTTAGGCACATCACAACCTCTTCAACCTAGATCCACACATGGGGTTAGGTATTGCAATGCTGAGCAATGTGGCAACTAGAAAAATCATAGGAACAGCACTGCAATCCACAAAGCCTGAATTAGGCTCTACAATGAATGGGGTGAGATAGAAGCCTTAGAATGCAATCCACAACAGCCAACAAGCTAGGTGGGGAGCTGCCTAAACTAGCCAATAGAAGTTGCTGATAGCAGGGGTGTGGGCTAAGCCCCTCTCCTTTCACAGATTAGCACGGAAGTCCAAGCTGCAGGGAAGCACCTATCTCTACTTAGCAATCCATGAATGGGAACCCCTCTCGGAGTCAGGAGGCTTAGACATCTAAACAGCTTCTTAAAGGAATGAGATGGATGCCTGTCTCACTCCACCTAAAACTGCGACAGTGGTGGAAAAGGAGCTTTCAGACCAATGGTTGGAGCACTCACCTGGGATGTGGTAAACCCACGGTCAATTCCCCTTTCTGTATGTTGGTGGGACATCCACATGGGAGGTGGAAGACCCAGGGTCCAGTGCCCCTGCTCCAAGCATTCTTTCCTTATTTATCCAGAGTGCAATAACTTCAGCAGGAGAGATTGTGGGAAGCCCACGTCAGAATATCCCAGTGGTTAGAGCACTCAGATTCTCTTTTCCCTGCTCAGGGAGAGGGGGAAATTGAACCTGGGTCTCTCACACAGGTGACTGCTCTAACCACTGAGCTAAAATGTGTACAGTAAACACCTTTTCTTCCTCTCCTCAGATTTTGAATGGGACCCAGTGTTAGGTAAAAAGCAAGTCCTCACTCACCTCTCCAGCACCCGAGTTCGTGCGGAGTTGGTATGGGGCTCACAATCTGTCAGAGACCAGACACCAATTCGTTGATCAACGGGCTCACACTATCCTTAGCTTGAAAGGCTTCAGAGTAAGTGTGGCAAATTTATTAGGGGTGAGCATCAATATTTATACACAGAAGTAAACAAAGTGATTAACAGATCATAATGGTCATGCATAATCAAACAAGATTTTACAGGATAAAACAGGTTAAAATGTATATTCAAAAAGAGATAAGGGGAGATGGCTACTTAAGGGGGGGGGTGTCATGAGTAGTTCGCAGGTCAGAGCTTCGGTTAAAAGTTCAGACAGAGACATCAAGTCTGGGTTAAGTTTAAGCTCATCAAAAGTTCAGACTCAACATTCCTCCATTTGTAGCTTTGGGATAACTATTTACCAAAAGCTACACCCCATTTAAAGGAGCCAAGGGCCGCTTGGCAATTTCAGCCTGGGCCAACTTGAAGAGAGTAAGGCCCTTGGCTGAAGTAGGAAAAGAATAAACTGACCTACATGAGTTTATGAGGGAGGGGACACACTGAATACAGCAACACAGTATTATAAGGATTACTATGGCACCAACAATACCCACCAAGAGTTTTTTTAACCCACCCAAATCCAGGCAGCCAATTTCATAAGGCTCCCCACCAATTATAAGGTGGCTGGCCAGAGGAGTAGTTCTTAGCCATTTCCCTTAGATGTTTGGTACATTGAAAAGTGTCAGAGTAGGTGTCATTTACAAAAACACAGCATTCTTCATTTATGAGGGCACAAGTTCCTCCCTGGGCTGCTAACATTATGTCTAAAGCCATGTGGTTTTGCAAAGCTAACTGGCGCAGCTGGGACATTTCCCCGGCCTGATTCTCAAATAGGGTCGCAGTTTCATTGGTTAAAGATTCTAGTAGTCCCTGTTCTGCATTTACTGGAAATTGAGTACATACCCAGCAATTACTTCTATTTCCTAAAATACGAGTTTTAACCTCATGGGAATATCTAATAAAAGCATTATCTTCATAAGTAGAAAATAAACTAAAAAGGCATAATAAAAAACATACAGTTGTCAGAATAAAAGGTCCTCTCATTTTTGCCGAGTCAATTTAAGTCTGATGTCTGAAAGAGGTAAGCTGGTCCACTGGTTGGAGGCAGTGTCCTCAGTGGTGGCAAGAGCTGCTGGTCCGTCACTGTGGTCCACTACGGCTGGCTTGACGTGGGAGTGGTGGATCTAGGATTTGCGTCCTTCCAGGAACACTGCAGTCTGGGTTGTTAAAAGAACCTGGTGGGGTCCAGTAAACCTCGGCTGGAGGGTGTCGCCACGAATGAACTTTTTGGCCCAGACGAAGTCCCCTGGTTGGAACGGGTGGATCTGTTCTTCCAGCGGCACGGTCTGGGAAAACTGCGAGGCTTTCCAAAGGGTACGGAGGCGAGCCTGTAGGGAGAGAAACTGGCACGCGGTCATATGATCCCCTCCCAATAGTGAAACATCAGCACGTGGTAGCGCCCCGCCTTTGAAAGGGGGGTGTCCATAGAGTAGTTCAAAGGGGGATAATCCCAATACACGGGTTGGGCGAGTACGAAGGTGAAACAGGACCAAGGGAAGTACCTGTTAGGTAAAAAAGCAAGTCCTCACTCACCTCTCCAGCACCCGAGTTCGTGCGGAGTTGGTATGGGGCTCACAATCTGTCAGAGACCAGACACCAATTCGTTGATCAACGGGCTCACACTATCCTTAGCTTGAAAGGCTTTAGAGTAAGTGTGGCAAGTTTATTAGGGGTGAGCATCAATATTTATACACAGAAGTAAACAAAGTGATTAACAGATCATAATGGTCATGCATAATCAAACAAGATTCTACAGGATAAAACAGGTTAAAATGTAAATTCAAAAAGAGATAAGGGGAGATGGCTGCTTAAGGGGAGGGGGGGTGTCATGAGTAGTTTGCAGGTCAGAGCTTTGATTAAAAGTTCAGACAGAGATATCAAGTCTGGGTTAAGTTTAAGCTCATCAAAAGTTCAGTCTCAACATTCCTCCATTTGTAGCTTTGGAATAACTATTTACCAAAAGCTACACCCCATTTTAAGGAGCCAAGGGCCGCTTGGCAATTTCAGCCTGGGCCAACTCGAAGAGAGTAAGGCCCTTGGCTGAAGTAGGAAAAGAATAAACTGACCCACATGAACCTATGAGGGAGAGGACACACTGAATACAGCAACACAGTATTATAAGGATTACTATGGCACCAACAATACCCACCAAGAGTTTTTTAACCCACCCAAATCCAGGCAGCCAATTCCATAAGGCTCCCCACCAATCATAAGGTGGCTGGCCAGAGGAGTAGTTCTTAGCCATTTCCCTTAGATGTTTGGTACGTTGAAAAGTGTCAGAGTAGGTGTCATTTACAAAAACACAGCATTCTTCATTTATGAGGGCGCAAGTTCCTCCCTGGGCTGCTAACATTATGTCTAAAGCCATTCGGTTTTGCAAAGCTAACTGGCGCAGCTGGGACATTTCCCCGGCCTGATTCTCAAATAGGGTCGCAGTTTCATTGGTTAAAGATTCTAGTAGTCCCTGTAGACGGATGACACCACCCCTCAAGCTAATGAGACCAGCCCACCGCTGCCACGACAAACCATCACGGATATTAATATCTCTGAAGGTTTCACGGATGTTACGAACATGGGGAAAATGAGGGGGAGTGAGGGAGATGCGAGAAGGCGGTGTTAGCCACGCTAAATAACATGACCCTGCCCAATCAGGGGAGAGAAAGTAATAAGCTTTGGGCCCGCACACCCAGTATGTTCCATACAATGCGTTTTGGGTATTCCATTTCTCAAAGTAGGAGGTAACCCATCACCCGTTGGACCACTGTTCCCCTGGTAACGCAGAAGGGTCGTTGTGCGAACTGCAGAGACACAATTTGGTAGTGGTGTTTTCAAAGGGCAGTGTAGTACTGCTTGAGCAGTTGTAGAAGGCAATCGTATGTCCCTTAGCTTGCCCACCCATGAAAAAGTTGGATTGGGGTGAGGGATCCACATGTGGGATAAGTGGGATGCGCAAGGCTTGAAGCCAAGATTTTTACTAAAAGCGGTGCCATTAAAATACATGTTGCATTTACTTGTTCCCACAAAAGTTGACCCCTTTTCTTTAACAAAACACAGTGATCCTGTCTGATTGGTTACCCTGAGATATCTGTTAATTGGCACTTCTGTTTTGTCCCATGTAAGATTGTGTTGGACTGGATCTTTTACTCTAGCCGGTGGCATCCAAGTCATATTAGCAGTGGTCAGGGGAATGGGTGTGAAGGGGAGTCCCTGTTCTGCATTTACTGGAAATTGAGTACATACCCAGCAATTACTTCTATTTCCTAAAATACGAGTTTTAACCTCGTGGGAATATCTAATAAAAGCATTATCTTCATAAGCAGAAAATAAACTAAAAAGGCATAATAAAAAACATACAGTTGTCAGAATAAAAGGTCCTCTCATTTTTTCCGAGTCAATTTAAGTCTGATGTCTGAAAGAGGTAAGCTGGTCCACTGGTCGGAGGCAGTGTCCTCAGTGGTGGCAAGACCTGCTGGTCCGTCACTGTGGTCCACTACGGCTGGCTTGACGTGGGAGTGGTGGATCCAGGATTTGCGTCCTTCCAGGAACACTGCAGTCTGGGTTGTTAAAAGAACCTGGTGGGGTCCAGTAAACCTCGGCTGGAGGGTGTCGCCACGAACGAACTTTTTGGCCCAGACGAAGTCCCCTGGTTGGAACGGGTGGATCTGTTCTTCCAGCGGCACGGTCTGGGAAAACTGCGAGGCTTTCCAAAGGGTACGGAGGCGAGCCTGTAGGGAGAGAAACTGGCACGCGGTCATATGATCCCCTCCCAATAGTGAAACATCAGCACGTGGTAGCGCCCCGCCTTTGAAAGGGGGGTGTCCATAGAGCAGTTTAAAGGGGGATAATCCCAATACACGGGTTGGGCGAGTACGAAGGTGAAACAGGACCAAGGGAAGTACCTGAGGCCACTTTAACCCTGTTTCCTGACAGTATTTAGCCAATGTAAACTTAAGCTCCCTATTCATACGCTCAACTTTCCCGCTAGACTGAGGGTGGTAGGGTGTATGAAAGGAGTGTGAAATGCCCAGTCCTTGTTCTAAACGGCCAAGGACATGACCAGTAAAGTGAGGTCCGTGATCTGAGTCAAGCACGAGAGGGATGCCAAAACGGGGTACAATGTCTCTAAGGAGAATCTTCGCCACTGTGGCAGCAGTACAATTAGCAGTAGGAAAAGCTTCGACCCAGGAAGTCAGAGGGCAAACCAAAACAAGGAGGTGCTTTTTCCCAAAAGCCTTTGGCATATCTGCAAAGTCAATTTGAAAATGTTGAAATGGAGCAGCAGGCGGAGGTCTTCCACCCTTAATTTTGTTAAGAGGCGGAGCAGGTCCATTACGCTGACATGTGCTGCATGCTTTCACTATTGACAGGCAGTAGGGTTGAATGCCTGGAGCATACCAAAAGCGAGCGATGGTGTCCACAAGGGCGTGCGTGCCGTAGTGACCCCCCTTATCATGGTGCCAGCGAACTGCCACAGGGTATGTGGAGCGAGGGAGGCAGGCTCGGCCATCCGGCATAAGCCAGGTCCCTTTGACCAGAGTGGCTCCGAGGCTCTCCCACGACTGTAGTTCAGCAGCGGGTACTGGTACGGGGTACGGTGGAGTAAAGGAGGAGGCTGCAATAGCCAACATGGGCATGGCTAAGGGTAAGACGGCAGCCGTCTTGGCGGAGGCGTCAGCCAGGGCATTCCCACGGGTGACGGGGCTATCATCTTTAGTATGGGCCCGGCAGTGAACTACAGCCAGGACCGAGGGTTCTTGGAGGGCGTCCAAAAGCTTGTGGATGAGGGGGAGGTGCTGAATGGGTTTACCGGCAGCTGTCTGGAAACCTCGAAACTTCCAGAGGTGGATGTGACAATGCACAACTCCAAAAGCATACTTGCTATCAGTAAAAATGGTAACGGTCTTACCAGCGGCCAACTGGCAAGCTCGGGCCAGGGCATAGAGTTCGGCGGCTTGGGCTCCCCAGTTGCCTGGCAGTGAGGCGGCCTCTTGAATGTCCCATTCAGAGGTGACTGCATAACCGGTGAAACGCTTGCCATTAACATAGAAGGAGCTTCCGTCCGAGAAGAGGATGCAATCAGGGTTGTCCAGTGGCATGTTAAACAGGTTGTCCCTTATCTGTAAGATGCTATAAACTACTTCCACACAGTTGTGCTGATCCTGGAGGACTGGCAGGTCAGGAAGCAAGGTAGCTGGATTAAGGGGCCCACACCTTTCAAAAATTAGGTTAGTGTCTTCTAAGAGTTCGGCCTCTAGCTGTTGCTGACGATGGGCCGAAAAGACTTGGGTTGTGCCCCTACGCAGAAGGGCTGACAAGGCATGAGAGGTCCAAACCGTGGTAAAATGACCCAGGGTCAGGCTCTTTGCCTTTGTGATCAGCAGGGCAGCTGCTGCCAGAGTCCGGGTGCAGGATGGGGTTCCCTGAGCGACAGGGTCGATCTGCTGAGAGTAAAAAGCAAGCGGGAAATGGTGGGGCCCGCTCAGCTGGGTAAGGACGCCACTAGCAATTCCGCCCCTCTCGTGGACAAAAAGGTGAAAGGGTTTGCTGTAATTGGGGGGGGCGGAGAGACATGGAGGAGGCCACACTGTCCTTGAGTAACTGAAAGGCTTGGATTGTGTCCGGGGACCACTGCAAAGGGTCAGGAGCAAGGTTAGCAGTGAGTCGGTGGAGCGGTTTGCTTAACTCCCCGCAGGACGGTAACCAGGGGCGACAGAAGCCAATTAATCCTAAGAAACCTCGAAGTTGTTTCTTGGTGTTTGGCAGAGGGCAGTTTTGGATAGTCTTTATACGGACTGGGTCCATTTGTCTCCCCTCTGGGGTTAACAGGAAGCCCAGATATCGGACCTTCTGTGAGACCCACTGAATCTTGTTAGGGTCTACCTTGTGGCCTCTGGTGTGTAGGTATAATAAAAGTGCCTTACCATCGATGCGGAGGGCAGCTTCTTCGCGATTACCTAATAGGATGTCATCTACGTATAGGACTAACGTGGATCCCTGCGAACTGGTGAAGCCTTCCAAGTCGTGGCGGAGGCATTGGCTGAAAATCGTGGGGCTGTCTCTGTAGCCTTGAGGAAGTCGTTGCCAGACATAACTTTGTCCCTCCCAGGTGAAACCAAAGAGATACTGAGAGTCTGGGTGCACAGGAATGCTGAAAAAGGCTGATTTTAAGTCAATAACAGTGAACCACTCAGCATCCCAGGGGATTTGGCTGATGATAGTAGCTGGATCAGGAACTACTGCATGAAGAGGGACCATATACTGATTAACAACCCGTAGATCCTGTACAAAGCGCCAACGAATAGGGTCTCCGTCCTTTTTAGGAGGCTTTTTGACAGGCAGTATAGGGGTGTTACAGGGAGTGCGCTGAGGGCGGACTAGCTTTTGTGCAATGAATCCCTCGATAATGGGGCGGATGCCCTCCCGGGCTTCCAGCGACAGGGGGTATTGAGGGACTGACGGGGGGGTTAAGGAAGGCTTCACTTGAATCCTTACTGGCTCTGCCGAAAGGAGCAGGCCAACATCAGTGTCAGAAATTCCCCAGAGGGTTAAAGGCAAGTCAGTGAGGTCAGGGGAGAGAGGGGGGGTGTTTCCCAATTACCCTGAGTTGGGGCCGAATCTCCTAACACTGTCATCAATAATCCTACCCCTTCAGGAGTGCAGGTTAAAGTAGCCTCAAGCTTACAGAGTAAATCCCGGCCCATCAAAGGGATCGGACAAGCTGGGGAAAAAAGAAAACGGTGAGAAAAACATTTATCAGCATAAATAACATTTAGAGGCAAAGTGAGTCCCAGAGACTGTGGGTTGCCCTCCACCCCAGTTGCAGTTTTAACCTCAGAGGATAGCCAGGGAGAGGGGGCATGATTTAAAAGAGAGAAAGTAGCTCCAGTATCAATGAGGAAGGAGACAGGCAGTCCTTGGACTGAAAGGGTTAGACGAGGCTCTTTGCTGGGAGGGGAGAAAGTGAGGAAGGAGCTGGCTAAAGACATTAAGGAAATAAGACCATCACATTGTTTGTCTTCGCCCCCGGGGTACTGTCATTGAGGAGGCTGAGTTTGCTGCAGCTGCTGCTGTTGCCCGTAGTTGATCCAGGCCTGGGGAACGGGCTGAGCTGGTGGTGCAGGGGTGTATTCGTCTCTGGTGTAAGTATCTGCGGATGCGACCGGACCCTCTGGGCGTCCCCAGGGGAGGGGTATGCAACCTGCTGCATCTGCTTGATCTTTTGCCTAGTAATTATTCCTCCCGAGGTGTGCCCTTCCATTTCCCCCTTATCCCTCTGCAGAGATTCCGATCTGGAGTCCTGCAGATTCCCCTCTGCGCCCTGGAGAGAGTCCCCCTGCGGAGGAATAGGGGCAGGTGCAGTGGGGACCAACTGACGAGTCAAAACACGCCGTGGTTTACACCCTTCATCGAAATAACATGGAGGGGGTTCACTCTCGGGAGAATACCTGACTGCCATAATTTTTAAAGATCTCCACAGCTCTGCTGCTGTGTCCCAACAAAACCAGTAACATAACTGTCCCGGATGGTCTTTTTCGATCTGGCTCCTTACTCCTCTTAAGGCAGCCTGTTCGAAAGAGCCATACGAAGGCCACCTCATCTCCGGGTCGGCCAATACCGCGGTATACCCAGTCCAATTCCTTACACACAATGTGTACAACTTCCTCCTAGACATTCCTGTCTGTACTGGGAGTTTCCCTTCGTTCCATAACTTATTTACAATCCCCAACGGACTCTCAAGAGGCACTCTAGTCCCTTGACCCATGGTGTCTGACAGGAGCCCTCCAACTGGCGTTTACCCTGCTGTCCAGTACACGACCCCTCAATATTGAATTGGCTGGGAGAAATCTCCCGTGGCGCCTGCCAATTCGTATATGAGTGGTCTGACCACTGGACAGAGGCACCGCACCAGAAGGAAATCCCGGACGAGCCCCCAAATTGTTAGGTAAAAAAGCAAGTCCTCACTCACCTCTCCAGCACCCGAGTTCGTGCGGAGTTGGTATGGGGCTCACAATCTGTCAGAGACCAGACACCAATTCGTTGATCAACGGGCTCACACTATCCTTAGCTTGAAAGGCTTCAGAGTAAGTGTGGCAAGTTTATTAGGGGTGAGCATCAATATTTATACACAGAAGTAAACAAAGTGATTAACAGATCATAATGGTCATGCATAATCAAACAAGATTCTACAGGATAAAACAGGTTAAAATGTAAATTCAAAAAGAGATAAGGGGAGATGGCTGCTTAAGGGGAGGGGGGGTGTCATGAGTAGTTTGCAGGTCAGAGCTTTGATTAAAAGTTCAGACAGAGATATCAAGTCTGGGTTAAGTTTAAGCTCATCAAAAGTTCAGTCTCAACATACCTGAGGCCACTTTAATCCTGTTTCCTGACAGTATTTAGCCAATGTAAACTTAAGCTCCCTATTCATACGCTCAACTTTCCCGCTAGACTGAGGGTGGTAGGGTGTATGAAAGGAGTGTGAAATGCCCAGTCCTTGTTCTAAACAGCCAAGGACATGACCAGTAAAGTGAGGTCCGCGGTCTGAGTCAAGCACGAGAGGGATGCCAAAACGGGGTACAATGTCTCTAAGGAGAATCTTCGCCACTGTGGCAGCAGTACAATTAGCAGTAGGAAAAGCTTCGACCCAGGAAGTCAGAGGGCAAACCAAAACAAGGAGGTGCTTTTTTCCAAAAGCCTTTGGCATATCTGCAAAGTCAATTTGAAGATGTTGAAATGGAGCAGCAGGCGGAGGTCTTCCACCCTTAATTTTTTTAAGAGGCGGAGCAGGTCCATTACGCTGACATGTGCTGCATGCTTTCACTATTGACAGGAAGTAGGGTTGAATGCCTGGAGCATACCAAAAGCGAGCGATGGTGTCCACAAGGGCGTGCGTGCCGTAGTGACCCCCCTTATCATGGTGCCAGTGAACTGCCACGGGGTATGTGGAGCGAGGGAGGCAGGCTCAGCCATCCGGCATAAGCCAGGTCCCTTATTTGTAAGATGCTATAAACTACTTCCAAACAGTCGTGCTGATCCTGGAGGACTGGCAGGTCAGGAAGCAAGGTAGCTGGATTAAGGGGCCCACACCTTTCAAAAATTAGGTTAGTGTCTTTTAAGAGTTCGGCCTCTAGCTGTTGCTGACGATGGGCCGAAAAGACTTGGGTTGTGCCCCTACGCAGAAGGGCTGACAAGGCATGAGAGGTCCAAACCGTGGTAAAATGACCCAGGGTCAGGCTCTTTGCCTTTGTGATCAGCAGGGCAGCTGCTGCCAGAGTCCGGGTGCAGGATGGGGTTCCCTGAGCGACAGGGTCGATCTGCTGAGAGTAAAAAGCAAGCGGGAAATGGTGGGGCCCGCTCAGCTGGGTAAGGACGCCACTAGCAATTCCGCCCCTCTCGTGGACAAAAAGGTGAAAGGGTTGCTGTAATTGGGGGGCGGAGAGACATGGAGGAGGCCACACTGTCCTTGAGTAACTGAAAGGCTTGGATTGTGTCCGGGGACCACTGCAAAGGGTCAGGAGCAAGGTTAGCAGTGAGTCGGTGGAGTGGTTTGCTTAACTCCCTGCAGGACGGCAACCAGGGGTGACAGAAGCCAATTAATTCTAAGAAACCTTGAAGTTGTTTCTTGGTGTTTGGCAGAGGGCAGTTTTGGATAGTCTTTATGCGGACTGGGTCCATTTGTCTCCCCTCTGGGGTTAACAGGAAGCCCAGATATCGGACCTTCTGTGAGACCCACTGAATCTTGTTAGGGTCTATCTTGTGGCCTCTGGTGTGTAGGTATAATAAAAGTGCCTTACCATCGATGCGGAGGGCAGCTTCTTCGCGGTTACCTAATAGGATGTCATCTACGTATAGGACTAACGTGGATCCCTGCGGACTGGTGAAGCCTTCCAAGTCGTGGCGGAGGCATTGGCTGAAAATCATGGGGCTGTCTCTGTAGCCTTGAGGAAGTCGTTGCCAGACATAACTTTGTCCCTCCCAGGTGAAACCAAAGAGATACTGAGAGTCTGGGTGCACAGGAATGCTGAAAAAAGCTGATTTTAAATCAATAACAGTGAACCACTCAGCATCCCAGGGGATTTGGCTGATGATAGTAGCTGGATCAGGAACTACTGCATGAAGAGGGACCACATACTGATTAACAACCCGTAGATCCTGTACAAAGCGCCAACGAATAGGGTCTCCGTCCTTTTTAGGAGGCTTTTTGACAGGCAGTATAGGGGTGTTACAGGGGGTGCGCTGAGGGCGGACTAGCTTTTGTGCAATGAATCCCTCGATAATGGGGCGGATGCCCTCCCGGGCTTCCAACGACAGGGGGTATTGAGGGACTGACGGGGGGGTTAAGGAGGGCTTCACTTGAATCCTTACTGGCTCTGCTGAAAGGAGCAGGCCAACATCAGTGTCAGAAATTCCCCAGAGGGTTAAAGGCAAGTCAGTGAGGTCAGGGGAGAGGGGGGGGTTCCCAATTACCCTGAGTTGGGGCCGAATCTCCTAACACTGTCATCAATAATCCTACCCCTTCAGGAGTGCAGGTTAAAGTAGCCTCAAGCTTACAGAGTAAATCCCGGCCCATCAAAGGGATCGGACAAGCTGGGGAAAAAAGAAAATGGTGAGAAAAACATTTATCAGCATAAATAACATTTAGAGGCAAAGTGAGTCCCAGAGACTGGGTTGCCCTCCACCCCAGTTGCAGTTTTAACCTCAGAGGATAGCCAGGGAGAGGGGGCATGATTTAAAAGAGAGAAAGTAGCTCCAGTATCATTGAGGAAGGAGACAGGCAGTCCCTGGACTGAAAGGGTTAGACGAGGCTCTTTGCTGGGAGGGGAGAAAGTGAGGAAGGAGCCGGCTAAAGACATTAAGGAAATAAGACCATCACATTGTTTGCCTTTGCCTAGGGTTACCATATTTCAACAAGCAAAAAAGAGGACGGGAGGAGCCCCGCCCTAGCCCCGCCCCTGCCCCTCCCACTTCCCGGCCCCCCAGAACCCCCAACCCTCCCCCTGTTCCTTGTCCCCTGACTGCCCCCTCCTGGGACCCCTGCCCCTAACTGCCCCCCGGGACTCCACGCCCTATCTAAGCCTCCTTGCCTCTTGTCCCCTGACTGCCCCAACCCTTATCCACACCCCCACCCCCAGACAGACCCCTGGGACTCCCACGCCCCATCCAACCACTCCCCACCCCCTGACAGCCCCCCCCAGAACTCCCAACCCATCTAAACCCCTCTGCTCCCTGTCCCGACTGCTCCGATCCCTCTCCACACTCCTGCCCCCTGACAGCCCCCCCAGAACTCCCAGCCCCCTACCCCCCGCTCCTTGTCCCCTGACTGCCCCCTCCTGGGACCCCTGCTCCTAACTGCCCTCCAGAACCCCACCCCCTACCTAAGACACCCTGTTCCTTGTCCCCTAACTGCCCCCTCCTAAGACCCCCCCCAACTGCCCCCCAGGACCCTACCCCCTACCTGTACCCTGACTGCCCAAAACTTTCTCCACTCCCCTCCAAAAGCCCCCACCCGTTTCTTGACTGCCCCCTCCAGAACCTCCCTGTCCCGTCTCCTGCCCCCCCTTACCCTGCTGCTCAGAACAGGGTGTTGGGCTCTGTGCCAGCCGGACACATGGCTGAGCTCCCCAGCACAACACAAAACCCGGTCCCTGGCCCTGCACAGGGCTGCCGGAGCCGGGCTGCAGGAGGAGGAGCTGCCGGCCGGCTCAGAATGCAGGGAGGGGGGGGTGGGAGGAGGAAGCTGCTCCGGAGTCCAGCCCGGGACTTTCCTGCAGCTCTGCCAGGGGAGGGGGAAATCCCGGACATTGTGAGTGCTTTACAAATTCCCCCCGGACGCTATTTTTAGCACACAAAAGGAGGACCTGTCCGGGTAAATCCGGACGAATGGTAACCCTACCTTTGCCCCCGGGGTACCGTCATTGAGGAGGCTGAGTTTGCTGCAGCTGCTGCTGTTGCCCGTAGTTGATCCAGGCCTGGGGAACGGGCTGAGCTGGTGGTGCAGGGGTGTATTCATCCCTGGTGTAAGTATCTGCGGATGTGACCGGACCCTCTGGGCGTCCCCAGGGGAGGGGTATGCAACCTGCTGCATCTGCTTGGTCATTTGCCTAGTAATTATTCCTCCCGAGGTGTGCCCTTCCATTTCCCCCTTATCCCTCTGCAGAGATTCCGACCTGGAGTCCTGCAGATTCCCCTCTGCACCCTGGAGAGAGTCCCCCTGCGGAGGAATAGGGGCAGGTGCAGTGGGGACCAACTGACGAGTCAAAACACGCCGTGGTTTACACCCTTCATCGAAATAACATGGAGGGGGGTTCACTCTCGGGAGAATACCTGACTGCCATAATTTTTAAAGATTTCCACAGCTCTGCTACTGTGTCCCAACAAAACCAGTAACATAACTGTCCCGGATGGTCTTTTTCGATCTGGCTCCTTACTCCTCTTAAGGCAGCCTGTTCGAAAGAGCCATACGAAGGCCACCTCATCTCCGGGTTGGCCAATACCGCGGTATACCCAGTCCAATTCCTTACACACAGTGTGTACAACTTTCTCCTAGACATTCCTGTCTGTACTGGGAGTTTCCCTTCGTTCCATAACTTATTTACAATCCCCAACGGACTCTCAAGAGGCACACTAGTCCCTTGACCCATGGTGTCTGACAGGAGCCCTCCAACTGGCGTTTACCCTGCTGTCCAGTACACGACCCCTCAATATTGAATTGGCTGGGAGAAATCTCCCGTGGCGCCTGCCAATTCGTATATGAATGGTCTGACCACTGGACAGAGGCACCGCACCAGAAGGAAATCCCGGACGAGCCCCCAAATTGTTAGGTAAAAAGCAAGTCCTCACTCACCTCTCCAGCACCCGAGTTCGTGCGGAGTTGGTATGGGGCTCACAATCTGTCAGAGACCAGACACCAATTCGTTGATCAACGGGCTCACACTATCCTTAGCTTGAAAGGCTTCAGAGTAAGTGTGGCAAATTTATTAGGGGTGAGCATCAATATTTATACACAGAAGTAAACAAAGTGATTAACAGATCATAATGGTCATGCATAATCAAACAAGATTTTACAGGATAAAACAGGTTAAAATGTATATTCAAAAAGAGATAAGGGGAGATGGCTACTTAAGGGGAGGGGGGGTGTCATGAGTAGTTTGCAGGTCAGAGCTTCGGTTAAAAGTTCAGACAGAGACATCAAGTCTGGGTTAAGTTTAAGCTCATCAAAAGTTCAGACTCAACACCAGTGTGGTTGGTGTGCTTAAAGGCCACCTACCAGAAGAGGTCCTACACATGAGATAGGTAAGTGAACACCTATTTCCCCCCAGTTTGTAGACTGCTCTGGGGCTCAGGTGGGAGAAAGGTGTCTGAACACCTAGAGTGAGAGTAGAAAGCAAACCCAGAAGCAGAAACATAATCAGCTAGGGGATTTTTATCCTTAACATTTAGGAGCTGAGTAAATTTAGGCCTATAGCGTTTGGCAGTTTTGTGGATTGCAATGGAGCCTAAAACTGGGACTTAGGCAACAGCAGCTCCAGGCAACAGCGCTCCAAGCGCGTGCCTGGGGCAGCAAGCCACAGGGGGTGCCCTGCCGGTCCTTGCGAGGGCAGCAGTCAGGCTGCCTTCGGCGGCTTGTCTGCGGGGGGTCCGCCGGTCCCGCGGCTTCAGCGGTGGGTACGCCGAAGCCGCAGGACCGGCGGACCTCCCGCAGGCATGCCACCGAATCTGCGGGACTGGGGACCTGCCAAAGGCAGCCTGCCTGCCGTGCATGAGGCAGCAAAAAAGCTAGCGCCGCCCCTGGACTTAGGTGCCTAAGTACCTTTGTGAATCCCACCCTGTATGTTCAGTTTCCCCATCTGGAAGAAGAGGATAATTACTTACCTTCTTTTGTTGAGTGCTTTGAGATCTCCAGCTGAAAAGCACGTAAGAACTCGAGTCATTGCACCAGCTCAACTCTGGCTGGTTTTCCTCACTAACTTTACAGTAATAATTTTATTTCACCTTGCATTACTGCTGTGTATCAGAATCTCTCAACTTCAAGTGCCAGAAAGTTATAATGAAAAATTAATTACCTATAATACTGTGTGCTGTATTGCTGGACTTCAAATCTGAAACAAAAATCAATGAAAAATACATTAGTAAATACACAGTATCACACTTCCATGTTCAATGAAGAATGGAAGGTTGTGCAAGAGTAGATTGAAATCTCTTGGGAGAAGTGGGACCAGGCTGTTTCATTAGAAAAAACAAACATCTATGATTTTGTTTTCAGGTTCTAAGCTCTGTAATGGCTGTAATCTAAAGTCTTTTTAGAAACCTTGTGTTTGCTAAAATTTAAAAGGGAAGGGGATAGAGAAGAGAACTTAGGCTTTTCTAGCCAGTATTTTCCCCCAGCTCTTCTGCATTCTAGGCAGCTCTGGTCTTCACAGTCTAATGTGTTGCAAGAAACCCTCTCCCAGAAAAGAGACTAGGATTGATCCAAGTTTACACAGGCAGCACTTTTAGCAGATAGAAGAGAAACTCAGTCTGTTGTCCTCATTATTTACATTGTGACCTTGGTTTGTTATTTAACTTCCATGTCTTATTTATGGATCTTTAACAGTTATCTCACAGGGATATTATGAAGCTTCAAGTAATGGTATAAATGCCTAAAATTCTGACCTTTGCATATCTGCATTTCATTTTTAAAAGCTCATCCGATAATATGCTGCAGCATTACCACAGTCAGATAAAAATGTTCCTTTTTGCATGATAATTAAGAACAATCCTCATTTCCTTCTTCACCATCTCATTCATCTTGAAATTATAAAACTTTCCCAAACGGGTATGAAAATCTAAACCTACGATCACCTATTTTAAAGTAGTAAAAGCCAATCTGCCATCAATTTTCTTAAACCAAGATAGGATTGAAAAGTACTTGGAATTAACTTGACAAAGAAAAATATCCTAATTAATTGGTAATGATGAAAAAGTCCACTAAAAGCTTATTATTTCTAACCCTAAAATAATTCTGGCCTTTCATCTCAGCACCCAAGAGGAACTGAATTTTTTCAGGTCAAAACTAGATACAGGTTTTCACAAAAACATTTTCAACTGAGTCTGGGGGCAGATTCTTGTATTTATTAGTGAAAAGAATAATGATTACACTCGAGATCTTATCTAAGTTTCCTCTAAAGCCCCTTTACCATGATATCTATTCATAATTTTACTTAAGCAAGACTTCAAGTTAAGGGAACTAGATTTTTTTTTAATGTAAATGTGCAGTACTTATGTAAGCATTGCCGTATCTGGCCCCAGGTTAGTGTTGTTATTTAGATTTAGAAATTTCACTTTCTAGTAGCTTTTAGCACAAAGATACTGGATACATCTTGCTAAAGTTTACATTTCAGACACCACCTTTTTACCCTGGGGATACAAGCCACTGACGAAAGTAAATAAATAACTACATAAAAATATTCAGCTTCACAACCGGCTAAGCGAGAAAGCAAAACATACTAGCAAATAATCAATCCTATGTCACACTTCAGCAGTATCAGTATTCCTGAGAGAGAACATTGCTAAAATGCCTACACTAGATTATTAAAGATACTGTTTAGGATTTAAGAGTCCAATTGAGTCAGTAGGGCAGATTGAGATTTTATTGATTTGGGGAACTAGATTGCAACTCATCTCAGATAAACCTCTAGGAAGCCTTCAGAAGGGACAGAAAATTGCTCAAAATTGTCAAAATATGACAGTCCTCAGCAGCTGTACTGTATTATATATGTAAACCGTGGCAGCACAAACTACAAAATAGCCAAGGGTATTGCCTGCATTATCAATCTAAAAATGAGCGGGCCAGTCAGTTTAGAAAAATACAGAAGCTCTGTATGATGAAAGGATCAGTATTTGTTGACATACTAAAAAGTATAACACTGCAGTTCCCTGTATGCAACTATTAAATTAACCCCTCCCATGAAATATATATTAAACCCATGCAGACATGAGAGATACAAATGGCACATTTAAACATTGACTTGCAACTGGGTTTGAGTATTGGATGGAGGACATATTTGCACTAATTTAGTGATACGGTAAAGGATTGTTTAAACAAACAAAAAGAACAGGAGTACTTGTGGCACCTTAGAGACTAACAAATTTATTAGACCATAAGCTTTATTAAGCATAAGCATAGATGCATCCGAAGAAGTGGGCTGTAGTCCACGAAAGCTTATGCTCTAATAAATTTGTTAGTCTCTAAGGTGCCACAAGTACTCCTGTTCTTTTTGCGGATACAGACTAACACGGCTGCTACTCTGAAACCTGTCTTTAAACAAACAGAGACTCAGACAAAGGAAATGGGACTATCCTGGACAGTGAAGGCCTCGAGAAGGCTGTTACCTGTCCTGGTAGCCTCACATGCTTCTAGTACATTGCCCAAGAGTCAGAGTTTAAGGCCAGAAGGGACCACTAGAATATCTAATTGGCCCGTATATCACAGGCAACCAGCACCACCCAGCACCCACACACAAAAACTAAAGCCAACAACTGAAATGAGAGCAAAGTATTATAGACCACATGCAAAATTGGTTTTGAGGAATCAAGTGATAATTAGTACTTTGGGGCTAAATTCTTCCCCACATCATACCTATGCCAAGCCTGAGTGGCCAGGCTTGATGTGAGAGGATGGGAGCAATGCAAAGGGTAAAGAGGAGCAGTCCTTCATTCCCTCCAGTTTGCAGAGCCACTTCTTGACTGTTGTTGTAGTCCTGAGACTACTGTAGCCCCTGCTACTCCTGAGCCTTACTATGCAGGAGAGAAGAAAGGGCAATTGCTATTTGATCCAGACAATGGTGGCTTCACTGCCCTTAATCCAGCTCCTTCCTTGAACCCCAAGCCTTCAGGAACACGCAAGGCACACCCTGAATAGACTTCCCAAATCTTGCCTCACTTGCCCATCAGAACTGCATTGCTTGTGGGGCCTACTCCTTAGAACACCGGAAAAAGCACAAATGTGAATGTTTAGAGAACAAACGTTCAACTCTCACTGAACTTTGTAGACCGATTTGGGTGTTTTACAAGGGTGGAAAATGCACCATGTTCTGAATGGAATGTACCAGCAGATTAGGAAGAGATTTCAAGATGTGCATCTGAAGTCATTTGAGGAGCTGCAGTTCAACTAAGGTTGTGGACTCTGAAACTTGTGGATTTAACAGAGGCATACACTGACTGGTTCCTCTGAACAGACTCACACTGTCAATTAGACAAGTGAAAAGAAAACTGATTTTGGAAAAATTTTAAGCTTCCCTTTGACAGAGAATAATTGGACACAAACCCTGAAGTGCAGATACAGTCATTTTATTGGTAACTCTTGGCTCAGCTCTTGGAGGCTTTTTGACATTGTGCCAGTTTGTATCTCTCACCAGTTCCAGCCTCTCACCCACCAGGTTGGATTCCCTCATTTAGGGAAGGCTGTAGTGGAGGAGAGAGCAGGTTCATGCCTGGCTACTGATCAAATCTCTAGGAACAGAGCTAAGAACCCCTTTCTACTTCTGTCAAATGGCTCTTGGAGCTACTACTCTCAGCTATGATAGTGATGATCATGTTATAAATGATTAGATAAATTAGATTCAATGGCTTTGCACTAATTAGTCAAGATACTCCCAATAGCAGTGCTTTCTCAATCCCCAGGCTAGTTCTCACCTGCTCTGGTGTAGGCACCATTTCTTGATATTGGACTCTTGGGGTAGGCACAGTCTCTCTCATCTCCATCTCCTATAGATTTTCATAGGAAAACTGACCACTTGTCTTTGCACAGCCTCTGCTACCCTATTCCCTGATGACACAGAAAATGAGCACCCAGGAAATTGTGGTGCTTCCCTTTACAGAAGAACAAGGCAACTCATGGGCCACAAATCAGCTGAAAAAGGAGGAAAATTATACTGTTCAATAGAAAAAGAAGTGAGGACAGTGGTTTCAGCTATCCTTTCATGTTACCCCCTGTGACAGGGTCAGGCCAGACAGCTATAGGAGAGTGATTTTATGTTGGGTTCTGGGAAGTAGGTGGGTATAAGCATGCCCACTGCTAAAGGATCTTGCCCCAGCCTGTGGGGAGGATCCACAAGGTCCAGGAACTCAAATAATTATGAGGAACAACCAAAAATATAACAGGGACAGGTGTGAAGGTCAAAGGGTCAAACAAAGGGAACCTGAAGATACCGAGCAGAGAACCCCGGACAGCGGCCACTGCTCCTCAAAGGTATCAAGCGAGCCAGCAGATGCTGCCCAGAGGAACTCTGCCCGGATATGTGAGCAAAGGCAGGATCAGAAATAGGCCCCACAATCACAGGAAACCCCCTCAGCCAACATTCTCTCCTGGTCTTATAAATGGCCACTTTGGCCATGGCTCGGAGAAGGTTGACAAGGTGGTCCTGTGACTTTGTGGGGCCACAGATGGGGTGTGCAGATATAAAAAGGTGCAGGGAAAAGTGCAGCCAGAACCTCAGCAAGAGGTTCTGGAGGAGTCAGAAGAGGGGCTGCAACCTGGTGCACTGCAGATAGAAATGTGCTGGAGTCTCCCGCACACCGCAAAAAGGGCAGGCATCGGGAAGAGGGGTGAACCATGCCAGGTACATGCCCGTGCTCACAGCTCCATGAAGGAGCTGCCAACTAACGTCCCTGGCGGGCCATGGAAACAAGGTGGAATACAGGCTGGTCCACCGGGGTCCCTCACCCTCTGCAGCTCGTAGAAGGTCCCACCACTTGGTATCGGGGCGGGACACGAGGGTGGGGAAATGAAGAGTGTGGAGCATGAGTGTGCAGAGATGGTCCTGTGGTGCAGTTCGGAAGCAAACTGCAAATCACGCAGATGGCTTGGGGTACAAAGGGGTGGGGGCCGAGGGGGCTCACAGGGCAGGGGCCCGATGAGATCCAGAGGGCCTGTGGGTGACGGGTGGGCGAGGATACCCTCTCGCAGGACCCACTTGAGATAAAACCAAGAATTGGGCAATAAGGCTGTCTTCACCTCCCAAAGTATGCGCAGGGTGTGTGTGTGTACTAAGGGCGGAGAGCCCCATGTGCCAGCCAAGTGCATAAGGATCACCCGGTCCCCCGGTCATAGTCCAGGTGATCTCTGATCCTGGTAACTTCCGCCAGGACCAACCTCTGGTGGACCGAGGGCGGCTCTGCCATCTGCACACGAAGATGACGTTTGTGTAGCAGGGGCTCCACGAGGAGATCTGCCCCCTCAGTGGCCGCCACGGACCTGGTCACCGAGACCAGCTTCCAGGCCCGGAGGAGATCCTGGTAGAAGACCGGCAGCTCGGAGAGGTCTTGCGTAAGACCTCTCGGATGGAGATAAAAGAGCTGCCATAGAAGGCAGGTATATTAGCCCCAGGATAAGCAGGTCCCTGTTCCCATGGTAATTGAACAGGGGTTACTCCAGCTTAAATTAGGACACCTGGGGCCAATCAAGGGCCTGCCAGAACTTGTTAAAAGCCTCCTCTCAAGTCAGATGGGGCATGCAATAAGAGCTGTGGGGGGCAGGTGTGCTACTGGAGAGCTGGACGGTACAGACACTGACAAATGCCAGGAGACAGATCTCACAGGTACAGAGATGAAGAGCAGGGGAAACCCTGCCCAACAAGGCGTATATCCTTTCTGGGACCCACAGGTTTGGGGAGAAGAGACCCTGCCTGAGGGGAGAGACTTAACTGGTTGCCTGGCCTGCTGCCACTGCGCCTGGATGAGCTACCAGAGACTATGAGGCTCTCCTCCCCCTCCCCGGTCAGGGAGGCTGAGAGGAACCCCTGCTCAGACAAGGAGCGGGACAGTAAACCCAGGGTGTGGGGAAATTCCAAGGGAGAGAGCAATCCCCCAACCCCCCACTAAGAGGAAGTGTGAAACCCACCAAGGTGGAGAAGGAGTTCTGCCACACCCCACATGCAATGGATTACAAAGACTCAGCATTTCAGTTATATAATGGGTTTATTATTTTCCATTTTATACATAAATGGAGAAAGCTTGTAGGACTAAGCAACTGTACAGCAATTTTAGAAACAGAAGTGCATGTTCACTATTCATCATTTGGAGATGCAGCTAGTTACTTATCCCTAAGATCACAATGTGGGCTAAAATGTTTAAAAAGTAAACAGGTAGAAAACATGCAAGTTTTCAGTTTGATAGCTTAAAAAACAAACAACTCTAAACCACCGGGTGAGCAGATATTTTAGGACCCTAAAACCATGGATTGCTGGAAGTGAAACTGTACCTTCTCTCATAATACATCCTAGGATCTGGAGCATGACAGTCCAGAAAATGGGGATTAAAGTTTTCTATTCCACAGTTTTTTTGTTTGTTTGTTTTTTAAAAAGTAGATTGGTGGAAGGTAGGAAGGTCTGACACGCAGAGGAGTCTGTCTGCCACATAAGTAATTTATGGGATCTGAGCATGATATGACTGCTGGTTAATTGATAGTTATTTTAAGATTGTATGAAATATAAACTATATAGAGATTTTTACACTGCTACATTGGATCTGATGTACACATTGGCCTGTCTCTGACATATCAGTGTTATGTACACTGATGATATTGTACTGAGTCAGAATAGCATACTACTCTCAGATTTATAAACAAAATGGATCTTATTAAATATTCTAGCACAAGTCTGACAATCATATTTGCCCCAGGACCGCCCAGAGGATTCAGGGGGCCTGGGGCAAAGCAATTTCGGGGGCCCCTTCCATAAAAAAAAAGTTGCAATACTATAGAATAGTATATTCTCATGGAGGCCCCTGAGGGGCCCGGGGCAAATTGCCCCCCCACCCCCGGTGGCCCTGATTTGCCCTACCAATATAAAACACTGAAAGGGCACTAGAGGGCTGGAGTCTTGACGTGATATAATACATGAAACAGCGCTCGGGCACAGCTTTGCCAAACTCAGCGTTATGGAATGCATTGTATAGTGAAAGCGAAACAAAAATTTGAAGCAATACTGGCTAAAAGTTTCATTTTGGATTCTTGAAGTTAGACATCCATCTCCGTATGTAGGCACTTACGGAAAAATGGCCAGATTTTTAATGGGAGCTGCAAAGGCTCAAAATTTCTGAAAAAAATAAGGCCACTCAGGTGTCGAAATATGGAGATGGGTGCCAGACTTTTTTTTTAAGTTAACACAAACTATTTTGACTACTTATATCAAAGTAAGAATCTTACTAGGCATAGTACAAAACCCTTGAATAATTGATGCCTGAGTATTTGTTTTTTAAGATCTGCAAGACTATATTTATATTTTAAAGTGGAATGGAAATAGAAATGTTTTCAGATTCTATCCTTGCTGTAATTCAAGCTTCCCACCTGCCTTGAAGTTACATTTCTTACAGCTTTGAATTTACAATTGAAGTACCAATAGGATCACATGTTGAGGCAGATTTCTTACCTGGGAATGTCTGTGCAGTAACCAGGGAGAGCAAGAAAACAGCATATAGTTGCATTATTATTAATATTGGAGGGAGGAGAGAAGGGATAGCTCAGTGGTTTGAGCATTGGCCTGCTAAACCCAGGGTTGTGAGCTCAATCCTTGAGGGGACCATTTAGGGATTTGGGGCAAAAAATCTGTCTGGGGATTGGTCCTGCTTTGAGCAGGGGGTTGGACTAGATGACCTCCTGAGGTCCCTTCCAACCCTGATATTCTATGATTTATACTATCATGGCACCAAGAGAGTCCAATCAGGATCCTCTTGGGAATTAAAAATAGTTTCAGGTATTACACCTACTTTTGAGTTCCCCTGCCAATTTTTGTGATTTTTACAAACACTTCATGAAGTTTAAAACATGTTTGTGCAATTCTTGTACACAACAGATGAAAGAGAAAAACACAGAGAAAGGACTAAGGGCCCAATCATGCAAATACTTAATGTACCTAACTTCACTTATACAAGTAGTTCAAACATAGGCACATGCTTAAACGTTTGCAAGATGGTGGCCTGACTACACAGAGGAAACTGTGAAACAATGCATACAGAGGTCTGTCAAATGAAAGATCAAAAGAGTTGTACTTTCTGTTCTTTCTGTTCCAGTCTCTTTCAATTATTAGTAATCACAAGTAATAACAGTAGGAAAAAATTTCAGATGGAAGTGGGTTTTTTGTTTGTTTTTAGATTTTAAGTTGATTATGCCTCTAAAGAAGTTCATTTCCCAGTGCACCGAGTTCAGCTCCCTGAAATACACCCCCCTGGCCAGCATCTGGATACTAACTTAAATAGGTATAGAATTTTTTGCAGTTAAACAGCAGTGTTTCTAATTCTACTGTAGAATCCTCCACTACAGCTTATCAACAACAGATTAATGAAAACAGTTACAAAATTTCTGCAAGAGATAAAAACTTCTAGTCATAATGGATGTACTTTTAAAAGCCCATTTCCCACCTCTAGTCCTGTGTAGTCACCACCAGCTTTGTTACAGAGCCACCTGCCCTGAATTCCTGTATTTTTTTTTTTTGTCAGTTCTGCTTAGTGCTGGAAAGAGCATGATATACCAAGGTAGAATAGTGAATAATCCAATCATGAATATTAGTATAATACACACAATAATACTTGGTTAATTTTTTTTAACCATAAATCATCCCTACATCTAAAATATTAGAAGTTAGCAGACTAGAGATATAGAACAAAACAGTACATGTACTGAAAAAAAAAATAGCATTTATACTACATGCACTTTAGTCACATAGACCCTGAACCTACTCCAACTGAGATCAACAGGAGTTTTATCTTTGACTTTAATGGGAGCAAGATTGTGCCTTCTTAATTGTTTATGTTCCATGGCAGGCGATGCTGAAAGACACAGTAATAAGTCTTAACACCTTCAAACAGAGGGTTTAGATTTTTTGGGACAAAATGCAGTAAGCATGTTGGTAATGAATTTCCAGATGGCAATAACATGGTATCAAAGGTTTAAAATAGTCTATGCCGCCAGCAATATGTAGCTAGAACAGCTTTTTAATTTACTGTTTGTATTTCCTGGAAGAAGTTAACACTTCTTCCAGGAAGGTTAAGGGGCCAGATCCTGGACTCAATCTTCAGGTAGAGGCAGTGGAAAACAGAATTATGGCATTTCAAAAATTCAGTGCCACTTTGAAGCAGAGTTCAAAAATAGAAATATAGTCCAGTTATTCAAGTTGTACAGCCAGGCTTCATGCTAGCCAGAACTGCCATCTTGCAGATGGACATATTTCTTGGACAGCATCAGTATTGCTTCTTTACCAATTGCCTCCAAAGCACTTATAAAGGAGGACCTTCTTACTCAACAGATCTATTCCCTGTGAGCATCACAGCCATATCTGCTGACTTTATTGTAATTGTTAGATGCTAGAGTAAGTTCTTCCAAGAAAGAGTTGACAAAATACGTGACTTTCCCCATCCCCTTGGTTTACCTTCCCTTTCTTCTTCTCCTCCTACAATTCTCTCCCTCCTCCCGTCACAGAGACAGAAGTTTCTTATCTGCTCTCATCATTTTCTTGTATTCCCATCTATATTAATCTGTTGTCTTTTGTCTTACTTAGTCTGTACCACAAAGAACTTACAATCTATCTTTTAGTTCAGTGTTTGTAAAAGACCTAGTGCAACGGGGTCCTGGTCCTTCACTAGGGCTCCTAGGCACTTTGGCAATACAGATAATGAATAATATTACTACTTTTTACTTCTATTGGCTTTGCAGAGCCAACATGGCTGAGAGAGAGCTGGATTCTATTATTTCTTGTGCATCGACAAAATTTTTACTAAATTCCACTTAGTTACACCTGTTCCAATCCATTGAAGAAGTTGTAGCTATATTACTGAGGACCTGAGAAAATAACACAGGTTGACAAAAATTCTAGCCTGAAAAGTGAGAGCTGGTATTCAGAAGAAAACAAAACAAAAAATCCGAATCATTTTAACTGTAACTTAAACATATTTGATCTGTAAGTCAGACACACAAACTGGGAAACATGTCATTTTTCAGTCACTTTTCAGATATGAGCTGCACTTGAAGAAAACAAGAAAATATAAAGGAAAGGGGAGAGAGCGCAGAAGGATCCTTCTTTCATTCTCTGTCTACTCTCCTGATCTCTTACCTTTTCTTCTCCCATATTACTTTGTGTAAAAATTAATACCCTCTTGTGCCTTCATCAATTTAGAGTTCATTACATGTTTTTATTTTATACCTTCCATGGTCCTTATTGTCTCCTACACGGGAATAACCATGTTGGGGTGAGAAACTTGAATTCTCTCTATTTTGAGTTATTTGAATCCCTCTATAGAAGACAATGGTGGTTTTCCCTTATCCCACAGATTCTTCAATATCTGTGCTCCTCTCAGAACTGGAGCACGTAAATGGAGTCTCTCTCCTGATCTTGGAGGAGATTTGCTTTTGGGAGTTCCCCTAGCTGCAGCAATCTCCCCTCCCCCATCCACCAAATGTGGATAATGTAGCAAATACAGACTACAATGGGTAAGATGCTGAGCTTGCACAAACTCAGGCTGTATTAATTTATGCTGCTTCCTTTGTGGGTTTAGGATAGGATATCCAGGAGTCCAACTGATGCCCCTAGCCTCCTTACAGGAACCCTTGGGGAGAATCCTCTATAAGAAAGCTGGGGATGGGCATGCAGCCAAGACTGAACTCCCTTCTAAGTATCATGGGCACAGACATGAAGGGGAGATTAATATCTTTCCTTTAACCTCTATTTAGAAGGTAAAATTCTTCCTCTACCAATTTATAATTCTGCTTCAATAAAATGTTGATTGTATTGACAGACACTCAAGTCAGTGTATAGCAGCCTTTCCAAGTCATGAGTTCTGAGATCAAAATGCTGATTAGGTCAAAAGTGAAAGTTAGTTCAGCAGTCACTGCTTAGCCACATCTCAAAGCGACTTCACAATTCAAGACTCCTGTCAGTCTCTGCTTATAAATAGCATAGGATCAAGATAACAGGAATACCTGCAGACCAGGATTAAGGTGCATTGGCAGAATTGTGCAAAAGTTTGCAAAACACCCGCCAGTATTATCCTTGGCTGTAACCAGTGCAAGTTAGGCTTTTGGTAAAAAAGTCTTTTTTTAAAATATGACCATTTTAGTAATTTGTTACTGCAGTGTAGCACTCCCATTTGAAGGCACATCTCCTGTTGGTCATTAACAGGAGGGGATCTGCAGAAGCAATATTGTATAGTTTACATAAGACCATCCCTTATTGCTGCATTTTGCCTCAGTATGGCATGAAGAATATGGTCCAATATCCCTCACCTGGAAAGTATCCCCAAAAACAACAACAAAAAACCCTGCTCATGTCATTTAACTGCCATCTTTTTTAGCAGCAGAATGAGCAGAGCAGACATGGTGAGAAGCATTTCCTTCTCAGTTCTCAATCAAGAGGATGAGACACTGGGCCTCCATAAGGAAGTTTTTAGAGGCATTATGAGATTAAAAAGAGACAGCAAAAACCCTAACACCCTCTCAAAGATAGAAGACACACTGGGATTTTGAAATCCCCAATAAACTAGTTATGACTTAGACAGTAAGGGAGTGGCACAAAAGTATCTTGAGTTGTAGCACAACTAGAATTCCATTTCAAACATGGACTTTTAAAGTGAAGAAGGCAAGAGTGCCACTGCTAAAACTTCAGACTGAATCTACTTTTTGAGCTGTTAGACACAGTATTTCAGAACAGGTTTAACATTCTGATTCATACACCATGCCATTATTTACTGAAGTAAGGGAATGTATGTGTGTTCCTAAGAGAGGAACTGTACCATTCTTACAGTACCTCTGCAGTCTTGTATTTAAATAAATGACAATTTAAAAACAATTATTGAAAATTTTCAAAACAAACAAATATACAAAATCAATCCAGTGGAAACAAACTGAATAAGCAGCTAATGTAAATAGAGTCCAAAACTTTTTACATTCTGTAAATGCAAATATAAATTTCTAATATTTAAAGTACTGTTGGAACACAACACCTTTCAACACAACTCTCAATCTTTTATTGTTGAAAAATCACCAAGTCACTGTATGAAGAGCAAAAAGGAAAAGAATGGCGCTACTTATTGTGCAGTCACATGTTAAAATCCATGCTCAATAAAGAATATATTAACAAATGACAGAAAGGGGATAGAAGATGGAGTTTAAACCAATATTTTTCTTGCAAGTCATCTAATTTGTCTAACAATTTTAGAAAATACATGCTCAAAGTTGATTTTAGAAAAACATCTATTTCAGCTTTGAAAAATTATTCTATTTGTGATTAAAGCTAGGTTATAAATTAACAGTATGCACCTCAATATATTGGAAAGATTGCCTCAGTATCAAGAATTGGGTGTTCTTAACTGATGCAGTATTTCATTATTGTATGGAAACAATGCATCAAAAAATAGATTTGGGGTAGGGGTTGGAGTCCATTTTCAAACATTTGATCACTTTAATGATGGGTTTCCAGTTCAAGGATTGTCCATTCCCCTTGAGGAGAAGAACAATCTTCAGAGGAAAAGCTTGCCACTGTGATACTTGCTGAAGAATCATCCAGTGGCGACATTAGTTCAGTCCATCTACTGAAAGTATCAACATGTGATTTACCCTGAGGCTTTGAACCATCTCCTGCCAGAAGTAGTGTCTGATTGATAAGATATTGTGCTAAGTTAAGGTCTTCAGGAATAGAGTTTTTGAAATCAATGTTTGAGTCCTGCTCAGATAACAATTGCCTGAGAAGAGTCCAGTCCTGTTCTGCAAATTGCTGATCTTCAAAATCCACATCTAGAATGTCCCTTTCTGACTCCATCCTCTGCTCAATAGCTTCTCCAACATCCATCTCATATATTGGAGAAAGGGTTTTTGAAGGTCGATGCTCATACATGCAGGTTTGTGCCAATACGTCACAATCATCTATGTCTCCTGCAATAATTCATAATACTACACAATGTAAAAATTGCACATGTTCCCCCCTCAGGGCTTTGTAGAGCAAAATTTAACTCATTGCAGCAGAGACAATCCAACAAGTAACAAAAAATGTAAATTTATACAAAATTGACAAAATGTAGGCATTTATTTTCTGTGTAAAAAAAACCCCCAAAAAACAAACAAAGTCTGGTTTACAAATTAAGTTAGAGCAGCAGTCACCACTGGTAATTAACAATAAACCTTCATAATTAGAACATTTCTGATTCAGAAAAGACAAATTATGTAAACAGACAATTAATGCACATGGAATTTCTCATTCACTACAATAACGTAAAGTTGGAACAGGAGGTGGGTGGGAAGGAATGGGGGAAAAAAAGAATATATGATCACTGAATGGTGATGTAAGCTCCAAAGAGAAGGAAAAACAAAATGGCTTATTCACAGGCTTATTTTATACTACACATTATAAGGGTAGCTGCAGGCAAGGACAAGCAAACTTAAAAAAATAGTACAACTTTTAAAAGGTCTTCTTCTGTGGTTCTGCTGAACATAGGTCATCATCATCAGCATTTCATTACTCTTGAATATACAATAGTTAATATATTCAGACACTACTGTGTATTTTATAATGGGATACTTTGAATTACTGGTTTAAAAAGACAAAACAGATAAAACATCTAGACAATCATCTAACTAGGTGAATCAAGCTAGAGCTTTTTTGTTTATAATCACTGGTTCAAATATAATCTCTCCTTTAGGAAATCAGTTTTCACTGGTAAAATTTAGAACAATTTTAGTAATCCTGTAAACTGCAAGTCTTAGGTCCCAAACTGCTCCCATTGAAGTCTATGGGAAATATCCCACTGAATTCAGTGGGAGAAGGATCAGCATCCACATCTCCATGTAAAATATATTAGATCAACAAATTGCAAAAGTAATGAATATAGCTGTTAAGGTAAACAGTCAGTGCACTTTAGTAAGGTTATTACTGTAGTTATTGCACATCCCACTTAAATATATGATATAGGTTGTAAAGCAGACAAAGCGTTTACAAAAGTTCCCACCGAAAGCTGATGCTGACAATGCTAAACTGGACCAAAAATAATTAGCATGCAAGGAATTGTTCCCAATCTTTCTTTTTAGTACTGCATAAAATCTATCTGAATAGATTTGCCTAGTATAAATATTCAAGTTTTCCATTGAAACATTGTTATTTAATGTGTATCCAAAATGGACAAGCACTCAGTAAACAAGTAAATACTTAAAAGCATTTAAGTTTTGTTTAAAAAATTTGAGCCAATTATTAGAGTTCATGATTTGACCCCAGACAAAACATTTCCAATATTCTGCCTACTAATTTAATTTTTTTGAGGGACTTAACATTTCTATTTCTGTACATTACCTGCAGGTAAATCAGTATTAGTGTATTCAGTAGGTACTCGTTGACACTCTCTCATTTGACCTTCCAGAGTCAGTAACTGATTCTTACAGGGTTTTACAGAATTCTTCTTTTGCATGTCACAATTAGTATCTCTTTGATGAAGGTCCAAATGACATGGTCTTTCTTGAGACTTTGTGTCATTGTCTGAAAGTTTATTGCACTGTTGAATTTCGTTAATCTCTTCATTCTTACTATTTACCTTTTGCTCTTCTATTGAACACTGACTATCTGCTACTGAGAGTACTTTCTCTGGGCAATTTTGTTCTGTCACTGAAGCACCCTGATTATCTTTTCCTTTGATTTCTGGGCTACGGGGATCTAGAAAAAAGTGCTCACTTTTATCTAATCTCTCACTTCTATCCTTTTCTTGTTGTTTGCACTCCAGGAATCCATCTTCAGTTTCCAATGAATACCTTGAATAATATGTCTTTTCATGATGCTCCTGAGATACACTATCAAAAACATCAGAAGGAGTAGGGGAATCTATGGAATGATGAAGGGGAGCATGAGCTTCTCCATCATCAGATCCCAGCTCTTCACATTCATCTACTGAAAGTAAAAGAGATCGCTTAAAATTTTTAGTTGTAGAAAATTCTTGACTTTCAATATTCTCTGTTGCATCTTCAAAAGCTAAATTAACAATTCCTTGGAATGGCTGAGTAGGAGGGTCAGATGGAGGAAAGCTTTCTACTACATTTTCTGCTTCAGATCTTTCATCTTCCGTTTCATCTGCAGAAGAGGAAACTTGGTCTGCTTCCTGAGTAAATTGTGCGCTGCCAAAAGTAGTGTTTTCATTTTCCCTAGTATTGGCCCTTAATACACCTTGACGTGACCACACTTCAGGTCTTTTTCTTGGTATCTCATCATCACTTGTTGAATTAACACGAAAAAGATCTGAACCCTCTTTTTTCATTTTCACTTCTATTCTTAGACTACTGTCATAGATTTTTAGTTCTTCAGGTGTACTTGTATCACTGCTGCTTCTTCCAAGAAAATCATGGCACAACATAGTGCTACATTTAGAAATCCCTCTCTCATTTGATCCTTCATCATCCTGAGAGCCTCCAGCATCATAGTCTTCTGATCTTGGTTTGATATCATCAGAAGATGTTGTTGCACTGCCGGTATCAGATTCAGGACTCTCTTTTGGATCCAACACACCTGTACTCAAATTCCAACGATCCACAAAGGGAGTTTCTGAATTTTCATGGCTTTCTGGTGTTTCTGTAGTATCCATATCTTTAGGTGAACATTTTTCTGTAACCTGTCCTGTGAAACATTTTGAAGCAGCATCTGAGTCTACTGTAGCAGACCTGTATTCGGTCAAGGCTGATTTATCAGACAATTGACCAGCACTTGCAAATCCCTTTACATGAGTCTTAGAGGATTTTCTTTCATCTTGTTCCGAATTAGAGGCATTTGTTACCTTAGAAAAGCTGGGTAAGTGATCTTCTCCATAATTAATGCCCATTTCAGTGTTTAAGGTATCATTTTGTTCCACACAGTCTTCTATTGCTTGTGTTAAACATACTTTGCTGTTTCCTGAATATCCCAAGTATTTCTGAGCTGAATCACAAACAGTTTTGCACTTTTTCAATCTTTCTTCTGAAACTGAAGTAGGGAGTTTTTGGCCAGTATTCTTGCAAATGACTGAGTATGCATTTCTACTAGGCTCTGTATAACAATTAAATTCAGTTGTATTACCATCATCTTTGTTTTTATCTACCGGATATTTAATTTCAATTTCATCTTCACAAACCTGTTTTGATTCCATGTCGTTTTGCATTGAAACATTCAGCTTAGGAACATTTTGTCCTCTAACTAGAGTACAAAAAGGTTTGGTTTCTACTTTGTATTCCCCATTTTCAAGAGGATCCATTAATTTTCTTGGATCAGGTTGCCATGATTCCACGAGTAGGTCTCCTCTGCTACACTCTATCATAGATTTTTCACACTTACTTTGTTTTGCAGGGCTGCATTTGTTATTGTCGTGTGGCTGAATTGCAAAAGCAGCAAATGTGTGTTGTTCAAGTTTCTGTTCAGGACTATGCATGTTTTTCTGGACAACAGGAGATTCACTTCTTGAATGTCTGTGTGTTGAAGATTGAGCTTTTGATATAGGCTGCCCAGTAACTATTTTCTGTTTTGGGTCTTTACTGTTTATAGTCTCACCTTTCTTTGAATGGGTTTGATTTTTGGGTGTTATTATTTTTGCAGTGGCTTTAACTGCAGATGTTTGTGATTGTTTAATACTCTTTTTCTTAGATGAAGGTTGTTTTTCTGAAAGTGCTGTCTGAGAAAAATTTTGCATCATGTTTTTTCCTTCATTTTGTTTCGGAGCCATTCCAGATTTTAACGAATTTTGTGAATCTCCTCGTGGTCCTAACAAATAAAGTAAACAAAACACATTCTAGTCAGCGAATTTATATTATTGATAAGTTGGATGCATGTAAGTCAAGTAAAAGATTATTAAAAATATTTTAGACAACCAAGTAATTTTAAAATTTGTTAAACAATTAAATGATCTTAAATACAAACATTTAATAAAAACGTGTATTGTGAATTTGTTTCAGATACAGAATTTCTACTGAACTTAATGGAAGTTCTAGGTGCAGAATACTTAAGGTACCATCAGAGGACAAAAGAGCTACAAAGCATATTAGGGAAGGGGTTTCTCCCCAATAGCTGGCCAGATTTTAAAAAATAAATATACACCAGCCTCATGAGAATTAAACAAGCAGAAAAATACATCTGAGGTCTATCAGCAAAAATGAAATATGGGAAATACACTAAGATTGTCAGAACATTTCTATTGTCGGATAACAAATTCCTTATCTGTGTTACACTATAGCAAAATGATTCAAATAGTAAATATGATTTTAGTTTAGTGCCATTTAATTCTACCTTGGTTTTTGGCAACATTAGCTGGTGCATTCTTTGTCTTCTGCTGAGCTGTAGAATTGCCACTCACATTTCCCTTTTTCTTCAAAACAGTTTGTGGACTTTGTTCATTGTATCCTTTCCCAGTGGTTTTTTTGGTCACACTATGAGAGAAAAAGATACTGCTTGCATTACTTGCAAGTTTAAGATCTAAAAAATGAACTTGTTTAAATAATCAGTAGTACTCTATATTGTTTAACATGGAAAGCACAATATATGCCATGTAAAATGATTTTCCTCTTCCTGAAAATAAACAATATAATTTAGGGACCCGTTTCTCCAAGGTACTAACTCCTCATCTTCCACTGATTTTGTAGCTTCATCTAAGCTATTTCAGAGGCTATGTAGGAGTTATCAGCACTTTCCATGATTCAGTCACATAATTGTTCAGATCTGCAGAGTTACTGTAACAATGCTAAAATAACAAATAAACAAAACAGCCCAAACCCAGAGGCAAAACAATGCTATCTTCACAAGAATGTTGTCTGTAGTTATTTCTACTTTCTCACTAACAATGTGAAATAGAAACTATTCTGAAAAATCCTTAGGTTTAAAAACATGTTGATTAAATGACAATTACATTTAATCAAGCAATTAAAAACCCAGTATACAATTATAAGTAATATTTTGATTTCCAACAAACCTATTTGTTGTAACGTTCGTCTCAAGTTCATTAGCTTTTTTGTTGGTAGCTCCATTAGTCAACTTCAAAACAGACTTTGTTTTCATTGCTATAAGCAAAATTAAAGATTAGTTATAGGATAAAATGTATAATATACAAATACCTAAAAAGAAATATTAATGTATAACGGTCAGATACTGAAAACAGCACAGATGCCAAAACTGGAAGAATTGAGATTTATATAGTGCTGTCTTGTATACGCACATATTTTTTCAAAGCACATAACATTTGAGTTAGAGCCATTAATACCTGGGCATTTTAGCATTACTTTTTGTAATTAATATTTATTTTAAAAATATGCTTGTGCAGGGTCATAACCATCTAGAATAGAACTTTTGGAACTCTCCAGGCTGTTTTCCAGCATATGACCTGCCTGTGGCAAGTCAGAAGGGGTCTCTAATTACCAGTATATATTTTTCCTTCATCTACTGGTTTATCCTCTTTGGGTTCATCTAGTTGTTCATTGGAAATCTGTAAATCTGTACTTGAGTTTGTTGACTTGCTGAAAGTTCCTGTCTCTGTTACTAGAGAGGGTGATTCTTTCCCTGTGGTTTTCTTCAATGGCTTTGTTTTGATTTGCACACTTGGGCTTCCAGTAAGTACTTTAGGTCTGGCACCTGAATTTTTTCCTTCCTGATTTTTTACAGCTTTTCCACTTCCAGAATTTTTTTGCCCACTTGCAGATGATGACCTTTCTGAATCTTGTTTGGTAATCAAGCTTTCAGCCTTAGCATTTCCATTACTTTCTATTTTTGGCTTTATGACAGCTCTAGCCTTTGGTGAAGCAACTTTTTCCCCAGTTTTTGAATCTTTTGTAATTTTGGAAACTGTTTTCTTACTATCTTTTCCCTTTAAGTCATCATGTTTTGAAGTCTTATTAGCAGTGTTTCTGTTGGTACTTGATGTATGTCCAGATGCTCCTAATCCATCAGATTTCATTTTATCCTGTTTAGTGAAGGAACTGCCGCAATAATCTCTCTTGCCTTTTACTTTCCAGGAAGTGTGCCTTATATCAACAGAGTCAGTAATGCGTCTGTTTAGCTGGAAAGAACAGAAGACACTTAGCAACACAATAAATCATGCATAATCTTTAACTCTTGAAATGGAGGTACTCCTGAAGTTTAGTATTAAAATTAGAGTTTGGGAGGAAGAAATAAAATTCATTTTCCAAGTCACAGAGCTCAGATTGCTGCCTTTCAAGCACTCTTTAAGTACTAACTCCAGTTCCCTTTACGTCCCCTATTGAAGTCAGATCTGAATCAGAGGGTACAAGAAATGCCTATGCAAAACCTTGTCCTTTACTTTGGACATAATACTGTATAATCTTTACTTCTTTATACAATTAGTTCCTGTTGGAGAGATTCATTTATTTTATAGGTTATATTTAGACTTTCAAACTGGGAATTCAGTATATGATTCCCTATGAACATGAAGACTGCCATTATTTTTACATACATATGACATAGGAAGCTTTCAACCATTATAAAACAGTACATCTTCCAAAGAAGGGTTCAGAATTCCCAGGTAAAGGTATTTTTTAGTGTTAAGATATAAGCCTATAAAAATGTAACCTAACTAGTAACAAAGTGAATAGTAATGTATATCCTTGGACATTAACCCCTATAACAGTACCTTTTCTGTCAAACAGCAATGTCACTTTGGGCATGATTCTCAAACACGTGGATTGTCAATGACTTTGAAAAGCTCTTTCACAGCAAGCAGATTAATGGGGAGCGTAACAGACGGAGTTAAGTGGTGGCTTGAGCTAATGGAACAGCTCCATTAGCTCAGTAGCAGACCACCCTTTTTTCCAAACTGGAGATCACAGGGTTATTATTACACACCAACAGGGAAGTGTGCAATAACTTCTGAACACAAATTCCTGTCTTCTGTTTGGCCCCCAACTATCTGAAAGCATGGACTCCTGCTAACCCACATCAAAATCTAAAATGCTCGAATAACGGACATCACAGATTATGAATAAAATATTGGCTCAACTGGGATTACAAGGAAAATGTGATTGCTGAAGATTAACTACGAGCAGTTAGTAAACACAGACCACAACAGATTACATTATTTTGAAAATATAAAGCATGAAAAGGAGCAGTTATGTTTACGGGATTCTGATTATTTTTAATTGTAAGAATCTAAGCATTTACCTGAGAACTAGTGAATACAGGTTTTTTGCCAAGTCTTCGATCATCCCCTTTGTCAAAAGCAGCTGTATAGGGAAAAAGGATCGCTATTATCAGTGAGAAGGCAGCATGAGAGAGAGAGGGGAAAAAAAGCCAGCCTTATTCATGGAACTATCTTTTGGAGCCAGTGAACTAGTCGAGGGAGATTTATTTTGGCAAAATGGAAAACATTAAGTGGCGAAGGATGTTTTTGTATCTAGAGTACAAGATTCAGAGTTAGGAGATCCAATATCTGTAATGAACTTTGCAACAGACTTATGTGACATGAAGCAAGTAACTTAATCTCTGTTTCCCCATCTACAAAACAAGGATAATACTTCCATACCTCTGATGTATGTAGCTCATTAAATCTTTGGGGGTGTACTTTGAGATCCTGGGTGTATAGGAATGTGCAACAACAATCACTTTCAATTAGTTCTAACCACCTATACATTTATACTAACATCTATTTGAAATAAAATCTATTCTCTTAAAACAACTAAACAATATACTGTAGTATATAGCGTGGTCTGTTTGGGGGGCATGTGCTGAGCCTAGTGGCCTGCTAAGCAAGGCTGAGAGCTTCTTAAGGAAATTTTGATTCCTAATCCCATTAGAATCTGTTAAGCATTGACCAAGGAGCAGGACTAGCAGGGAGAACAGGGGTTTAAAAAACAAGCTCCAAAGTGACATGGGAAGTTTTGCAAGGGAGGGCTTGTCTACATTACCACGCGGGGTTGATCTAAGATACGCAACTTCAGCTACGTGAATAGTGTAGCTGAAGTTGACGTACTTAGATCTACTTACTGCGGTGTCTTCATTGTGGTAAGTCGACAGCTGACGCTCTCCTGCCAACTCTGCTTGTGCTCCTCATTCTGGTGGAGTACCAGAGTCGATGGGAGAGCGTTCAGCAGTCAATTTTATCGACTGGGATAGACGTGATAAATCAACCCCCGCTGGATTGATTGCTGCCTGCCAATCCGGCGGGTAGTGTAGACAAGCCTGGAGTTTAGAGAGGAAGCATGAGAGCTAGATGCACCTAACATTCTCTAAACTTAGGCCAATAACCACCCTCCTCCCCCGCTGCCCTCCAAAAGAAAAAGGAAAAAAAAGCTGCAAGAGTAAAAACAATGCAGGCAGAAGTCCAGCAGCAGAGTTGGGGCTATCCAATTTATTGCTGAATGCAGCATGCATAATTACCTGCCTTGTGGGCAGGTGGCATATATGCATTCAGTGCAAGGAGCTCATGACCCTCAGAGACCAAGTATGGACACTTCAGACCAGAGTAGCTGAACTGGAGAAGCTAAGAGAGACTAACAGGAACATAGATGAGGCTTTCTAGGACTTTCTGGGATTAGAGTGCTCCCAACCCCAGTCTGACAGCCTCTGTGCTGTTGAGGAGGAAGAGGAAAGTCTCCGGGAAGGAGAACATCAAACTGGAGTGGAGGGAAACAATCCTATAGTTCGGACCCTCCTTCTAAATGATGTCATGGTATCCTCTTGCACGGAGAATACCTCTTGGGGGGTGGGGTGGGAGAGGGGACAGTGGAGAATTCTAGTTATTAGTGAGACAAGTAATGGGGGATTTCATCAATTAGAAATATAAATAGCTGGGTTTGTGATGATCAAGAGAACCACTGGTGAACTGCCTGGCAGGTGCGGAGGTTGTGGATCTCTCGAGACATCTAGCCAGGCTTATGTGCAGTGCTCGGGAGGAGGCAGTGGTCATGGTACATGCAGGTACCAGTGACATAGGGAAAGGCAGGAGAGAGGTTCTGCAGGTCAAATTTAGGCTTCTAGGTAAGAGATTAAAGACCAGGACCTTCATGGTAGCATTCTCTGAAATGCCTTCAGTTCCATGTGCAGGGCCAATTAGATACGAAGAACCGCAGGGTCTCAATGCATGGATGAGACTATGGGTCTATTACAGAAGTGGGTGGGTGTAGTTCTTTGGCTTGCAATGTGCAGGAGATCAGACTACATGCTCATGATGATCCCTTCTGGCATTAAAGTCTATGAATCTATGACTCCCCAAACTGACTGTGTACATGTCACCTCAGGACGGGATGCAGAAATACAGTTTCTAGACACCATCAATGACTGCTTCTTGGAGCAGCTAGACCTGGAACCCACAAAGGGAGAGAGAATTCTGGATTTAGTCCTATGTGGAACAAAGGATCTGGCCCAGTAGCTGAACCGTTCAGTAAGAATGACCATTATATAATTAAATTTAACATCCTTAATGTCTTGGGGGGGGATGGGAGGAGGTGGAGGAAATACCAGAAAAGACCACCACAGTACCATTTGACTTCAGAAAGGGGAACTACACAAAAATGAGGAAGCTACTTAAACAGAAATTAAAAGGAACAGTCACAAGAGTGAAATGCCTGCAAGCTGCATGTATACTTTTTAAACACACCATCAGAGAGGCTCAGATTAAATGTGTACCCCAAATTAAAAAGAAAAGTAAGAGGACCACACAAAAAAATGCCACTGTGGCTAAACAGAGTAAAAGAGGCAGTTAGAGACAAAAAAGGCATCCTTTAAAAATTAGAAGCCAAATCCTACTGAGGAAAATAGAAAGGAGCATAAAATCTGGTAAATCAAGTGTAAAAGTAAAATTAGGCAGGCCAAAAAAGAATTTGAAGAACAACTAGCAACAGACTCAAAAACTAGAACAGCCATTTTTTAAAAGTACATCAGAAGCAGTGAGCCAGCCAAACAATCAGTGGGGCTACTGGAGGATCGAAGTGCTAACGGGGCACTCAAGAAAGCCATTGCCAAGAATCTAAATGAATTTGCATCAGTCTTCACCAGAGAAGATGTGAGGGAGATTCCCACACCTGAGCCATTCTTTTTAGGTGACAAATCTGAGGAAATGTCCCAGATTGAGGTGTCAACAGAAGAGGTTTTGGAACAAATTGATAAATTAAATCAGTAATAAGTCACCAAGACTAGATGGTATTCAATCAAGAGTTCTGAAGGAACTCCAATACATAACTGCAGAACTACTAAATGTGGTATGTAACCTAGGACTTAAATACGCCTCCGTACCAGATGACTGGTGGATAGCTAATATGATGCTAATTTTCAAAAAAGGCTCCAGAGACGATACTGGCAATTACAATGCCAGTATGCCTAACTTTCATACCAGGCAAACTGGTTGAAACTATAGTAAAGAACAATGATATATAGATGAACACGATATGTTGGGAAAGGGTCAGCACAGCTTTGTAAAGGGATATCATGCCTCACCAATCTATTAGAATTCTTTGAGGGAGTCAAAAAAAACCATATGGACAAGGGTGATCCAGTGGATACAGTGTACTTGGACTTTCAAAAAGCCTTTGACAAGGTCCCTCACCAAAGGCTCTTAAGCAAATTAACAGTCATGGGATAAGAGGGAAGGTCGTCTCATGGATCAATAAGTGGTTAAAAGATAGGAAACAAAGGGTAGGAATAAGTAGTCAGTTTTCACAATGGAGAAGGATAAATAGTGATGTCCCCCAATGATCTGTACTGGGACCAATGCTGTTCAGCATAAATGATCTGGAAAAAGATGTAAACAGTGAGGTGGCAAAGTTTGCAGTTGATACTAAATTACTCAAGAACATTAAGTCCAAAGCAGACTGCAAAGAATTAAAGAAGAATCTCACAAAACTGGGTGACTGAGCAACAGAATGGCAGATGAAATCCAATGTTGATAAATGCAAAATAATGCATATTGGAATACATAATCCCAATTATACATACAAAATGATGGGATCTAAATTAGTTGTTTCTACTCAAGAAAGAGACCTTGTAGTCATTGTGGATAGCTCTCTGAAAACATCCACTCAGTGTGCAATGGCAATCAAAAATGCTAGAATATTAGGAATGGGATAGATAAGAGAAAATATAATGCCACTATATAAATCCATGGTACGCTCACACCTAGAATACTGTGTGCAGTTCTGGTCACCCCACCTCAAAAAAGATATATTAGAAATGAAAAGGTGCAGAGAAGGGCAACAAAAATGATTAAGGGTACAAAATAGCTTCTAGAAGATGAGATTACAAAGATTGAAACTGTTCATCTTGGAAAAGAGATGACTAAAGGGGATAAAATAGAGATCTGAATGACAGGGGATGGATCACTTGATGATTGCCCTGTTCTGTTCATTCCCTTTGAAGCATCTGGCATTGGTCACTCTCTAGGGTGATCAGACAGCGAGTATGAAAAATCGGGACGGGGGTGGGGAGTAATAGGTGCCCATATAAGAAAAAGGCCCAAATATCGGGACTATCCCTATAAAATCGGGACATCTGGTCACCCTATCACTATCAGAAGACAGGATATTGGGCTAGATGGACCATTGGTCTGACCCATTCTCATGTTCTTTGTCAAAAGCTGTAGTCTCCACATATTTGCATATGTACATTAGATACACACTAGCTCTTGAGGCAATACATGTTAGTTTTAAAGTTATCTGGATGACATTATGTAAGCTTTTCAGGGCAAGGAATGCATCTTATCCATGTTTGTAAAGCACTGCATGTAATGCTATATAATCGAATTAATAAAGCTACTAAAAATATTTTTTACTGTATAACATCTGGGAGGCATCAGTCAATGAAACCTTCAAATCTGTAGCGGTTGTGCAATATAGAAAGGATATATGTAAATACTGTACACAGAGAGAAGGGATAAAGATTTATTTTTGTTTATATGCATCTTTTGGCTTGATGCAAATTTATCTATTCTGAGAAAAATGGATTAAATAAACATTCACTCTTCACATGCTATATCCTACTATTTCTTTATATGGACAAAGCACACAATATGACAATAGAATTTTGGGTTCTACAAAGCATCTTTTTTTAGCTGTCCAGAAATCCTGCAAGAAAAGGCAAGATGCTGAAAATGGCACCACAGGGATATAATATTTTTTCAGTGATGACTCTGCACATTAATATACACTAATATATTAATACAATTTTCCCATAAACTTGTGCCCAGGAGAACACAGAAATGCTGTGAACGAGAAAAACATTACCTTCTTGTCTTAATTGTGTGCATTTCCTATCCTAGGATATTAATCTACAAAGGTTAGGTCTTTTCAGAATTCAGTAGTACCTGAAATTTTCTCAAGATGAAAGTTGTTTGACTTTGTGATCTTAAACAAATCTCATGTAATAAGATGCTTCTAGGAAAATACCATCATTTTGTTTCTAGAACAAAAACCTACACTGAAAGTTTTCCATAACTTAATAGTTTACAGTTAAAATGAAGTCTATCAGAGCTGAATTAATGCTATATAACTCTGAAAAACCCAAAACAAAATAAAGATGGAGAGTTGAATGACACCCACTTTATGAACCCAGGTCTAGGTACTACTTTACTCTACAGCCCTAATACAGAAGAACATCAGATGCCAAATATACTCCAAATTATGCTTCTATTTCTGAAAGCAACCCCCCAAGTTACTGAAGTGCTTTATAATAAAGAATGAAATCACGAGCCTTTTTCAGAAAGTAGCAATCAAACATAATTTAGTAACACCCTTAAATCATGCTTGTAAAGACTGACATAATCCATCTTTCAACCAACATGTTAAGGGATAAAAAATTAAAACCATCTATAATCACGTACAATTTTTCATTAGAGTCTCAATTTTAATGTCTTCTTTAATAAAACATTTAAGATATTTTACCTTTTACTATGAATCAAAGGTGAGCTAATTTTAAAGAAAAATTAAATGTCTCTCACATTTTTTCCTTTATAAAATGCACAATCACAAAGCAAATATTCAACCAAGGCCCTGGAGCCATTTTCACTTCCACACCCTCAAAATTTCATTCCACATATTTGAAAATAAGGAAACTTTCAGAGCACAAACTCCTTTTGTTTAAAGCTGAAGTACTGCCTCTTAACATTTTAAGAGATCACTATGCAGCTTCCTGGGGGCTCTCTGCAGCAACACATACAGTATCACAATACCAATCAATTGTGAAGTCAAGCCAGCTACATTTATTCACAGTCCACATGAGATGGAGATTATGCAAGAGATATACAAGCTTTATACATTAATATGAACAACTGATTAAAAAAGAAACAGAATTCATAGAATTAGTAATCTGCTTTGTGCAGATTTAAATTTTCTATAATGCTTATCTGCTTAAAAATGGAGATAGATAATGGTTTCTTTAATCCTATTGCAATATTTTTAATAATTTAGAATAGTTGCAAACAAAACTAGACATAATCTACATATAAGGTTTCAATTTTTCATATCTATAAAAATAAAAGCCAGGAAAATATTCACAGAACACTCAATTAATTTCCAGGCATGAAGCTGGCTAAGCATATTATCTTTGCTTTCATTTATAAAATACTTCTTTCAAAGCAAGAGCATCACAGTTTTAAGCATGCTATAGTTTCTTACCAGCCCCCAACACTACCAATAGTTTTTATATTAAGGACACTATTATTATACAATGATAGCTGTTCTTGATTGCTTGCATACCTGCTTGTATTTTCTCTTGATGATCTGGTCTCATCAGCTTCCAGCTTTCTGTGTGACGAACAGCATAAAAAGACTGAACCAGGAAGATCCACAGCTTATCACGCAGAGCCTCTATCTTGCATGTAAAACCCTGTGTTCAAGTAACAAATCAGCAGCTGGCGAGAGGCACATTGTCATAGCAACCAGTCATTATTCCTTTCAGAATCTACTTACTCCCTAAGATAGATCAATGATGTCATCATTTATATTTTACAATAACCTAGTAGATGTAGATGTTGTTTATGAAGGCTTATTGTTCTCCCCCCCACACCCTACCCCACAATTTTATACAGTTTGAAACTAAGCCACTCCCACAGAAGCTAAAGCATCACAAGCCACCACATTCCTTTTTTAAATTAATCCTTTCAGAGCTTTTTACTATCAGCTCTGTCACTACAAGGTCAAATTCTCTGGGGGACAAAAATGTATCTGATTAAATTTTCACACTCTTACTGAGTAAGTCTATAATAGCACTTGATTGCAGTAGTTTAAGAAAAGATTTAACATTTTTTGCAGGTAACATTATAAATTGTAATCAGGGTCTCCTATCATTCACATGTCACTCATGACATTACAGTCAATTTTCATTTAAAATTTATTATTTAGATTGTGGTAGCACCCACAACATGATAGGCACTTTCCAGAAACACAGGAAGATGCAGTCCTTGCGCTAAAGAGTTTGCTTAAAAGAAGAGCAAACACAACCCTCATATTCACATGGTTTTTTTAAAGTAAATTAATTAAAAATAAACTCTGTCCCCTAGAGTAAATTTAAGGTTATTTAATTTTTAAATATTCTTTCTCAGTCATATATTTACAATGGTAGTGAACATTAGTAGTGTCTTCCCACACAATGTTATTAGTCATTGGTGCTAGCCTGGAACACTTAGTGTTGCCACAGGCAGTGCTAAGTACTACTACCTTTTTTTTTTTTTTTTTTAAATATAATGTTGCTATACACTGGGGTGGCCAACCTGTAGCTCCAGAGCCACATGCGGCTCTTCAGAAGTTAATATGCGGCTCCTTGTATAGGCACCAACTCCGGGCCTAGAGCTACAGGTGCCAACTTTCCAGTGTGCCGGGGGGTGCTCACTGCTCAACCCCTGGCTCTGCCACAGGCCCTGCCCCCACTCCACCCCTTCCCGCCCTGAGCCTGCTGTGTCCTCGCTCCTTCCTCTCCCCTCCAGAGCCTCCTACACGCCATGAAACAGCTGATGGGGAGGGAGGGAAAGGTGCTGATCAGCAGGGCTGTGGTTGGGCGGGAGGCACTGGGAGCAGGGTGTGGAAGCTGATGGGAGGCTGCTGACCTATTACTGTGGCTCTTTGGCAATGTACATTGGTAAATTCTGGCTCCTTCTCCGGCTCAGGTTGGCCACCCCGCTATACACAAATGCCAGTAGGTCCTGTGTTTTCAACAGGACTTTGCACAGGTGTGATGGACTGCCTGCAAGGATCCAACTGCAGTACTGGGGTCATAGAGCCCAAATTGCATAACTTGATTTGAACTCCTACGCCAAAAAAAAAGAAGCTCCAGTTTTTAAATGAGTAAGTGTTGTGAGCTATTCTTTTTCTATTATCTACTGCAAAACCTACCATTTCCTTCACATTTGTGGAGCTCAACAAAGTATCCACAGCTTTAAGAAGAAAGCAACTGTTTTCAATGCTAATGTTTTTCTCAATTGCTTTTAAAACTTGTTCTAGAAGATCAGGTTTGCTGCTCATTGCCTGTGCCTAGGAAACAATGAAAAGGGAGTCATTTAAAATAAATGTGTATTTCATATGAAAAACACTACCCAACAGAAAGTGACCATTGTGACTTTGGTGTTCAGTGTTTCCCATTCAGATCTGAAGAAGAAAGGCAGTTTTGATATATCTATTTTTAATTATTGATGCATCAGAGCACCTTGCCAAATCTTTGTCTTGTTAGGGAAATGTAGTGCTGGGTAAAATTAGACAAGCTCTTACCAGGAAATACTGCAGGGAACTCTTTCAATTAATCCTTAACCCTTAGCAGTGCTGCACATTTGCAACTCAAAAAGTCAATGGACATTGTGGCATGTGCATGCTGCTACCTTGGACTTTGCTTTATGATGCGTTTATGCACATGCTTAACTTTACACACAAGAGTAGTACCCTTGACTTCGTGGAACTACCCACACTTGCTCAACTTGAAGTACGTAACTGTACATAGGATTAAAGTCTTAATTTTTTTCAAATTAATTATGCCCTAATAACTGACCCCTGCCCTAATATTAAATTCTTATGTGAAATTATTTGTAAAGTGACACTGAAATCATTCTGAGTAAGTTAACAGCCTAAGTTGTTGGGAAGAACTCACTCCCATACAAGAAAGTGTAATACAATGCATTTGTTTTGAAAAAAGTAGAACTCATAAGCATTTTACCTGCAAGAAAATATGAAAACTTTCACTCTCTATTATATGAGGGAAGTTTGTTACAATAAATGTTATGCATTCTTCTTGAAGCCTAGATGCCAAGGCCAGACCCGTTTCAGACCATTTCACTTGGGGAAGACTACCGAGCAGCCGGTCGCTTTCCATCAAAAGAGAAGCTGCATTCTTGTGGTTCTTAAAATAAAAGCAATTAATATATATTAGAATAGTTATCTATTAGAATAGACATCCAAGAAAAAGCTGTTTCTCAAATAGCTCCTATTAATTTACTGAACACTTACACTTACTATTAATTTCGCTTACCTTAATTATATTTGGATTTTAATATTAGCATATTCCACTATCTTTTTTTAAGTTAATAAGTCTGATGGGCTCAATTGTTTCTATTGTTCTCTGATGATGCTAGGGGAGAATGTTTTCATAATGGGATTTTATTATATTTTCCCTCTTTTCATCATTATATTTTGCTGCCTAGAGAGAAGGCAGATTCACAAACAAATGCCAAACACTAAACTAGTAACAGGTTTCAGAGTAGCAGCCGTGTTAGTCTGTATCCGCAAAAAGAAGAACAGGAGTACTTGTGGCACCTTAGAGACTAATAAATTTGTTAGTCTCTAAGGTGCCACAAGTACTCCTGTTCTTCTTTTTACTAAACTAGTAAGGGGAATCTCATAGGAAAGTTAAATGGAAAGGATAATACTAAGTCATAAGAGAGTGTGATAGCCATGTTGACATAAGGGGCAGGGAGAGTTCTACGTGGCTGGGAGACATTGCAGGAGCCTCCCGCACCCTGTCCAATGAAGCAACTGTTGGAGTTCACAGAATTTTATCCTCACTTAGCCTCCCCATTCCCAAGTTTTCCATAGGAAGGAGTGAGCTGATCCATGTGGCATTTATTTGTTTTAAACAGTTAGTTTCCTAATATTCTCTCCCCTTTAATTTAGTTATACTGTGATTTTGATGCTTCACTGCCAACCTAAGTACTTATATAGGCCTCATCACCAATGCCCATATCACCACCTGCTAATTCTCACCTTAAAAGTAATTTACAATTTATCGTTATCCACCAAAGTAAAATGGATTAAAAGATCTACTACATATGACCTCCCAGGTCAGTTGATAAATTATACAATATGCTCAATAAGCTTTATTATTTTCCCCCCTGTTAGCTTGGTTTAAAAATGCTGCCAAAAGGTAAACAGTGTTTTCTACCAGCAGGGTCTTGCGTATTCTTCCTAATGGAAACAAAGTAGTAGTAAACCTGTAAAGTAATCAAAATTTCTAGTTCTCTTTACAGTTTCCTAATTGTTATGGAATGAGAGTTAATCATGAGAAAGCAAAGACAAATTAGTGAAAAACAATGTAGGAAAGAGAAAACATACTGATGGTTTAAAAAGCCTAAATTTCGTTAATCTTAGTTAGATTGCTATAGAAAAGAAAAGCATTAAATTCAACTAAACACATGACAGAAAAGTGTTGCAAGTTCAAATTCACACTTACCAAGAAAGCTGGAGTACTTTCAGCTCAGAGAAAGAAAAACACAGCATGTATTTTCTCTGTGTATATTTCAACTAGGAGTAAACTTCCTGCAAGTCCTCACTCAACTGTTTTTACATTTGTTATGGGCAAAGCCTATTTTTCATATGTGCATATAAAAGTAAATAAAGGATTAGCATGTACTTAGGGTTCGATCTTGCTCCCAATGGCTCAATTACAAGCCTCTTTAATAGTGGAGGATCAGGTCCTTACTCGCAAGATGAGGAGCATCTACCTCTTTCTTGCAAGGTGCTGAATTCCCACAATGCCCATTAAGCACTTCTAGTGAAATATGAAATACCTCCACAGCGTACAGTTAAATCAGCACCTTACAGGACTGGGCCTATCTGCATCTTATTCCTCCAGACATAATCTATCTCTAGGGTAAGAGATAACTGAACAACTATAGTTTTGTTCTAGGAGGAAGTTTCTTTCTCTTTTCTAAAAAATGGTTACTTCCAAACACTTGTTTGTGAGGCTACCAAGATAAGCCCCCTTAACGTGGTTTTAAATGGCACTCATGCTTAGAAGTTTTTAGTTTCTTGTACCAATCTTTGTGGCTTTTCATCAAAGTCTCTCCACTGCAAGTCTACTTCTCCATATACCTCACACTCCTCTCAAGATTTGCTATACAGGAGCAAGAGAAACAGCTCAGAATTTTGGAAAATTTGTTGCTTCTGTGCTGCCTTTAATGTTGTTTAAATGAAAGCTCACAAAGCCAATAGCGATTCTACTCAAGCTCACACCTGTACAGTTTGGAAATTGTGCATATCAGAAGAAAGCATTCCATTATTATATTTAATTGGCTTTTAAACATAAAATGTCTAAGATTGACAGATGAAAGAACCAATAAGCTCAGATTTACAGACTGGGTCTAACTGTTGAGAAGTACTATGCACAGTATAAAAAGTTTTTTGTAAAATAGAATAGCTCAAGTAAAATAAATATCTATAAATATTAGACTGTTTTGCCAATCAGCCTTAACATTTTTGCAGTTTTTAAAATATGCAAAACCCCATTGGCCACTAGAGAATTTTCAGTCTCAGGAAATGTTGGGAATAGATGCCACATAGGATTTAGGGAGGCAGAAAGAGAGTGGAAGAAGCATGTTGATTTATTTTTCAACTCCATGATTGTGAGGCCTTACTAGACATCAACAAAGAGGCACAGCCGAGCAGGAACAGGATGGGGGCAAGATGGCTTTAAACCACCTTTGTGTCCTCTCGAGCCTGGCTGCTCTTGGGGCTGGAGAGGATTCCACAGGCCTGTCAGCTGCCCAGGATCACCCGATGGGCCTCAGCACTGCCCAGAATCTCTTCAGCACTGCATGCTGCAACTCCACCCCTCTCACCTTGACCCCATCACACACCCTACACCAGGGCTTATGTGGGGGTCATCAGAAGACAGCACTATGGCTGACTCCACAGTGCTTGCACAGGAGAAATCATACGCAGCTAAAAACAGGTCGTTTAGAGCTTCTTTAACACGGTTTCAGCCCCTTTAGCCAGTGTGAAGCAGCTAGAGTGGGGATGAGACTCATCCTAGGTATCATGTAACTTTTTGACAGAGATAGCTTTCAGGGTAAAAAAACTATAGTTATTTGTGCTGTGATACAGTGCACATTCTAGCTCAAATTTTCAGCTGGCATAACTCTGATTTGAATTTGACCCACTAAATCAGCCCAGGTATTAATTCCACGAATACCAGAGTGGAAAATCTGCAAATTCGGGCACTATGAATTGAATGTAAACACACAACACTAACAACAACTGGTAAGGTCTGAAGATGGATACATTCAGAGGTCATATCAATGTTGACAATTTGTGAAACGGAAGATAAAACAGCTTAATATTAAGCTAAGACAATAAAAAATTACAGACACTAACAATTTTGAGAGATTAATTCCCTATATGTAAGGCTACGATTTAGTCATGGGTATTTTTAATAAAAGTCATGGACAGGTCATGGACAATAAACACAAATTCACAGCCCTGTGACCTGTCCATGATTGTACTATAAATACCCCGACTAAATCTTATCTGGGGGGTCCCCAAGGGGAGCCACTGCTCTGCCCTGAAGGGCTGCTGCTCGGGGGGTGAGGGGGCTAGAGGCATCAGCTGCTGGGGGCCACCGAGCAGGGGCTGCTCCGGCCATCCCCAGGGTCACAATCCCACCATTGCTCCGGCCGACCCTGGGACCGCTGCCGGCAGCCGCCAAGCTGCGGCTGCTCCTGCCGTCCCCAGGACTGCTCCTCAGGCAGTCCCTGGGCCATCCACATCTGCTGCTGCTCGGGTGGTCCCTGGAGCAGCTCCAGCAGCGGCTGGTGCAGCTGGTTGTGGGGCCACCCGAGTGGCTGGCTGCAGAGCTGCTCCAGCAGCGACTGGTGTGGCTGTCCCCGGAGCTGCCTGAGCAGCTGTCCCTGGTGCCAGCTGCTTGGGCGGCCCTGGGGTCAGCCACACTGGCAGCTGCAAAAGTCATGGAGGTCACAGAAAGTCATGGAATCCATGACCTCCATGACAGACACGGGCTCTGCCTATAAGTAGATGGCTCGTAACCACTAATTGATAGCAAAACACTTTCGCCTGGAGAAAAAAAACCCACCAACCAGCTTATGCTAAGTCTCCAAAATTAAAATTTGGGGTCAAATCCTCCTGGACCCATTAAGTCAGTGGTTCAACTCCTACTTACTTCAATCAGGCCAGTTTCACCTGTGGTGTCTGGTATAAGAATTAACCTGACAATTACTACAATTGCTCCTTCTCTCTATTTGAATGTATAATGTTGTACTATTCTGTCAGAATACGGAATTTGATAAACTCCTCTTAAATGGCTATATTTTGGAGTGGTTTGAGATTTTCCCCATCATCATGTGTTCCATGAAACATCAGTGTGACTGTATTTGTATGTCAATGTTTGTTCTTGTGTTTTCATTTATATGATTTTTCATTTACTATGATTAATATACTATACATTTAATGAGGCATGTTTACTATTAATTGACTTTTTAATTCCTTTGCAAAGCTAAATAAGCACAATTTTAAAGTAACATACATGTAAGCACTCACTAGATACATACTTACCAAAGACTGAATCATCACAGTAAGACAGTTGTTCTGAAGCTCAGTGGGTAAACTGGCAAAGCTCCTCTCTGACCAACATTTCACAAAATGTTTTACTATCCATCTGTTAAAATAAGAGCTTTACTTAATTAAATAAGGAACATAGATGAAATTTTATAAAACTATTGTTGTAATATCTTCACCTCTGCTAACATAAATGAGCCCCATGAGTTTTCATGGAAAAACTAGATTAAAATATGAACTTTAAGTTCCTCCCAAAATTATGTTCAGTCTGTCAAAACGCATTAATTTAAAGAATGAACAGTGAAAATGGACAGCATAAACCATAATGCATTTTATTTCACTTACTTCATGCAAGCAGCATAAAGGTTCTCAACTTCCATTGAATGAGCAATAGCCAGGCATTCTAGCACATGTTGCTGCCTTCCAGGAATAGGCTAAAATTGTGAGAAAATAATCATACTTGCTGTTCATTCTGACTTATAGAAAACATGCAAATATACAAGTCTTCAGTTTAGCCTGAAACATTGTCAGTGACCAGAATATTTACATTTGTGGGAATTTATGCATAATGGGCCTACTCCTGCTCCCACTGAAATCAGTGGCAATGGTGCAGGGTTGGGCCTAATGTATGGGCACATTCAACTAAAAAAAAAAATCTTGAATTTTCAACTTTCAATTTTCAGTTGAACAGAAATACCTGAAAAATATACTTCTAAGTATGCAACATGTCTGTATACAACCCCAAACAATATAAAGTGACATGTCAATGGCTAATATTCTAAGGAATTTAATATAAGTTTAACTGCTATAGTGGAATACTACATTTTTTCTACTATGGCTTACAAACTGCCTACTTCATTGTTGTTATACAAATAGGTACTTGACCCGGCAGGCCTTACTTCCATTAGTAATCCCATTTAAACTTGATGGAATTACGAAGAGTGTAGGAACTACAGACCCCGGCCTAGCACCCTCAGTAGTAACAGAATGATTCTTTGTTATTAAATTGGAAATGAACTAATAAAATGAAAGAGACAAGATTGATGAGGTAATATCTTTTATTGGACCAACTTCTGTTGGTGAGAGAGACAAGGTTTCGAGCTTACACAGAGCTCTTCTTCAGGTCCAATTAAACATCTCAACAATCTGACTTATAATAGAATTAAATTCTGCCCCCCCACTCACCCCAACTGGCATTTTGGTTCACACAGTAGTGTAAAACTGAAAGATATACACATACCTTTTGAAAAAAATTGCAGTAGTCTCTTTTGAGAATATAGATAGCTACTTCTTTCAGTCCGTCTAGCCCATACATATCAGCAACACTGAGTATTCGACTGAAGTGAGAGCAGTAATGATAGGAATCATAAAATCACCATTTTTGCTTACAAGACAGTTTACAACCCAAATGACTTCCTCCCAACCCCTTTTTTCTTCTCAGTTAGAAGTTTCTATACACCACTGTGTATTGAATAAGTATAAGTACATGGTACATGTCTAGAACAGTGGTTTTCAACCCGTGGTCTGCAGACCGTTAGGGGTTCGCAGACTGTCTAAGATTTCCAAAGGAGTCAGCACCTTCATTCAAAATGTTTTAGGGGTGTGAAAATGAAAAAAAGGTTAAAAACCACTGGTCTAGAATGTTCCAAAATATACAGTCCTCAAACAGAAACAAACCTAGCTAAAAAAACCCTACAACTAACAGAGTGACCCTCTAGAGCTGCTTGCTGAAGCTCACAGAACTTCTTACAGGGCTTTCAGTACCTCTCCATTTTGAGGGCAAGTGCTCTTTTCTAGTTGCTGCAGTAGGATGATTTAGGCATTTCACGGCTGCCCATTACAAGGGTTATATTTGATGTTATGGGTTATGTAGTCTGGCATCTGAGAATTACATCAGTGATGAGAGTCACTTCCAAATAACAGAAAAGCATAGTAAACAAACTACAAAACTACTAATTTTGTAAAATAAATAATACCTCTATGATATGGCCCATTCCAGGCAAGGATTTGTAGGGGGCATTTTAAATACAATTCCATGTCATATTGGGGGAATAAGCTTTGAACAACAAATGATTTTCACTCTTCAGAAATTATGTTCTTGACAACTACTAGCAAACTTAAGAACAGCTTCTATATAACAGATTACAACGAATATTTCAAAACTCTTATTTACTGGTTTGTGATCCTGATGCTGTAATATTATATGGTAGTAACATCCAACCAGCAAATGTAACCCTTAGCATCTAAGTTTATGAACAAACCCTACAAATCTTAAACCACTCCACTACAATTTAATAGACACGGAATCCCGTGAGTAACAGAACTAGTGCAATTCTACAGAAAAGAATTGGGGGAGAGCAGATGACCTAGGAAAACAACCCAGAGTGTGTGTACACTTGTACACTGTGAGCTATATAAAACAGCTCCAATCGGTGCAACCACCGAGGAACATTTTGGGAGTGGGCCCAGTGCATCCATGATATTGCAGATGCCAAAACCCCCTTGCTGGATATAGTGAGGGGATATGCAATGGCTGAATTAGCAGCCCTGGAATGGCTCCAATGCAGCTTGCTACCTTAATGGATGAGTTCTATACCATTCCCAAGATCTACAGATTTCCATAGGGTTGTTTACACCAGCTATATGTTGGGGAGAGGGTTTAGACCAAACATTTTAAAAAAGATTGCCTGCAAGTGTTTCATGTTACTGTTCAACTACTTTCTGTGGATTATTTTACAAACAGTGGGACATCTCACTAATTCAAAAAGTTCTTTCAAATATTACAGTCTAAATATTTATTACAAAGTATCATCTCACTTTGTCCATATTGTTCTAAAAGCTGAGTAAAAATAGAATATACAGCACAAAGTGTCAAATTATTTTAGCATAAAAGGCTATACTGTTTGTTTTCCCAAACATTTTTCTCCCCATATAATTTTCTATAGGGCTGCCGGTCCAACTTTTCCAGTAACTGCTGAATAAACAACACGATCCATCTAAAAATTATATTATTTTTGAAATTTCCTCAAAATATGTTTAGATGCAATGATCATTACACTTGATATATCTTTGTCTTATTTATACTACATGATGCATTTTCCATTTGAATCTGAACTGAGAAAAAGCAGAATAGGCATGAAGTGCAATTAAAAATAATAAATTTTGACATATACCCAGCATCAGCTTTGTTTGGGAAGTCCAGCATTCCTCCATATATAAAATACAATAGGACATTCATTTCTACAGGGTTTATGCTGCAAAATAGAAAGGAAAAATCACTGCAAGAGACATGTTCAAAATAAAATCTATTGCTGATATTTTATAAAATGCTTCAGAAGGTTGATGTGTCATCTGGTCATATTATGAAAAATTATGGAAAGGAAATGAACTAATAAAATTAAAGAGACAAGACTGATGAGGTAATATCTTTTAGTGGACCAACTTCTGTTGGTGAGAGAGAGAGACAAGCTTTCGAGCTTACACAGAGCTCTTCTTCAGGTCCAATTAAATATATAACCTCATCTAACTTGTCTGTCTAATATCCTGGGACTAACACTGCTATAATAAAATTAAAGCAGTTTCCAAGTTTAATCTATGGCACTTCAGCTTGTGAGTAACTTCACTAATATGAGTAGTCCAACTGAAGCTTCATAATGCAAGCGTTTCTGATTAAAGTTATAACCAGAGTAAAATTACTTGTTACTGAGATTTATAGTGGTTCTCTGAACGAAAGATTATTTTTACTGACGTTGTGTGCGTAAGCAAGGTATTTTCATCTTAAGATATATCACTAGAAAACACTCCATTCTTTATGTTAACTGTATAGGTTTAAGAAGAATTTACTTTTATGGATTTCTTAAATCTAAGAGTGTATTTAAACTTTACTTTTTATAAAAATGTATTGTCATTTGCACTGTGATAGTAAGAAGTCAGATTTCAAAATATTTAGAAAGTTTCTATGGGCTTGATCTTCCACCATTGTAGATAATGGAAGTTTTACCATCAAAGTGAATGGAAGCAGGATTTATATTGGTGAACAGAATTTTCAAAATAATTACATTATTGTATTAATCCTAAACTCAAGATCTAATTTCCAAAACACGCAGGTGCCATGGCCATTAGTGTAAATGGGAACTACTCACACATGTTAATAAGAGACCTCTTAAAATATTAAACATGTTGAAGCAACAGACAGTGATGACTAAAAACAAAGAACAAAATTGGTTGCAACATGCTAAGCAGCAAAATCAACACAGTTGTCTCTCTCTACATTAGCACACAGGATAGCCATAAAAACAGCAAGAAAAGGTTTCCCTGCTGTCTTGACAGCTGTTACCTTAAGCAGCATTTTTATTATTTTAGAATAAGCCATATGCACTTTATTCATAAGTGTTTATAAAGACAGCATGAAAATCTGCACAAAGCAGAAGACTGAACTTGAAAAGGTAGTAGTAGTACAATAATGGATCTAGTCAGCTCTTAATACCTGGAAACCACAAGATATTATTTAGACTTAAACATGCTTGTAAAAAAATGTAACAATATTCAGGAAAAAGTCTTTACTAAAAAATAATGACTGAAATTCCTTAGCTATTTAGAAAGATGGAGATCAATTACTGAGGGTAGGATGCGGGCAAGATACAAAAACAACACTGTCATTTGATTTTTTTTAAAATTCACTATATAGCATAAAAGATATTACAACAACTGCTTTAGCGGTTTAAAAAAAATAAAATGAGTAAAAACAAAACTTTTTTCATGATGTCACAGAAATGTTATTAAAATAGGAAATTTAAAATGAGGAAAAACTAGGGGAGGATTGCTCGGTCATACCATTTTATATCAAGACAAAGTGTATACATGTTCTAACGCTCTATAATGTACATGGTTCTTTGTAAAGAAAAGTGGGTCTGAATGACCTGAATGCCATATTAGTTGCCATTAGTTTACAGGGCATCAGGGTTAGTGTACATTAGGTACACTTTGCAATGCAGTATTACATATTATGTGATAACAGCTACTAATATTTAATGGAAATTTTATATAAAATTTTTGAGGCGTTGAAAGGAACAGAATTGACATCCCCAGAGACACCGAAGTCTTTGATTCAGCCATACAATATGTAATAAGACTCAAGAAGAGTTTTATTTGCTATACACTAGCAGCAATATTGTTCTGAGCACTTGTGGACAAAATGTTTCCAGCCATGATTCAATTTCCTAGTGTACTATGATCCTGAATCACATTGGTTAAAAGTGACCTACAAACTGAATAGTTGATTTGCTTTTATACCCTAAATGTGCATCCTAAAGAGCTATGAAAATTTATGAGACAGCTCAGCTGTATAGGGCACATTTTTGTGGCATAAGTGAGGTTAAATAGAAGAGGAGTGAAAAAAAACTCCATGTAGGCTGTGGGACACTAAAATGTGGATTATGGAAAAGGATGAAGTTGATGAATGGACCCTTTTTCTCCCCCCAACTGATAAATTTAAGAGAAACATCAAAACTACTGTATTCTACTAACTAAGTCAAAATACTACTCCAGAAATTTATTAAATGGAAGAAAAAAAAAAAAAAGTATCACAGCAGATTATTATGAATTGCTTTGTATGCAGCATGGTTGCTGCATATTTGCAGTGATTTTAAATTGCCTACCTTTGCTCCCATATGACTTGCAAAAACTATGCTTACCCTTGAAGAGTGATGTGCTCTTGGGAGCTTTCAGCCCAACTTCCACTCAGCATAGCAGCAAAGTAACTAGATCTGGCACATAAAATAGCCCTGAGAGGGAAAAAAGTAAATATTTGTATCTAGTGAAATGATGTTTATTACAAGAAAAAAATCATAGACGAGATTGATTCAGATCTTTGCCCCTTACTCATCAAGGTATCTGTGCACTGCATATTTTTTTCTCCCAGTATCTTTGGCAACTAATTTCAGGATGTTATAATAATGAAGGAAATAAATACTCTGAAAGTTCTCAGTTAAAGCTAGTTTCTAGTACACCTTTAGTATTCACATAAACAGAAGAAATCAATTGCTGCAAGACTTACCTGTTCCTCCAAAAGAGAAAATGGAATAGATTTTTCAAAGACACAAGTTTGCAGCTTTTATTATATTACAGCATAACACTAAATTCAAATTTATATAACAACACTTCAGAGAGTTATGTTCTGGACCTCTTGCCCATACTTATAGTATACTGATTTTAACAAAGAAATATTTATAAAAGATTCAGCTAAAACTTCAGTCACTCCAGAGTAACTACCCACCTCTTTGCAAAAGGTAAGTTTCAGTCTATTTTGATATATTAGTATATGCCAACAAAATAGGATCTGCTTCCTACATGAACACATGAGAAGAGGTATACTTTATTTTCGGGCTGTCAAGCAATTAAAAAAATTAATCGTAATTAATTGCGCTGTTAAACAATAATAAAATACCATTTAAATATTTTTGGATGTTTTCTACATTTTCAAATATATTGATTTCAATTACAACCCAGAATACAAAATGTACAGTGCTCACTTTATATTTATGTCTGATTACAAATATTTGCACTGTAAAAAAACAAAAAACAGCATTTTTCAATTCATCTAACACAAGTACTCTACTGCAATCTCTATCATTAAAGTAGAACTTATAGATGTAGAATTATGTACAAAACAATAACTGCATTCAAAAATAAAACCATATAAAACTTTAGAGCCTACATGTCCACTCAGTCGTACTTCTTGCTCAGACAAACAGTTTGTTTATATTTGCAGGAGATAATGCTGCCCCCTTCTTATTTACAATGTCACCTGGAAGTGAGAACAGGTGTTCGCATGGCACTTTTGTTGCTGCTATCCCAAGATATTTTCGTGCCAGATGCGTTCAACCACAATTCCAGAGGTCCATGCTGATGACGGATTCTGCTTGATAACAATCCAAAGCGGTGTGAACCGAAGCATGTTCATTTTCATCATCTGAGTGAGATGCCACCAGAAGCGTGATTTTCTTTTTTGGTGGTTCGGGTTCTGTGGTTTCCACATCGGAGTGTTGCTCTTCTAAAGACTTCTGAAAGCATGCTCAACACCTCATCCCCCTCAGATTTTGGAAGGCACTTCAGATTCTTAAACTTGCGGTTGAGTGCTGTAGCTATCTTTAGAAATCTCACATTGGTACCTTCTTTGCGTTTTGTCAAATCTGAAGTGAAAGTGTTCTTAAAATTAAGATGTGCTGGATCATCATCTGAGACTTCTATAACATGAAATACAGTAACTCCTCACTTAACGTTGTAGTTATGTTCCTGAAAAATGCAATTTTAAGTGAAACAGTGTTAAACTAATCCAATTTTCCCATAAGATTTAATGTAAATGTGGGTTAGGTTCCAAGGAAAAACTTTTTGGGTAGACAAAAGGCTTTATATACTGTATAGTACTGGACTGTGGTGGGGAGGTGCCCCGGCTTACCCCACACAGACACAGCCCGCTGCAGACAATGAGGCAGGTAAGGACACTAGGAAGCACCTTGCACAACAGCAGCTTCCCCCGCAGAAGAACAGGTGCGGACTTTGCCAGGCCTGCCTCTTCCCATCCCCACTCCACCTCCTCCCTGGAGCACGCCGCATCCACGCTCCTCCCCCCTTCCTCCCAGTGCTTCCCTGACACTAAACAGATGTTTGGCAGTACTTAGGACTTTCTGGGAGGGAGGGGAAGGAGCGGAAACGTGGCGCTTCCCCACTCCTCCCCCTCCCACCAGTGGCGGATTTAGAGTTAGTGGGGCCCTATGCTCAGCTTCATTTTTGGCTCTGCCCCCCCGTAGGGGGAGCATTCTCTCTTATTACACCCCTCACCCGCATTTTTCATTTTTTTCCTCCATTCTCCTGGGGCTCAGGGCTGGGGGTGCAGGGTCTGGGAGGGAGTTAGGGTGCAGGAAGGCTCTCAGGGTGGGGGTGCGGGAGGAGGCTCAGGGCTGGGGCAGGCAGGAGGTGCAGAGCACTTACCTGAGGCAGATCCTGTTTGGTGCAGGGGGTGTGCAGGTGGCTCTGTGCAGCGCGGCACCGCCCCCATGGCCGCAATTCTGGGAGCTGCGATTCTGGGAGCTGCCCCTCCCCACCCCCCAGCAGGCATGGCCACCCGGAACACAAGGGCTTTAGGGGCTGTCAGTGCCCGGAGAAAAGCTGCCCCTGCTCCTTCTGAGTCCTCCGGCCCATGCTCGCAGGGCCACATTCTGAAAGGGGCTTTAGAACTGCAGGCCAGGGCCCCTGGGCCCCCTTAGCCAGGGCCCTGCAGCCCCTGCATTCTGGGTGGCCCTGCCTGCCGGGGGGGGGTGGGAAGGGGGAGGGGAAGCTCCATTCCCTGCTCGCTCCCTCCCTCCCAGGGCCGGCTCCAGCGTTTTTGCTGCCCCAAGCGGCAAAAAACAAACAAACAAGCCGCGATCCGCGGCAACCCTACCACCACTGCTTCATTCTTTGGTGGCAATTCAGCGACAGGTCCTTCCCTCGCTGAATTGCCACCAAAGAAAGAGGTACTCGCTGCCGAATTGCCGCTGAAGAGCTGGACGTGCCACTCCTTTCCGTTGGCCGCCCCAAGGACCTGCTTGCTGCGTTGGTGCCTGGAGCCAGCCCTGCTCCCTCCCTCCCAGAAAGTCCTAAGCGCCGCCAAACAGCTATTTGGCGGCGGGGGAAGTGCTGGGAGGGAGGGAGGAAGGAAGGGAGGGGGAGGAGGCAGAGAAGAGAAACTTGTGCAATGCTCCCTTGTAAAGTCAGCCAAATGACGTTATAAGGGAGCATTGCACAACTTTAAATTAGCATGTTCCCTAATGGAGAAGCGACGTAACTTCGAAACAACGTTAACCGGGAGGACATTAAGTGAGGAGTTACTGTATATGGCAGAATGTGGGTAAAACAGAGCAAGAGACATACAATTCTCCCCTAAGGAGTACAGTCACAAATTTAATTAATGCATTTTTTTTTTTTTTTTTTTTAAAAGGAGTGTCATCAGCGTGGAAGCATGTCCTCTGGAATGGTGGCTGAAGCATGAAGGGGCGTATGAATGCTTAGCATTTCTGGCATGTAATTACCTTGCAATGCCGGCTACAAAAGTGTCATGTGAATTCGCCTGGTCTCATTTTCTGGTGACACTGTAAATAAGTAGTGGGCAGCATTATCTCTCGTAAATGTAAACAAACTTGTTCAGCCAATCGCTAAGACAAACAAGTAGTAGGGCTGAGTGGACTTGTCAGCTCTAAAGTTTTACATTGTTTTGTATTTGAGAGCAGTTATGTAACAACAACAACAACAACCACCTACATTTGTAAGTTGCACTTTTACGATAAAGAGATGACACTACAGCACTTGTATGAGGTGAACTGAAAAATACTATTTCTTTGGTTTATAATTTTTATAAATATTTGTAATAAAAAATAATATAAAGTGAGCACTGTGCACTTTGTATTCTGTGTCGTAATTGAAATCAATATATTTGAAAATGTAGAAAAACATCCAAAAATATTTAATAAATTTCTCTTGGTATTCTATTGTTTAACAGTGCAATTAAAACTGAAAAAAAAAAATCACAATTTTTTTTAGTTAATCGTGTGATTTAACGGTGATTAATTGACAGCCCTACTTTATTTCCTTCTAGTCTATAATTGCCTATATTCCCAGGCTCAGACGCAAAATAGGGAGTAAAACAGCGTGTTTGATTTATTCCTCTCCCTCCCATAAAACAAACCAAATTATTCATCCAATTCAATATCCCATCTCTAGCAATGCCAGGTGCTTCAGAGAAAAGTATAAAAAGCCCCATAATTAGCTGTGCTATACTCCCATTCAAATAATCTAGTACAGAGGCAGAAAGAGCAAGCAAGCGATAAGCAAGTGGAAATTGCTTCCTCGCCCCAACTCATGATTAGGGTATACCCTGAAGGACTAGCTTTTATACATTGTATCTTAGCTAGTATAATTGCAGATGATTTTCTCATTCATATTAATTTCTTATGGTTTGACATTAAACTTCAAATTTGAAAGTTACTTTGCTTCAGTTACATCTTTTTTGCAGAAAATGCAATAGGTTACACACTATATAAGAATGGTATTTTCTTTTACATACACACATTATAATTTGTTGACTTTTAAATTATATGAAAGCACTCTTGTTTTTGTACAGGATAAGGAAAGAAGCAGCATACAATTTGCCTTCTCTTCCCCTGTCAGTTTATATACTGGTATCTCTCTCATATCGTTTCTTTCTTCTCCCACATGTCCAATCTAGAATCTCTCTTCCGTTTCTCCCACAAGCCAGCCAGCAATATTTAAATTTTCCTTATATCCTGCTAATCTGAATTAGATAGGTCAACCCCTAAATCCAACAAGGATGCTGCAATAGACCAAAATAGCCCTGAGCATGTGAAAGTGAATTCTGAACACGTGACCTTCTCCATTTACTCTCCTGCAAGCTAAATATATGGTCTTTGTTTTTGTCAGTTCCCCTCCAAACAAGCTTCAGCAATGAGCAGGAACAGATTAAGCTGCAAGGCTAAGATCTGTTTTGTATGATACTGAACATTTAAATAATGCATGTTAAGTAAGATGGCTACCCAGTGAAAAAGTAGCATTATAATGTTATTTAAACATGCTACATTGGTGTATCTTGTATGGATTACAATGTACATTTGTATAGGTTCCAGATGTGTTTGATGCAGAAACTAAACTTGCCCTGGGTTTCCTGCTGCTATGATCTGAGCCACATAGCAGAGTAACTTGTTCAGTCTTAAGTATACAAGTCATTAGGGATGGTGACTGTTCTCTTGCAGTATTTGGGACCTAATTTTGTAACCCTCTCTCAAACAGTATTCCTTACTCAAAACAAATAGTCCACTGAAGTTAATGGGACTACCTGAGTGAGTAAGGAATACTCTCATGAGTAAAGATTGCAGGATGGGCCTTGAAATTGCCTGCAGTTTGAGGATATCACTTCTCATAATCTGGGATGATAAACAAAACTCACTGCTATCTACACTGCAATTATACCCAAAGTTACTTTTCCCTGACTCACTTTAAGACACCCTCTACTGTTCAAATCTCTATGGGATACTGAAACGATCAGCTGATTTTCTTGTGTTTGTTTCAGAATGTCCTAGTTTTCCTCTTCTCTGCTGATATAATGCACTGCCATATTTTCTGATGTTGGCTAGACTAGATACATTGCTCCTAGCAAGATAATGGCCTGAACTGAAATAGCTCTGGCAGATGGGGTTTTTTTGGGGAGGTGAGCTGGGAGGGTGGGGGGAGAAGAATTCCTTCTTGCATTAAAATTTCTATTTCTCTGTGAAACTGAGAACGTCTTTTTCTCAGTTCTACATCATCCAAAGAGAAGCAACCTATATAAACACCATTTCAGATATGCAGCATCCAACATAACTTAAAAAAAAAAAAAACCCAAAACAAAAAACCCCTACCACATTCCCATATCTTCTATAGTAAATAAAATAATCAGACTCGTTACATTACATGGATTTTCCGAAAACAAGACTTTTTTCCTCTATCCTAACTCTCTCAATTATATATGTAAAATATTAATGAAATGCAAGCAAAATGGAAAACTATTTCAAAGCTGAAAAATATCTGGATTTATGCCTGCCTTCAGGACAAATCAGAAGAGACAGATACTGCCTGATTATTGTTTTTTTCAAATACCTATGAGAAAGATGAACACTCAGAAAGTCATCTTGTTCACTTCACTATTCTTTACTTGTACATTGGAAAAAAAGTAATGCATCAAAAATGTAAAAACCCATAGAGAGGTTTTCTATTAAAAAAAAAAAGTCAGCTTTGACCAATAGGTGGAGTGCAACACAATAAGCTGACTGATTTAAGTGAGTTGCCTGCGTAATCAAGGGAAACACTTGGCCCACAGTGTTCTACACAGATTATATGATAGTAGATAATCTGTAACAAATTTGGGGCTCCTATCTCAATAACTTTTAGGGTATATCTACACTGTATGCCCCTCCCAGCATGGGTATAAATAGCAGTGTAAATGATGAGGCACTGCTTAAGTGCATAAAGACACTTGAACCTGTGGGTATGTACCCTACATGCACAAGCAGTGCCTCCCCCATCTACACTGCTGTCTTTGGCAGTGTAGTGTCCTGTTGCCCAAGTTTTTCCCAAGAGCAGGGAAAGGCTCCATCAGTAGGGAAGCTCCAGTAGCTCCCTATGGGTGAGCCACTTCTCTTCCGCAGGGAGCTGCCAGAGTCTTGCTTTTCACTGCAGCACATAGCTACACATACATTCATGCTGCTGCCAGTAGTGTGCAGTGCAGACATAGCTTTACATTCACATCTTCCAGAACTCAGTTTGCTCTGGGTGCATGGGCCATCTTTTCTACATCATTCCAGCAACCCTTCTGCACCATTCTGGCTGTGTAAAGGGGCCATAAAAGAGCCAGATCTCCCTATCATAGGTCTAACCTTAGTTTTCATGTCTCTTATGCTTCCTCCATTTCCCTGCAGTCTCTTGCTATGGGGGAAGCTCAGGAATGTGCATGGAGGTTGTGGCTTTCTAAAACATGCCAATTAGCTCTTTTCCAGCTTCCTACATCAAAACCAACAGCAGAAAATTGGACCCCACCACAGAGAATCTAACCTAACCTAACCAGGGATTTCCCAACTTGTGTGCAATTAACAATCAGAACAGCAGGGAGAGAGTCCAGTGGCTACAGCTTGATATTTTTCTCCAGAAAGTTGTAAATTGACTGAAAACAGGAGAGAATGGCCATCTGAGCTTTATCTACTGCAACATGAGAGTCCTAAATGGTTCTTAAGCAGAGTGATGATTTCTGGGTTATCAAGGGCTGGTAACTCTCTTGAGACAAGGAGACAACATTCACCTCTGCTTCACTGAAGTGGTCACAGTTCTCTTGTGGACAGGTAACAAGGGGAGGAAAAAATGGAAATGGAATCTTCAGGGCACCAAAGATCTTTCCTTTCCATCCAGGGAGATTTCTGTTTATTTGGGCTAGTTTTATTAGGAATTAATTAGTATCAGTTGACTTGTAGTTTTATTTATTTATTTTGACAGGCTAGATTTGTTTACAGGATTTCAAGTTGTAACATTGTGCTGTATTTAGGTTTTCTTTAACTGATTTTATTGCAATTAATATATTGCAGCCTAATTCTACTTTAATTTATACTAGAATGCACCTAACGTAAAAAACACAGAGCTACAATATTAAAAGCACATTATATTTTCTCTCAAGACTTAGTTATCACAAAAACGACAGCTGTAATCACAAGGAAGCACTTCAGTTACTACAAAAATACTACTGGTCTCTGTGGTTAAACTAGCAAAGTCATTATAGTAGTTCTAACAGTACAAAACAATATAAAGACATCATGTTAAGAATACTTTATTATATTAAACCTATAGAGCAACACAGCTAGGTAGCTGTAACAGTGTTTTATATAGAAAGGATTGCTGGTGAAATAGTTTACATTCTAAATTCATTACTTATTTAAATACCTGTGAGCTTGAAACTGGTTGCCTTCTATCCAAATATTAATATCTGGACAACAACATTTCTTGTAGAGCATCATTAAGTCTTCTCCTAACCCAGATGCGGTTTCTAGTTCAGAATTACCTGTAAATGGGGGAAAATAATTATTTATTTATACTAGATTATTTTGAAGTTGCAAACAATTTCAGGCATCTGAAACAAACGATGTGTATATAAAAAGACAACATATTTTATATCCATGCTACAGCTTTCACATGGGATAGTTTATTTCCTTCTGAAATGCACATTTGATGAAAGCCTTTTCAGACAAAACTTACTAGTAGTGGAGAATAACTTCTATGTGTTACTCTGAACTGAGATACTGGAAGTTTTACCACCCCTTGGCACTTGGAGCTCAATGGAAGAGAAGTGTTACTGTAATTGCTGTATGTGAAAATGTATGTTTGTTCCCTTTTCTATACAATCCATACATACAGTTTCAAGGGGATTGGTCTCTGAAGAAATTTAAGGTCACTTCTGCTATCCATGACAAAAGCTCCTCACAAAATGAAAAATGGATATTTTTATATTTCTCCACTTGCAGGACTATATGGAACTGACTTGGCCCTGCCCCCCCACTCATTACATGTACATGAAATGCAGTGGAACCAGTGAAGTTCCCTGCAGTGAAGAAAAGGAGGGACCACCACTATGGAAGCACTGTATCAAAGGGGCCTGTGTTTACATCTGCTGTAGCTCAGAAGAGGCATTGGCACCAATGCAAATGCACCAACTAAACGCTCCTCTTCCTCAGGGCGTGTCGCTACATTTTCATTCTGTGGCAGTCTGAGTGCAAGGGATACAGTTTCTATCACATTGCTGTATGCTCCCTATGGAACACCCATTTACTCAGGGCATGAGGGAATGATCTGGGCCAAAGCAAAGAATATTCATCTTGGTCTTGTTAGTGTAATAACCATAAACTTTACCCACAATTTTTGAACAAACCTACACTGGTGTTTAGGTAGCTAGCAAAATCCACACACAATTCTAACTTCACCTGGCTTAGTTGCATTGCCTTCAGCATGACTGGCTTCTAGAATTTCATCTTCAGTATTAGGTGAACAAACAACTTCTCTTTCTATGGCTCCGTCCAGAAAATGCTGATTAACAAAAGTTGTTTTATCACTTCCAATGCATTTTACACCTGATATTTGAGTGTTCTGAAGACTACCAGATGTAAGGCTTTCATTTTCCTGTGTTTGTCTGGGCTCCAGGACTCTTTTCCTCAGAGTTTCTTCCTCGATTTCCCTAATGTTTTTATCAGATGAATATACAACCCTAGAAGAAGACACTGAAGTTTACTCATGTAATTTTTCAAATGTTCAAAAATAACAGCTCGAAAACACATTTATATATTATGCTTAACAAGGCTTATATAGAGAAAATATAAAAAAACCAATTACTTTTGAATTGTATACGGAATATAAAAAAATTAGTAATTAAGAGAGTACATGAAAATGTGCAAAATAAGTGTTGAAATATTTCTATAGCCCTGCACTAGTGCAGCCTTCAAAAGAGTATCAGCATATTGTGTAATTTACTACCTGAATGCCAGGTTGAAGCACTGCATTTCTTTTTCTAACATTCCTTGGTAACTTATTTTCTTTGCTGTAGGGAGAAAAATCTTTAAAAGAAAATTTAAGACCGCTCCGTATCTCCTGTGTTTCCCTACCATTGACTAGCAATAACAGACCCCTACTGTACAAACTGGCCACTCTTAACAGCCAATATTAAGGATAGCTGATTTATCAGTGCAGCTTAGCAGCACCAACAATAAAATACACTCACTCATGTTAGTCTCAACATTACATTTATAAAACTGAAAGGTAAAAAGATTCTAAGGAACACTGTAGTTACTAAAAGACAAACTATTAGAAAGTCAGAAATTTAGGAGTTTAAATTTTACTTAAAAGAAAACCAAATGTATGTAAATACTCAGTTAATAATCACACAAAAACCTCCCTCTTGTAATATCAGCCTTCCATTTTCCCTTCATACCTACTTTGTAGATGCATTACTTTCAGATGAAGGACTTTATGGGTTTACGAAGTCCAAAGCGCATAGCTGAGATACTTCACTTGTACAGTTGGGTTTCATACACATATCTTCAACATTATTAGATACAGTAAGCTTTACTAGTTTCATTTAAAAGCTATAGGTACATATCTGGGCTCAGGAGATTCACACTTACAGATATGTTTCAGAGTAGCAGCCGTGTTAGTCTGTATCCGCAAAAAGAAGAACAGGAGTACTTGTGGCACCTTAGAGACTAACAAATTTATTAGAGCATAAGCTTTCGTGGACTACAGCCCACTTCTTCGGATGCATATAGAATGGAACATATATTGAGGAGATATATATACACACATACAGAGAGCATAAACAGGTGGGAGTTGTCTTACCAACTCTGAGAGGCCAATTAATTAAGAGAAAAAAAACTTTTGAAGTGATAATCAAGCTAGCCCAGTACAGACAGTTTGATAAGAAGTGTGAGAATACTTACAAGGGGAGATAGATTCAATGTTTGTAATGGCTCAGCCATTCCCAGTCTTTATTCAAATCGGAGTTGATTGTGTCTAGTTTGCATATCAATTCTAGCTCAGCAGTCTCTCGTTGGAGTCTGTTTTTGAAGTTTTTCTGTTGTAATATAGCCACCCGCAGGTCTGTCACTGAATGACCAGACAGGTTAAAGGGTTCTCCCACTGGTTTTTGAGTATTTTGATTCCTGATGTCAGATTTGTGTCCATTAATTCTTTTGCGTAGAGACTGTCCGGTTTGGCCAATGTACATGGCAGAGGGGCATTGCTGGCACATGATGGCATATATCACATTGGTAGATGTGCAGGTGAACGAGCCCCTGATGGTATGGCTGATGTGATTAGGTCCTATGATGATGTCACTTGAATAGATATGTGGACAGAGTTGGCATCGGGGTTTGTTACAAGGATAGGTTCCTGGGTTAGTGGTTTTGTTCAGTGATGTGTGGTTGCTGGTGAGTATTTGCTTTAGGTTGGGGGGTTGTCTGTAAGCGAGGACAGGTCTGTCTCCCAAGATCTGTGAGAGTAAAGGATCATCTTTCAGGATAGGTTGTAGATCTCTGATGATGCGCTGGAGAGGTTTTAGTTGGGGGCTGAAGGTGACAGCTAGTGGTGTTCTGTTATTTTCTTTGTTGGGCCTGTCTTGTAGGAGGTGACTTCTGGGTACTCGTCTGGCTCTGTCAATCTGTTTTTTCACTTCAGCAGGTGGGTATTGTAGTTTTAAGAATGCTTGATAGAGATCTTGTAGGTGCTTGTCTCTATCCAAGGGACTGGAGCAAATGCGGTTATATCTTAGAGCTTGGCTGTAGACAATGGATCGTGTGGTGTGTCCTGGATGGAAGCTGGAGGCATGTAGGTAAGTGTAGCGGTCAGTAGGTTTCCGGTATAGGGTGGTGTTTATGTGACCATCGCTTATTAGCACAGTAGTGTCCAGGAAATGGACCGCTTGTGTGGATTGATCTAGACTTACAGATATGTTTACTTTGTGTTTAAACATCACTCACTCTGTGGCAAGTGGGATTTTTGTGAATACCAGGCAAATAAATATATTTGTCTAATCAGGAATTAAGTAAATTTTTCTGCAGATTGTGTATAGCCTGGTCCTTGGCAAACTAGAGGAGACTGAAAACAACCCTTCCTAGGTCTTTAGACATAGGCCTTTTCCTATGGCCGAGAGGAGTAGCTTCCCCTTCTGACAACTCCATAAATTATTATTAGGGTACATGTCAGTCAAGAAAAAATGAGAAACTGCAGAGAAAGAAAGGGGATGGAGGAGGCTAGCATTAAGGAAGCATGTGTCTGGATGAGTTGAGGTTTCAGTGAAGACCTTTTAAAGATCAGTATGACTCCAAGTCCTTTCCCCCCATGGATTTTTAAAATCTTCATACCTCAAGGTGCTTGCAGAGTTCCTAAACTCTGAAGCTCCTGATATTTACAGAGCTTTCCATCTTTGGGTTGGGATGGGCTGAGGGATGGAAAGAAGAGTGGAAGCAGAAGAAACCTACATACTTCAAAGAATGCCAGGCCTACAGGGTTGACTGCGAGGAGCTGGCAACTTCCAATGGAATACATTGAGCTTTCTTCCGACTTCACAGAATTACAGTTGGACGCCTTGCACCTCTCTACAAGAAGTTAAGGTCTTTAACCTCCATATATATCCCCAGCACACTGTGCTATCCAGATCCTAATATCTACAGCTGTGGATCAAGGGCTCTGTTTCAGTACAGTTTAGGTGCTCCAAAGAGCAGAACCCCAATGATCTTTTGGAATTTTGTTGGATTCCATGTCGTCATTCTAAGAAATTTACTTTTCTACATCTGAAGTATGATTCTGTGACTACATCTATCCAACAGCTTTCCAAATAAGCCTCATATAAAGTTATGTTAAAAAAAAATTTGCAGCTAGGATTTGCCAAATAAGAAACATTAATCAGCACAGTTTGAAAATTCTTCTCTCCTGTATCTTAAACAGATTTAATCAAATTTCAAGGATATTTGAACAAAGAATATTGCGCACTAGTCAGACTCACCAATTTTGAAATTGAAAGGTGGAGGGAAATCTTAGAGAGGGGCCTCAATTAGGCTTATAGTACAAAGGAAATCATCAAAACTTCAATTCTTTCCTTATTATGATGTGTTGACAGTTATAGTTTTCCTAGATTTACACTGAAACATTCATTTACTCACCAGTGACATACATGGGAAGTACAAATATAATGTACAAAAGAGGAGAAATTAATTGAAACAGAGTAATTGCTAAACCATATGAGGCCATTATTTTAGCATCCTGCCTACCGCAATTGCAAACACATATCCCCAGATACATTGCCCAAATGATCAGATGTATTAGGACTAAAATAATTCATTCATGCACCCTGAAGATAAATACAATTACTCACATTTTCTTCCCATACAGAGTTACAAAGTTAGTCAGTTTAGCCAGTTTTGAATTCTTGGCTGCTGTGACTGGATTTTAAATAGATTGGCTATGTACCTCATCAGAGCATTTCTTTGTATAGGATCTAGATTTATTTCCCTCTAGTATCATGGAGGGTCCTCTTGGTTCTTAGATTACTTGCAGGGACTAATTGGTTTTCACTATATCTTTCACAAATTTTGACTCTCTCAGTCCCTTTAGCTGTTCTGTTCAGGAGGGGAAAGCCTACTGTTTCCAATCTCTTATCCTGTGTAAGAGGACACCAAACCACTAATCATTTTTCTCATGCTCCCCAGGATCTTTCCAAGTCCCACTACAGCAAAGATACCTTTGTAAAATCAATTAAAAAAAAAAAAAAAATTCAAAAGATGCACATCTGAAAAAGGATCAGATATGCAGTGTGTTATCTGAACTGCTTTGTACAAACTGTCAAATTAACAAAACCTTTTCTGTTCAGATGAGAGATGTATTGTTCCTTAGTCTAGTCAGTAGGTAAATGGGTAGTCAAGGCCCTCATGCTGCACATTCTTTACCAGTGACACGGCTGATTCATCTTCTTAATACAGCTGTCAAAGAATTCCAATATTTCTTCTGTGCAACAAAGAGAAAAAAAAAAATGGTTCCGGATAGTGAATTTCCATGCTCTGACTGGAAATCTTTACTGTCCCAATTCAGCCAAACACAGCAACTGTGTAATAGCTTGTTTTGAAACACTACAGTATAGTAGGCCATACTTTTGGCTCATTTACCTCATGTTTAAGTATTATTAAAGGCAGAACTTTGAGGCTAACCAATCCTCAGAGTTCCATACATTATTAATAATCAACCAGTTCTCTCAATTTGCCAGCTCTTAAGACCATTAAACAGTACTTTGCTTTCTGTTCTTTGAGGGTGCTTGTCTAAGAGTGTGGGCTGCAAAATGCTCATTGTGGTCAAAATGATTTCCTGGAAGGTTCGTGTAGCACAAGTTACTTGAATTGGACATACATAGGTAGATATCATAGACGACTGATCAGCTGCACTGTGAGGGAAAAGTAGGTGTAATACCTCAAATATTAAGGAAAGGAATTATTTTGAAGCAACAATGTAAACAAAAATGACATGATCAGGTTTCTGTAAAGTCAGGGTTTTTTTTAATTCATTTAAACTCAGCCTGAAGAAGCATTTCCTTCCATTAGCCAGGTCACGAAGGCTAAGTCCCTTGGGAAGGTTCTAAAAATAAAATAAAATAAAAAAAATCCAACCTATCTCAAAAGCACATTGTTGATGCATTGATTGACAACGTGTTAAAGAATGTGCATTCTCCACAAACACTCTAAATCTGATCTGAAAATGACCTCCAGAAATTTTAAACTGTGGGTTGGAGTCAGATGAAACTTGTATATGTTTATTAGAAATCATATACTCCCAGAAAATCTGAAATATTTGTGTAGCGACTTCTGTCTGTGAAATACCATCTGCTTTTAACAGTCAGTCATCTAAATTAAGGAGGATATGAAGTTCTTCTTCCCTGAGCTAGGCTATGTTGACAACTAAAATCTTGATAATCACTTGAAGGGCTGACAAGATCTCAAGCAAAAGTACAATGAAATGGCAATGACTTTGTCCCACCCCTAAAATACTTGCTGTAGGCCATAAGAGACAGAATAGTGATAAACTAATTGGTACTGTGCTTTTTAAATGTAGGCCATGTCTACGCTACAAAATTATGTTGCCACCGCACTTATAAAATCATTTGTGTGCATGTTCCCACTTGGCTCTATGTGTTGGCAATGCACGTCCTCACTAGGAGCACTTATATGACTGTATTGTCTTTGAGGGGCACTGTGGGAAGGCTCCTGAAAGCCAGTAACAGTCGCCGTGAGCAACGCACACTGACATTATGTCACCCTAATTACATCAACTAGGGCTCTATACCACTTGGGGAAATGGTGTTACTAAATTGGCATAGGGAGGCACTTATGTCGGCAGGAGCTAATTTTAAGTGAAGATGCTTCCACAGGCTAGGTCAATGAAGGTAGCTTATGGTTGACCTAACTGTATAATGTAGAACACGCCACCGATATATTACATCTTCCAGCACAAAGGGCCCCATTTGGTTCTTACACTAAATGAGCATCAGGAGCCATTCCACGGAAATTTATAAAAATACCTTAGTGTAAATGAGAAAGAATTCAGTTCCTGTCCCTGCATGGGCAGAGGTTTTGAGTTGTTTGTTGTTTTAAGTTACTCAGTTCAAGGGTTGCACTTTGTCTTTTAAGAGAATTAGTCTATGTTTTATAGGTCACACATATGCCTCAGTTTGTCTGGTTTTCTTGCGATTAGGAAACAGGTAGAATATAATTAAAACAGTGATTTTTTGAGTGCATTAATTTTGAGATTATGACCCTCACTAACAAGAATAATAAGATTTCTTGATAAATGCCCAAGCCTAGATTGTTGGATACTGAACTGAGCTGTATCACTCGTGTTTCTGAGAAACATTATACTGAATAACTTAGTTTTTGGAGAGCAGCAAGTATACATTTCTCTCTTATTCAGTTCCCTCCACAGATGATGTACTTACAATCAGAATATAAATTTCTCTCAGACAACTGTTTCTCCCCTATTGCGGCAATAGCGAACTTAGAATGGTTGAGGCGAATGTTTTAATTTGTGCCTATGAGCTCTTCTAAACAACTTTTGTCTTCTCTTGCATGAAGTTACAACTATGCCATTGCCAGAAAATGGTATGCAGGTGGGGAAACCAACAGCACCAATTCAAATCCACTCTTTTTGTGAAAGAATCAATGAATGACATAAGAATCCTCAGACATTCGTGGTCCTAGAGTTCTTCACCGCCGTTTCACTTCCCTTTGTTCAATAGGCTCAATGTTTGAAACCTCAAAAGGCCAAGCAGGAAGCTGCAGGAGGTTTTCTAATGTGTTTACAAAACCAAACTTGAAAGTCGTAAAAAATGTGTCTGAGGCTTAATTTAGGCAGAACAGTACTTTCAGAAGACAGTTAATTCTATTTTAAAATTCAGGTTTCTGGATAAATAATGTATTTAAATAAACAGATAAGTCAAAGTAAGCATATTTCATTTATTTGTAAAGTATATGAACAGCAAGAAGCTATTGGAACACAAATCTACAAGGTATCTGTAAAGGATACTTCTGCTGTGAAGTGGATGCTTTCTACCACTTTGCTGTGACAGTGAAATACTGACACACTGGAAAAGATACTGTCACAAGTTTTAAGTGGCCACTAAGGTTTGGATCCCAGAAGTCGATTATTTTTTTGGGAGACAAAATAAGTGGACACAGACACAATATAGATCCTATTTGCTTTATTTACAAGTTTTACAGTCTTGTGCACTATGGTTTTCACTAGGGACTGTGGATAGCAAAAACAGAACTTATGACTCCCACTGCTCCAGAAAGTAGTTGTATTGATATTGAAATGCTGTCCATAACCACTCCAGAATGCTTCATGTTTACACCTACTGCAACACATTAAACCTTCTTTGTTATGACTATGCTAAGATGAAGGCCAGCTCTACACTTAACTTTTACCAGTATAGGTAAATATCAGTGAAGGGTGAGATTTTTTTTTTTAAAAGTCATTTCTATGCCAGTAAAAGTCCTAGTGTAGATGTGGTTATACAAACATAAAAGTGCTTTTTTGCAGTATAGTTTATTTCACTTGGTGACCCAGTGTAAGTTAAACCAGCAAAAGCACTTTTTTTTGCTAGCATAGGCTGAATCTACACTAGGAAGTTTGCAGAAACAGCTACACCAGCGAACCTCTTCTAGTGTGGATTAGACTCAACTCACACATGACCAGGTGATCCAGCTGCCAACCAAAAGCAATCTTATGATTTGTTGTGTCCCTTAGACCCTGCGACACTAAAAGGAGCCACTGGCCAGTGTTTGCAGCTCAGAGGATGGTCTGACTCCGTAAGACAAGTGTTCTTCAAATTCCTTCTCACCAGACACAATGAGGCATCAGCTGCTTCTATTCCTTACTTTGGTCAGAGTTCAATTCTCAATGAAATCAGTGGGAATTATACCATTCATTTCAGTGGGAGCAAGATCTGGCCCTCAAGCAACCACTAATGCACTTTCCCAGTGAAAGATTTCTGTCCATCTCGGATATTTTTATTACAAATCTATGGACTCCTTATAGTATCTTTGCGACAATCGATTGGTTCATTGAATTTTCCCAAACAAAATCTTAACTTCACATGAATACTGCTCAGTCCTCAACTTTCACTACAAAAATCGGGAGTATTGCAAATACAAATGAGTAAATGCGAAGCTTTATCATCAAATCTCTATTACACTCCGTCCTTTGCAAATGTTTATATCCATATAATGTTTCTCTTATGAAGTAAACATAAGAGACAGACAGTTCTAGCAAGGAAGAGAAGCAGACTAAAATGTTTTCCTTGTAGATCAATCTACATGCAAAAAAGCAATTCCTAACGAATAGAAATGTTCTTATTTTACAAAGCTTGCCATTCTGTTCACACTTGTCATTTAAGGTATTTACACTCATTTTTAGAAGCTGTTTATTTTAAAAGTTTGTTTTCATTGAGAAAAAACACAAGTTTTTCTGTTGGACACTTCGCAGTAACCCGAAGCTGGAGCTCCATACAGCCTCTCACATTTCTCCCCTTCTTTAATGTAGAGCTCAGTTAAACTTGCTCTTCTGAGAAGATACTGTAGTTTAACACATATTAGACTTCATGTCAAAATAAACTGACTTTTTCCTCTTATGTTAGACAATTTAATTTCTCATTTTTTCCCCATTGTTCAATTAACAGTCTACATAGTGGTTTGACTTCCATAATTCAATAAAAATGGAGTGAGGTAGATTGCCTGTTTCAAAGTTTATAAACTGCATATTCATAAAGCAATAGGTTTGTTAATTTTGTTTGTTGCTATTTTGGAAAACAAGAGGGATGTTTTCAGCAATAATATCAGAAGATTCAAATTAATTTTAGGATCTTTTCCACTTGTGTTTTTATAAAACATTTTGACAATGATTAAATATAAAATATACACAAAGTCCATAATTTTATAATCTCACAGTATTGAGAAAAGTGACCATTAGCCATTCTGAAACAAGTATTGAGAGTACAAAAGCAAGGGGGGAGGGGGGAGAAGAAAAAAGGAGGTTATAAAGCGAAAGAAAAATAATCATTATCAGCATTTACTGCAAAAGACAAAGCAGACAGACTGCTTAATCACACCCTAAGTAATCTGTAGCCTCCATTTGCATGGGATCCTCTGAATTATTGTACCTTATGGAGAATATGGACTCTGCATAATTTCTTTTGCAGTCAAATAGGTTGGTAAACAGCAGTTGAGACCCATGCAGATTCTCTTTTTGTATATATAACAGTAACTTGTACTACTCCAACAACAAGAGGATTAGGCTGTTCGCATGCCAAATAAACAAACTAGAAACAATATACAACAGCATGCAGCACTGTTGTGATAACCCACCACATGAGTTAGTACTGCACTGCAGATTCCTTATCTCAGTTCATAACACAGTACAATCCTAATAGTGAGAAAAAGATCAGCACTGAAGCAGAAATACTGCTGAAGTGCAAGAGCCTCAGAGAATCCCTTGTGCATGGTAAACGTCAAGTTAATATTTGGGTAACTTGAATTGATAATATTCAAAAAGATGCACCTCTCCTGGATAAGTAGCTGAATATATGCTGGCGGGGGAGGGGGTGGAATATGAGGGACTCATCGCCTCCCAGTGTTCCTTATAACCCATTTCCTTTTCCTGTCTCCTCAAACTGGTCCAACAATATACACTGTTCTCTCTCTTCTAGAATAGCCTGGATTGTTAACTATCACCATCAGAAAGAGAAATACAAAAACCTATACTACATGAACAGAATCTCTAAAGCATTGGCTTTGAGAATATTACAACACATCAATGGAGGATTTATTTTGTTTAAAAACAGATATGCCTCTTTCTCAGAATAATCTATTAGCAGCTGATGGTCATTAAGTTATATGCAATTAAGTAATAAAGTCATCTTATGCACAAGTTCTCCAAGATGACCGCGAAAATGGGAAATCTGTTAAAGTATTATTACAATTTATTTATAATCCAAAATGTATTCAACTGGTATTGACAGTTAAGAACTGAATATTTTAAAATAGCAGAAGTCCTAAGTCCAAGTTTCCACAAGCAGTTCTGGATGTGCTATATTTGCTACAACTACCTTTCAAAAATGTGTACAGCAAAAGGCTAGGTTAGCTAGATCCAAAAATAGAACTAATTGTCATCTTCTGTAATATCATTCTAATCGCCTGTAGTTTTGACACACACTCCACCTTCTGGTTGTTTTATTTTTTCCTCTGCACACGGAAGATTAGGAAAGGCATGAACACTGAGTTCAAGAGGTGTGTGTACAATATGAGTAGATGAAAGATAATGAAATCTGAATGATGCTATAGGGCAACCTCAAAGTTAGTAGCAGTAGCTAGAGCCTGTTGATTTTACAAAAGGACAGGTTGTCCTAAGACTACAGAACTTAAAAGCAACAGAAAGTCCTGTGGCACCTTTAAGACTAACAGATGTATTGGAGCATAAGCTTTCGTGGGTGAACACCCACTTCGTCAGACACATGCGTTCACCCACAAAAGCTTATGCTCCAATACATCTGTTAGTCTTAAAGGTGCCACAGGACTCTCTGTTGCTTTTTACAGATCCAGACTAACACGGCTACCCCTCTGATACAGTACTTAAAAGATTAGCTAACTATAGCCCATGAGGGAGGGCAGAAGTTTCATTTCAGAGAGAGTTGCTGCCTGCAATTAATGTACTAGATTTTGTGCCCTTCTACTGGCTGATGAAGAATAATAAGAACATAACATTTGCCATAGAAAAATCAAACCACTGGTCCATATCTTTAACATCTAGCATCAGTATCTGATTCAAACAGCATAGCAGGAAGTATCACAGTGTCATTAGAGTTTCCTTCTATTTGATCTAAATGTATTGCTTGTTAACTTCAATGTCAGTGTCTCTTGGTACCTATATTTCACAAATGAGGCTTAAGGAAGGGGGAAGAGGAACTTCATGTATCTAGACTACATCAATCTATTCTCTCCTTTCTAGGCTCAATAAACCTATTTTTTTTATTGTAAATTATGAATGAATACCAAAATAGTATGGCAATAAAGTCATGCTGAAACGATATGAAGCAGCAAGATCATGGGTCAAAAGACACAGGGCAATATTTATCATTTTGTGTTCAAAGTGCATATGATAGAAAAAGGTTTCTTCCTTGAGTACTACAAAGTTATCAGGGGCGGCAAGTTATATGGGCCTGTAGTGCCCGGGCTATAGCAATATTCAGGATACGGGGGCCTGATTCCAATGTTCGGGGCTGGGTCTCTCCCCCGGCACTCCCTGCCGCCCCCACACGCCTCCCCCAAGCGTCCCTCCCTGCACCCTGGGCAGCAGGCGGTTCCTCCCTGCAGTTCCCCGCTGCGCTCTGCTCTGCCAGCTCCTAGCATCAACTGCCGCCACAGTGTCCTAGTGCCCTCCAACCACTAGTGCCAGGGCAGGCTGACCCAGCCCCTGCCCTTCCACCTTGGATGGATAGGCCCTTCCCTTTTCTGGCATGACCCTCCACAAGCACAGGGGGCTCCCCTGCCCACAGTCACTGCTCCTGCCCCACACTGGGCAAGGGGCAGCCCCATCCCCCACATCCAGTGAGGGGTGGCAGCAGGGGTGGAGGCACACACGTGATGACAGCCCACCCCAGGGGAGTCGAGGGGGCTTTCTGGACCTGAGAGGGGCCCTAGGAGCATGTGCAGTGACAGTGGTGCAAGGTGAGTGTGCTGCCAGAGGAAAAAGGGGACCCCTGCCCCGGAGCTCACTGCTGCCGGTGTGAGGAGGGCTGGGGGGGAGTCCTCCTCTTTGGCCCCAGCCAGGGGCAGCCTGCCTGCACCCCAAACTCCTTATTCCTGGCCCTACCCCACCCCAAAGCCCACACCCACAGCCAGATCCCTCACCCCACCCCAACCCTCTCCACCAGCCCTGAGCCCCTCCTGCACCGTGAACCCCTCATCCCCCGCCCCACCCCGCAGCCCTCACCCCCACACCCTAACCCTCTGCCTGAGCCACTCCCACACCCCTCATTCCCCCACACCCCAACCCTCTGCCTTAGCCCTAAGCCCCCTCCCACACCCCAAACCCCTCATCCCCAGCCCCACCCCAGTGCCCTCACATTTTTACATTATTTTAAAAAATATATATCGGCTTACAAGGCAGGTGTGTGTGTGTGTGGTGGGGGGGACTTGGACCCGTTCTGGGCACCACCAAATATTATTCAAACCTGCTGCTCCTAAAAGTTATTACTCAATGTAATACCAACAGGCAAGAAGAATTCATTTGTTCACAATGTTAACAACTTGATATTAAGGATTATCATTTATCAATTCTAGGTTTTTAAATTCCCTTTAGGTGCCTCAGTATAACTTGAGTATTTAATAAACAACAGAGCACCTGAATGAACATGAGCACTAGAAAAGCAAGGAAGGGAAATCCAAGAGAGGAAGGAGGAGGGAGCAGGGGAGAAAAGATAGAACAAGGATAAAAGATAAATGGATGAAGACCACCACCAAAGGAACAGGGAAAATTTCTTTCCAGGCTGAGAAAAAAAACCTTTGTATTTTAATTAAGTGGGAGGGTGCTGAGGGTAAATAAGAATGAGTGTGTTTGAGAAAGTAAATTAAATAAAAGAAGAAAATTAGAAAGCAACACAAGACGTGTCTGGAGTTTGCTTAGTCAAGTTTGCTTTAAAAAAAGATTAACTTCTTTTGCATATCTGTTAATTTTGGGTCTGAGGTGGCGGTAGGGACACAAACATGGAGTTGTTGATGGGCACCACTTCTGAAGTGGCACATATGCTTTTTCTTAGGGTGACCAGATAGCAAGTTTTTATATATATATATATATATATATATATAAAAATTCAGGGTGTGGGGGGGGTTATAGGTGCCTATATAAGAAAAAGCCCCCAAAATCGGGACATCTGGTCACCCTACCTTTTCTACACTTAACAGTTTGCCGTTGTAGATATACCAGCAAGAGTTCTTTTATTGGTATAAATTGCATCTCTGCTAGAAGGTGTTTACTGCTCCCTCAATGGAAGAAGCAATAACAGCAAAAGGACTTTTTTGCTGATATAACTGTGTTGACACTAAGGCTTTTGCCAGTATTGCTATGTCAGGTGGTTAGAAGTGTGGAAAATGTAATACTTCTAACTGACGCAGCTAAGCTAGTTCAACTTTCTAGTGTAGGCCAGGCCCTATGCACTAAGGTGATGGGCACGTTAGAAATGACTTAAAATAGACAGGATTCTGAATTATATTGTTGCTTCCTATTAGGTATACAACTAGGTATAGATGAGGTATATTTCCCCTGAAATTACAAATTCTGAATTTAAGTTTCTTTTTCTTAAAAAGAAAACATTTAATAATGAAAAAAGGAAGAGGAATAACTATTTACAAATGGAGTTAAAATAATTGGTGGAGCCACTGAAAAAGACATTCTTAAACAAAGGATTTTAACAGCAGGTACAGTGCTGAGAAGAAATTAACAAAAAACACAGAAGAATTATATATAGCTGTTGAAGCTGATAACATTCCTTATTCCCTTTCCTTTCACAAGCTTTAGAGATAAGAGAATCCAATTAGAAAATGGTAAAGGCTCAAAGCCACAGAAGCAAAAGATACAGTAATGGAAAGATTCCAAGACTACCTGATTATCTGGTCACATATAAAGACTTCACAGTGCTACTGGCAGTGAAAACTTCTGTAATGTAAAAGTAATCACATCTGTTATTAATCCACTAATGTAGCTTTAGTGCTACTCTCTCACATTAACTGCACTATTGTGGTTAAGATATTGGACTAAGTCTCAGGAGATCGGTGTTCAATTCAGTTCTATGACAGATTTCCTGTGACATATTTGTCAAGACAGTCAGTTTCTCTGTGTCTCAGTTCCTCATATGTAAAATGGAAATAATATTTTCTGCCTCACAGGATTATTGCAAGGATAAAACTGGTTAACATTTGGGACGTTCTGGGACCATACAAGTAATAGAAAAGCTCTACTGAACAATATCAGATGACAGATTTAGTCTTAGTTATTTTTAGACCATTGTAATGCATATGTTGCTCAATTTCTACTTGTTCTAAGGAAGGCAATCCACTCAGCCAAATCCATAACTGAGACCTATAATGCCAACTTTGTATTTTGCCACTCTCTCCTGCACTGCTCCAGCCCATTCTGTTTTTTCTACTTTGGCCTGGTCTACACTACAAAGAAAGGTCAACCTAAGTCAGCTTGCACCAACCTAACTGTACATGTACCTATGCTATAATTTGTCTCCCGGCAACATAAACACGGTTGCAGCAATGCAGAGCCATGGTCAACCTACTACATGAACAAGCACTAAAGGAGGATGGGATACTTTGCCAGTGAGTTTCACTGGTATTTGCTGACAGCAGAGGAATGATGAGATCAAGAATCTTAGGTTCCATTCCAGGCTCTGCAGAGGAGTATGACCTAGTGGGCACAGACTCTTCTGACCATTCCCTCCAAACAGGACCCCTCCTGCCTCATCCCTTCTTATCTGTGCCTGTTCCTCCCCTTTTCTCCTCCCCCTCCCCCGGCTCCTCATCCTAGTCCCATTCTCTTCATTTAACCAGTCATCACTCCACAGGCATCTCATACTAGTCTCAGTCTCCTTTTCCAGCATGTACCAGTTCCTCTTTTCCCAGTTCATTGTCCAATCTGTCTCTCCCCACCCTGACCTCCAATTCACTCTGCCCCCACTGGCTCCCAGTCCCAGTCTCCCTCCTCATCCCATCTCAGTGTCCTGTTCCTACCCCACCACCTAATCAGTCCTGGTCCTAATCTGTTTGCCCAACCAGTCACAATTCTCCTCTCTACAGCTCAACTTGTTGTCTGATCTGTCCCCATCTCTTTCCTCTGCCTCACTGGTTCAGAGTCTGGACCCAGCCAGTCTCTGTCTCCACACTCTCTACTCCTAGTCCTAATTTCCCTTTGCCCCGCCACCCCCAACAGCCTCTAGTCCCAGTCTCAATCTACTCTCCTATTCCCCCACTCAGGTCCAACTCTTGTCTCCTCTGCATTCAAATCAGGCAGGTTCCTCCTCCACTCTGCCTGGACCCTGCAGGGGGGCATTGAGAGCACAAGAAAAACAGCCTTCCTGTTCTCAGTTCCAGTGCCTGGCTCTGGCCCACAGCAACCCAGAGCTGCAATTGCAGGGAAAATCCTGTTCAGCTGCAGGCTGGAACATGCCCAGTGTAGACAGAGTCTTCAGGGATTTTAGCTGCAATGTTCCAGCAAGTCTCAATGGAGCATGTGCAAAGTGAGATTTTCCAAATACTTATTTATGCAGATTTTCATGGGGATGGCAAAAAGGCACATCCCTCACACAAAAGGTCAGGCCCCTGCCAAAGTTCAAGTCCCTACTCGAAAGCATGGGGGAAGCCAAAGCTTCTCAAAAAAAAAGGTTGCCAGGAATATTTTAACATGGACAAAACAATGTATTTTTCCCTAGCTTTGTTCACAGAAACAGTTGAACTATTTTGGCTTAAGTTTAAAAACAAAACAAAACAAAAAACAAAACTTCAGCCTGAGGCAGACACCCAACATAGAAAATTTCAGCCCAAAAAGTTAAAGTTTGTAATTGTTATAAACAACTGAAAACAGGGTCTTATAATGGCAAGTGTCAGCAACCTTAATAGGCTACCAGCCCAACCCACTTTAAATATAGATATGTAGGTGTACACACACAGTATTCATATTCAAGGGCAAAAATATAAACCAAAGCATTTAATAACACGAATACATAGTCACCCATTCTGCATATTCTGCATTTTCACCTCCCCAGCTCTGCCCTGAAAAGTGAAACATAACTACTGTAAATATGTCCTTATGAGTCAACATGTTATGGTTTGCATTTGTGATGTCTAAATAGAGAAAAATTTCTTTGATCAGAATTATCCATACAGTACCTTGATGGTTAAGGAATAAAATTAATAAAACTAGGTTCCAAGTCTGCAAGGAAAAGTATCTGCAAAAGTGCTTTTCCCCCCTTACAGTATTGAGACTTGTATATAGTTCCCTCACACACAGAGGTTTTGTTTAATGACAGCAGCATCTACCCCAACCAAAAAATCCTGTCATCTAAACATTGAATTATGAATTTTACATGACTATGTTTCTACCCTTCGCCTCATCAAGGGCAATAAAATATTCAATCGGTCTTTCACCAGTTACTGTAGCATATGGATACTATAGAATACTGATGGTCTGCGACAGTCTTCTCTTAAGAAAGAAAGTGAAAGACCCTGGCTGAAGAAATTATTTCTTAACACTGACATGCTTGTTCTCCAATTATTGACCTAGCCAAGTATTGCCTTCTTAGAGAAGCTACAGGCCTCTGTGCCAAGACAGCTCCAGAATTATCTGGATTCCTCAAGTCTTCTTGAGCCTTACTCTGTACCTAAGTACAGAGAATGGAATGGCTGTATCAGTTGAGAATGTCCTTGTGACAGAGACCTGTTCCTGGCAGACTTTAGCAGCTGTAGATAAGGAGACAATTGAATGACACCACAGGGTAGTACTGGGCAACTGCTCATCTATTTAAATGTTTCTCTCAAGTGGAATTCACCTTGTCATCCTTCCTGCTCATAATGTACACAAAGCCATTAGGAGGATTATTGAGGTTATATGAGCTGCAGTTAGGTTGACCAGGTGTCCCAATGTTATAGGGACAGTCCCGATATTTGGAGCTTTGTCTTGTATAGGTGCCTATTGCCCCCGTCCTGATTTTTCACAGTTGCTGTCTGGTCACTCTAGTTGCAGTGTCTTCAGTATACAAATTACACACAGCTTTATTTCTTCAGCTCATCTGCCCTATTCAGAGCAGTTGAGTGACTGTGCTGAAGTGAGATTATGGATCTGAAGTATATCTGGGTGAGGCTCAGTCCAGACAAGATTGAGCATAACATTTCTAGTTTGGAAGAGGACATTGGTGATAGTATGGGAAGGCTGGGTCAGTTCCCTTTGTTGGGGGACATCCTACTACTTATCACACATGATTGCAACTGAGGGTCCTTAACTGTTTCTAGAAATTCAGGCTGCATCAGTGGCCAAAAGTGCTTATTTCAGGAGACTTCAGTCTTTTTCAGATGCAAGCTTTACTACAGCTATCCATATATTTGTTACTTCAGAGTAAACGCACTCTACATAGTGCTACACTGGAGGACAATCCAGAACTTTATCTAATATAGAACACAGTGCCCCCTTGTCTTGCTTACCAGAGCTTCATGCAGTGACCACATTACATCTGTGCTCCAAGACCCACACCATTTCATTTCTGGGTGTAATTCAAGGTATTGTTTCTGACTTATACAGGTCTAACCGATTTGGGTCCTGGCTAACAGAAAGACCATCTCTTCCCCATGGGATACCTCTGCCACCGAGATTAGTGGAGGCACACAACCTGACACATTCCGTCTTTACCTGAGAGAGGGCTGCTAGAATGCTGTTCTCAGTGAGGAGCCACTCAACTCTGAAGTTTGCTTCCCTCACTTGGTCCAATAAAGTTCAAGGCTGTAGACCTTTAGGGCTTTTTAAAAGGCCATCTGTTTTTCTAGACTTTTGAGAAGATGGAAGATTAGGAGGATGTACATATTGATAATGATTTAATCCTTCAGCACTAAGGCAGAGGTGGGAACCCCCAACCCCACAGATGCATTTACACATAATCTAGAATACATAGAGACGGGCATTTAAAAAGATTAAGGTTTATATTTAGACATAGTGTTTTGAAACTCAAGTTGTTTTGTAAGACTAGCACATATTTTTCCTTGGAGATCCTGCTGGACCCTAGGGACTTTTACTTGCTTTCCAATGAACACAAGTTAATTGAAAACAAGTGATACAGAGCCATGAATTGTAGGTATATGATGCTTACCATTCAAGAAACAGAGGAGTAAGTCCAAATGTTTAATTAAAGATGTGGGAAGTTATGTCCTGTGGCACTGGTTCAGTATAAGAACCTTCTACACGACCACTAATATACACTGCTATTGGTATGATGCACAATTAGAATGCTATGTGCAGTATCTCACTGAGTAATGTCTTTTTTTTTTTTTTTTTCAATATACTCTCACTAGAAGTTGTCATTTAAAACACCAAAAGTTCCATGTTTTATATTATTTTGAAGACACTACTGTTAACATCTCAGTAGGAAACTGAATACCATGTTTTAAGCAATATCTTCTGGATTTTTAAAAAGTATCTACTGCTTCCTGTTTTCAACCATCTGCCCATACTTCCACCACATAAGTTACAGTCATCTCAAAAAAAAGAAACTTAGGTCATTAGGACCTTAATGATGGCAGCCTAATATTAAATTCAGTGAGTCAGCCACTAGCCTTAATATCATACAGAGGACTTTCAATATTTTCACCTTTAATGACCTCTTTAATGGACGCTATATATCATTTTTTCCATGTTACCATACTGATGTGAGAGCAAGTCCTTTGACAAGATCTTTCATCAACAGAGTTGGTCCAATAAAAGATATTACATCACCCTCTTGTCTTTCTAAGATGTGTAGATGTTTGAAAATTTACAGTTTGAAAGTTTTATTACTAGCCCTTTAAAATATAAAATGTTTCAATAATAAAACAAACACAGGTATTCAGCACAAGCGGCCTATTTCTTTACAAATGAACAGGTTAATAAAGTAATACAAGGAATAATGCTGGCATTCATTTGCTACTTGCTGACTACTTTCCATTTCTGTTATGGCTTAATATTTACCAGATGTGTTAAGCAGCCACAATAAACCATGTCAGTATTTAGCAACAACAGAAACCATAAAACAAAAAATTTATTTCAAAACTACAATTATCTGTCCTCCAAGCTGTATCATCCAAGAATGGGCTAATCAGTGTGAGTAGGCATGGGCGGATTAATTGCTTAAAATATAGTACTAAATATTCTCTTGCCCCAATCTCCTCTCCCCTAAACTAAGGATCCAGTCTTGCTACTATTGACATCTGTGGTAAAACTCCCATTGATGCTAATTGGAACACTATCAGATCCAGTAACTTTAAGCAAAACTTAGTTTTGTTGAACAGATTCTCTTCCAGACACTACAGAACATACACAAAAAATGCTGACTAGCTGACCATTTTAATTTTTAGACAGTGAAATACCAAAAAAAAGAAAGATAAGATAATGAAAAACTTACTGCAGAAATGTTTTAAATTCTGAGGGCTCAAAGTTCTGCAGATTAAAAGTTTCATGGTCTTTCAGATTAGTTAATTGTTTTCCGGTACAGTATAAGAAGAAGTCTGGAACTCTTGCTAAAAGCACTGCTTTATGTGCTCTGAATAGAGTATGACCAACACAAAAAGTGACATCTGCATGTATTTCTTCTTTAAGAAGCCTGTTAGAAGACAGGAATCATTATGCAATTAAATTCAGATCTAGAAGACACACTCTAAACACTGTTTGTAATATACTGGAATCTTTAAAAAAAATCCACATTTTTTTTTTTAAATTACAGTAAAATACGAATGCCACAACAATTCAGGATGTAGTCATCTGGAAAAAAAAATCCTGTTGAAGCATTTTAACTCAATTCAGTTGCTGGAACTGACCCACATCTTCAGCTAGTTAGACCAGCACTATGGTCCAAGTGCAATGCTGACACTGAGATACATTGCTATGGCACACAGACCCCCAGCTGGTGATGCCACTACTGCATCTTGATCAGTGGAACTGGAGTCAGAGGGCTCATGCTCCCTGGAGGGGCTGTTATTAAGAGAGCACCAAGAAAAATAGGGACTGCAGGGAGTTAGGCTGGAAGCAAATCAGCCATGTGGACAGAGCAATGGACAGCGTTTATTAAAGTTCCATTTGTTCAGCTTAACTTTGCAATGCTTTGCTCTTTGAAAATGAAACATGGTGGCAACAGCTCAGCTGTTTGCAATCTGCTGCCCTTGAGAAAGTTAAGTAAGTAGGGTTACCATATTTAACAAATAAAAAAAGAGGACCCTCCACGGGGCCCTGGCCCAGCCCATTTCCCCACCCCCAGCCCCGCCCCCTCCTCCCTCCCACTCCCAGCCATGCGAAAAGGGCTGCCCGAGTGCTACCGGCTTCACGGTTTGCCGGGCAGCCCCCAGACCCTGCACCCCCGGCCGGCGCTTCCCCAGCGCAGCTGGAGCCCGGGAGGGGAAGCGCCCAGCCGGGGGCGCAGGATCTGGAGGCTACTCGGCAAACCGTGAAGCCGGCAGCGCTTGGGCTTCGGGCAGCCCCTATGCCTCCGGACCCTGCGCCCCCGGTAGGGCACCTCCCCTCCCGGGCTCCGGCGGCGCAGGGTCCGGAGGCATGGGGGCTGCCCAAAGCCCGTAGCACTCGGCTCTTAAACAAAGCCGAAGAGTCAGGGGAGGAGCAGAGCCGCCGCGGCCAGAGGCTCTGCTCCTCCCCTGACTCTTCGGCTCTGTTTAAGAGGCGAGCTGCCAGAGCGCTACTGGCTTCGGGCAGCCCCCGTGCCTCCGGACCCTGCGCCGCCGGAGCCCGGGAGGGGAAGTGCCCGGCCGGCGGCTGGGGTCCGGAGGCAAGGGGGCTGCCTGAAGCCCATAGCGCTCGGGCAGCTCGGCTCTTAAACAGAGCCGAAGAGTCAGGGGAGGAGCAGAGCCGCCACGGGAGGGGAAGTGCCCGGCCGGCATTTTCCCGGACATGTTCGGCTTTTTGGCCATTCCCCCCGGACGGGGGTTTGATTGCCGAAAAGCCAGACATGTCCGGGAAAAACCGGACATATGGTAACCCTAAAGTAAGCCCCCTCAGAGCCCTGGATTTTGCAGACACAAATCCAGCCCAGTGATGGACCCAGTTGAAGGAGGATTCAGAGCTGGTCATGCAATAGGACAATAGCAGGAAAGTAAAATTATTATTTTACCTTATTGGGGAACAAGAAGAGAGGTCAGCACCACAGGAGGGCTCACCACTGCCTCAAGCCTCACAGCAGTCTAAGGCCAATGGGGGCTGCAGGAAGCGGCGCAGGCTGAGGGATGTGCTGGCCGCCCTTCCGGCAGCCCCAATGGGCCTGGAGAGGCGAACCACGGCCAGTGGGAGCCGCAATTGGCCAAACCTGCGGACGCAGCAGGTAAACAAACCGGCCCGGAACACCAGGGGCTTTCCCTGAACAAGCAGCGGCCCGGCTTTGAGAAGCACTGATCTACAGTACAATGGTGCTCCCACCAATGTAAGTTGCCCACTACATAGATTTAATAACACCACCTCTGCAAGAGACATAGTGCTTAGGTCAATGTAGTTAGGGCAACAGAGTGTGTCTATGCAGAAACTGCGTTACTCACACCGCCTATTGGCTGTCAGCACCACGCAGGGCTCTTAGCAGGAGACTGCCACCACCACCCCGAACATGGAGCTCTGGCAGCCCTAGGAAGGAGGGCCTCGATTTCATAGCACGGAGCCTAGCAGCAGTAAAATTGACATTCTTACACTTTTGTGGCTGCTATTATTTCACCTTTCCCCTGTAGCTCTCGCTGTAAGCCCCAGGGACCGGGGAGTTGAGATACTGTGGCCTGATGCTGCAGTGCTGTGGCTAAGGTACTCCCAGGTGGTGACCCCGTCCGGGGGGAATTGCCAAAAAGCCAAACGTGTCCGGGAAAATGCCGGCCGAGTACCAGGACAACGCTGGGGCTGGCCGAAGGCCTCACCACGCCTCAGGTGCCCCGCTCCCCAGGATCAGACTTTGACCCGAGGCTGTGCCCTGCCCCAGGGTGAGTGCCGCGCCTCCGCCCCTACCTGCCGAGATCCTGACGGAGCTGCTCAGCCACCATCTCCTTCAGCCTCTGCCGCTCCCACGCCCCCCTCCCGCCACCTGCTGCCGGGGCCCAGCTGGTGCCTTTCGAGACAACTTCCCCCCCACACCGCGCCATGTGCCGGGGTCCGCTGCCTCTTAGGCGGCAGCTTCTTGTACTAACGCCGGCGAGAGCGTCGATGATTGATAGACGGTCCCTGAGCTACACAGTTTATAGGACATCGCTGGTATTCACGAAGAAGCCGTACTCCGGCGTTCGCCCCGAGGGACGGCGTCCACCCTACGGCGGCAACGCCAAGCAACCCAGGGACTCTCTCAAAACAACTAACTTGCCGGGCGCCTTCTCCACACCGGAAACCTCCGCGCATTGGACACAGCGCCAGCTTCCCTCCTCCCATTGGGCGGTCCGGAAGCGACCTTGACCAATCGAAGCTGCTCGCCTTCAGACACATCTGCTCCGCCCCCATGTTTACCAGGGCGGGGTTGCTGAGGGAGCGCCGGCCTGAGACCCGCTGTGTTTGGGGCGGAGCTCTGGCTCCGCGGGGTTAGGCAGGGCGCTGGGGCACAGGGCAGCGGAGGGGTGGGGCGAGGTGGCACGTGGCGGGGATCCAGGGTCCCCGCAGGGAGGTTCCGGGGCAGCCAGCTTGGCTCGGCAGGGGCGGGGAGGAGCGTTGGATGCAGACAAGAGGTCGCTCCTGGAGCCCGGCGCGCTGTGGCAATCTGTGAATGACGATTTAACACGTTTGTGGGGTGCCGCCGGCGGCCGTCAGAAGGCGGCCGATGTGGTGAATGCGGGGCCCGGCGGTGCTTCCACCGCTGTCCCCTGCCATTGCTGCCCTTCAGTGGTTCCCCTCTGTTTTGTCCTTGTCTCCGTCCAGCACGGGGAATGTTACTGGGGTGGGGTCCCAGAAGGGAGCCTGTTGACCTGCGTGTGCCAAATGTGCAGCCAAACAGGGTTGTACACTTTGGGATCTACCTTACTCAAAACATTTCCCTAAATAATGATCCCACCTTTCAGCCTTGAAGGATGAACCCAACCTTCCCCAGTTATTTCCCTTCCCTTAATGACAAGCACATCAGTCTCCTCCCTCATGATAAACCCTCCTGGTGTCCCTTTAGCCAGGTATGACAAGTCGCCTGCCTGACATGTCTCCTGCCCCCATCACTATTGTGCTATACCTTTAGTGGAAGCAAGCTTGAAACACATACACATCTTTCTTCACACAGAGCTATGAAAATTCTAAGCATGGCATTGCATCTGGGCTGAAGGCAGTGGGAGCCTAGTACTGAGAGTCCTCTTGAAGGTTATCCCTAAATAAATGTTCTTATTGTAGTAGCACTGTTTTAACCATCAATAGAAATGGGTCATGTTATTCTCTCTATATAAGAGACACACATCAAACCCAAACAATACTACTTTGGGGAGCAAAGAAAGACTTTTTGATCCTCTAAAGAGAACAGATCTGAGAACCCTTGAAAGAAGCCCTTTTACAAATTAATTTGATTTTGTCAGTAAGCTGAGGTCGCTACATGAAGTAGACATAAAAGAGAAAGAACATAGGGAGACCAAGGCCACCAGAGGATCCAGCAAAACTAGATATAATAGCTTCACTGCAATTCAAGCAGCAGCTGGACTTCTTCTGCTCACTGATAATATGAAACAGATCAATTTAACGTAGCTTTTTCTCTCCATTTTCCTCTATTGTAATAAATAATATAAATATACAGTACAGCTTAGAGACAAATAATCCTAGGTCTTGGTAATTAACTAAACTAACCCAACAGGGAAGAAATCTCTTTTGAACATACATAATTCATTGGTATCCACCCAGTTCGGGGCAAATGCAGAGTAGGCAAGTTTAGCATTGATCCTGCCTTCGTCATCCATAACTGGGATCTAAATCACAAGGGAAATTTCCCCACAAACATGTTCAAGCTTTATAGACTTAGAAGGCAAAGAACTTGTTTTCCAGAATGTATCTGCATTGGAAGGTAGACCAACATTGAACCCAATGTTATGGTCTTAAAAACATCAAAGGACTAGTATCTTCTTGTTTTGTTTTTCCAGTCTTTAGAAATCCCCGATTGTTACAAATGTTAGGTCATTGATTCTGTTTGAGAATAGCTTCTTGGAAGGTGAAATATGTTATAAAATAAGTCAGTGAAAATATGTATCATTTCTTTAGTGTCCAGCTATCATGGTCAGATTTCTGGTTGGTGCCATTTGTTTTCATTTTCATAGATTTCATAAATTTTAAGGCCATGGGGAACCATTATGATAATCCAGTCTCACCTCCAGTAATAATAGAAGCCATAACTTTCAGTTGAACTAGAGTATATCTTTTAGAAAGACATCCAATTTTGATTAAAATACTTCAAGTGTAGGAGAATCCACCACATCCCTCGCTAAATTGTTCCATTGGTTAATTAGCCACAGAGATTTTTTTAAAAAGTATGCCTTATTTAAGTTTAAAGTTGTCTAGCTTCAACTGCCAGCCCTTGGTCCTTCTTAACACCTTTGTCAGCTATGTTGAAGAACCCTTGTGTTGATACCTATAAATGGTAATCAATGTACCTCTTACCTGTCTCTTTGATAAACTAAAAAGGTTGAGCTTCTTAACGCTTTTAGTGTAAGATAGGTTTTCTTGACCTTGCATCATTCTTCTGGTTTTCGACTGAATCCTCTCCAACTTTTTCAAAACCCTTTTATTTCACTCTTTTAATTACTTGGGTCTCTTAATCCTGTGTCCAAAAGGTTTTTTTTAGGAAGTTGTAGTCATAAAATTATGACTCTTTTCTTATGAGCAGACCCATAAACCTTTATATAAAGATGATTTACCTTCCTCTATCTTTGAATGATGATCTAATATCTAACATTTAATCACTTCTTATTAACAGCTTTCCCCACTTGTCCATAAGTAATACTGAGTAGTTGGTGGAAAGTTTATCTTTTAATCACAGTTTCCTTCAATGGTATATAATTAGGATTAGGATTAGATATTTATTGGTAAATGTTGGAAAGATTGATTTTACAATACACATACCAAGCCACGAACATTTTTTTCCATCAATAATAATAGAAATTTACCATTAGGCAAAGAAAAATTCTGCTTGATAGCTTATTAGAGTCAAAATCCAGATTTAAATGTTTGAATTAGGATGGTTACAAATGGACTAGTGATGAATAGTAAAAACAGGCATAATTTGTTGATTTAAGGATATTTATTTTGTATATTTTGGCATGTGAGGTTGACAATTTGTGTTTTTAACAGTTTATAAAATTTTAACTTTTTGAATCTCCATGTTTACTTTAATTAAATAATCATCTGACCCCCCACATAATTTCCTGCAACTGTGAAAATTTAAATTTATAAAAATAATTTAAAATGCTAAAACCAATAATCTCACAAAACTTAAATCAAAATAATCTTTAAAAATGCTTAAAAATAAATATTGATATCTGTCAAAATTATTTTTTTAAATCAGATTTGCCAAGCCTATATATACAGTAAAACTTATTTAAAAGGCAAGAGCTTTTCAGCATGATTTCTTATTTATATTATAATATTTTGACTAGTAAATCTGTTTTTCTACAGGCAATTAACTCTCTGTGTATTTGCAGCAATTTATTCCTGTCTCTTATCTCTGAAGTTTCTTAGGCCCAGGTCCTCAAAGATATCTAGGCTTCTATCTTCCATTGATTTCAAAGGAAGTTAGGAGCTTGAGTCTGAAAGGGTGTCTTAGAATTGAAAAGAAGTCAGTGAATCTACAGCCAGAAGCTGAACCCTGCTTAAAACTAGATGTATGTTTCAGGGATTGTTCTACCTCTCCAGCAAAGACTGGTTAAGAAACAAACATCTCTAGCTGCAAGGAGTGTGCACACCCTGCATGGGCCCAGCATTCTGACCTCACAGCCTTTCCAAACAACATAACTGCACTAGTTCTGTTGTGTAGAGGTGCCCTCTGCATACATGGGGAGACAGATGAGACAGCATTTATCCCTAAAAGGGGTCACCATAAGAGCTCATTTCAAATGACCATTTCATGGACATGTTTAACTCAGGATTCAGGGGAGGTTGCGGGTGGTGGGAGGGCTTTTTGCCTTAAAAATTTTAAGCGGGGGAGGGGAAGGGGAAGGCATTGTGTTGCATATAGCAACAGAAGTGAAGTCTCCAGCTGTATTTATGGATGTAAAGATGAAGATGTACTTTGCGTAAAGAATGTGGGGAAAATAGATGCCTGAGTTGCCCAACTCCAGTTGTATAAAGTCCCTCATATCCTACTGTGGCTAAGTATTCTATTTATTTGGACACTTGGCCCTAGAAGGTGTTAGGTGTCAGTGCCTTCTGCAGCTGGGAGGAAAGAGTTTATAATAGCAGACAAGAGGCTTTGTCAGCTACATGGTGGGTTGAGGGAGCATTAAAACTGGAAGGAGGATTGTGTTTGTCAGGGGGAAGAAGGGAACACAGATTTGTGTCATGAGCCGTAGAAAGTTTGAGAGGCAGGAGAGCTTGAACAGAATTTGTGGGGGCCAATTTCCATCCATCTCATTGCAGGGATGCAGTTCCACAGCAGGGATGGAGCAACCTTTTCCTGGAGGAGAGTGCTGTTTCCCTCACTTTTTAGAGAAATTGGCAGCATCTTTTCTTCACAATATGGGCTAAGAAAGTGCTTTTTCTCTAAAATGAGAGTGAAGGTGGAGGGTCTTCGCTCTGAAAAGAGGGTCTTGAACAAGGAGCTGTACAGGGAGGTGACTCCAAGTTCTCCCTTCTAATGCTGGACACCCACATTTCAAGCCTTCTCTTCTCCATTGCTAGCAACCTACATCCTGTTGTTCACTCTGACCTCCCCATGGCTAGTGAAATCCATCTTCAAACAACAACTCTCCTCTGGGTTATCACTTATTGAGTCTCTCTTTTCCCCTATGCACAGGGATCTGGCAACACTTCTTGGAGGCAAGAATGATAATTGCCAACATGGAAGGATGAATGCTGAATGGCTTTATTTGCTAGAAATTTCAACAATGATAGCATGAGCAAGGCTGCACAATAATAATGGACACATCACTTTTCAAAATGGCTATCCAGCTTTAGGAACAAATCTCTCTGTAAAGAGTCAGATAGAGGGCACAATTTAAATTACATTTTATTAGATAGAAGTGGATTTGATACATAAATCATGAATATATAGCTCTTCATTTTCCATTCTTCTTGTCCAGATATGTTACGTGTGAACAGATCCCTATTTTTCAATTAAGAAGAAAATATACCACATAAAACAGCTGTAATTTCACAATACAAATCTACTGGTTGAATGAAAACTGATAGTCCAACTGATACCTGACTTCTTTTTCATATGGCAGACCGCCATTATTTCATTATACATTTGTGAAAGGCACCATATATTACAAGTGTAAAGCAAGTGAGAAACCAGAACCAAGTAACTTTCCATGATTTCCTTACTGTACAAACACATACATTTTAAGGCAGGTGTTTTTATGTGCAAAATACAAGAATACAGGTAAAACCAATGTTAACACTATATGTTCTCACACTATTTTCTTTTAGTAATAACATCGGTGTCAATATGTACAATACATCGAAAACACTTTTCCCTAACAGAGCCCAAATTAGAAGGTAGGCTGGAAATATGGTCCTGCTAATAATTAGTTTTTTAAATGTAACAGCTTTTATGTAGACCTTTAAAACATGTAGAAAAAGTCACTCTCTTTTTCTTATTGTCTCTTCTTTTAGAAAGGTCCATATCAACTTGTTAACTATGTCAGGTTGATCCTGCTGGAGCCAGTGACTGGCTTCAGACAAAATAGTTAATCTGAAATGATTTTTAACATAAATCCGAGTAGTTTCTGCCATCTCAACTTCCATAAATGCATCTCTTTCTCCCCATAACAACAAGGTAGGCATGGTGACCTCATGGTGCTGCAGAGGTAGGCAACTTTAAAAACAAAATACAAGTTTTTTAACTGTTTTTAAAAAATCATCATGACAAAATATCAGTCAAATTAACTTTCCAGTTCAAAATACATCACAGATTAGTTGCATGGTTTCTAGGATCCAATTCACTATATTACCAATAAATTACTAATTATTACCAAAGCTCTCTAATTGATCTCATGTCAGCAACATCTTCCGAGGGTATCTTTATTCTAACAGAATTTACCACAGTCCAAATCCTGCAGTTGCTTTTTCAGATAAAACCTCATTGAAGCAACACTGCAGGTCTGTACATTTGGGCCTCATTTGTTATAAAAAGAGAAATTAACATTGTCATTGTTTCAACTTGTACGTTGGTATGAAAAAGAACTTTGTTCAGATTCACATAATACGTTATTGACTCTGCAGCAGATATTTGCAAATAATTTCTAAGTGGCCTTTGTTTTATATGATCTATCTTGAACTGTAACTCTATTTTAAAAATGTCTTTGAGTGCATAGGAAATTAGCAGAAGCAAGTAACATGGGGAGGGGTCAGATCCTAACTCCCATTAAGTAATTTTCGCACTAGTTTTCTGGTGCAATGCAGATTTAAACCCTGCAGGTCTGTCTGGTAGAGGACTCCTCAGCATGGAAGTGTATACAGGTGGCACAGAGATGGACAACCCTTTTCCTGGCACCCAGCATGGGAGTGCTGCCAGGAAAAAGGAAGTGTGACTGGTAGGCCCTTGCACTCCAGCAATCCATGAATGCTTGAACTGCTGCTTGGGACTGCAGAGAATCTGGCTCTAGAGCTATGTCTGTGAATGTTTTGTGTCACATTCTCCCTTCGAGTCTTCAATGCCATGTCACAAACTGCTCTGTTTTAATGTCTATCTGTTCTAGTGATTCTGGAGAAGGTTAAAAAGGATATTCTCTTTCTTGCATTTGAGTAGTGTCCCCCCTTGATCTACTGATCAGGAGCTCAGTAACATCAATAAAAGAGAACCTGTGCCTAATATAGCCTGAATCTTACATGCTGATGAATTTTTCTATATTGGTGAATGCTGTGTCAAGTTTCAAATGATGCCAGTAGACTATCATTTAATTCCTTTTAATTGTTTTTCATAAACATTGTGTAAGATGACCAATCTGTTCAGTCTCCTAGACTTACTGAAAACCGAATGTACAGTACAGCTATAAGTAAAATACTTATGGAGAAAAACTTTCAATTGAATATTAGCCTCTGTAATGCTGAATGTAGCCAGTCACATTCAAACAGACCTACAGAATGCATAAAGACATTCAAAAGACAACAGAATTCACAGTACAAAGGGGTATAGTCTCTTTTTGAAGCAGTGGGAGTTAAATACATAAATATCTATGCACGGAGAGAATAATATTACCCGAAATTTGCATAGCATTGGGTAAAAGCTGCTTAAATCCTCAACATCAGAACTCAGGGCTTTGGAAGAATTTCTGAGGGGCTTATGGGGGGAAAAATTTGAGACACTTGGTTGACACATTGAAAAAAGAGACTTCAAAAAGTAAAATGGTTAAGGGTTTCATAACATTTAAATGACCCACTTAAACTTGCATAAATAATTAAAAATTATTTCTTTATACAACTGACTTTATATTAAAGTAAATATTTTATAAATAAAATCTTTCTGAACATTTAAAGTACAGTTAATATGCATTTGTATTGATATTTATTAATAGATTTATAAGTTACAGGACTAAATTGTGACAGATGGTAGACAGATGTGAGATAATTGCTTGAATGTAAGCCTTATTAACCCATCAGAATTTATTTCAAATCATCCATTTTCAAATAGATGCTAAACAGTCCATCCATGCTTAAGTTTAAACTGTTTTATAAATCTTAGTGGCATATTGCAATACAGATTAACTGCAGTTGCTCAAAACAGACACCAAGGTACACTGACATTTAATCAGTTAATAACAATGATGTAATGTGATTCTTTAAAAGCAACAGAATATTTGAAATAGTTTTATTTAGACAAGCTTTTATGAGCAATTAGCATGGGGTGAAAGCTTAGGAGTTTCTTCATTTATTTCATTCTCTTTAATCAATATATTACTCTTGTACTCAATTAGGACAATAGATATTTTGGAGATTTGATTAGTCATAGACAATTTTGAACTCAAGAAACCAGAATATTGCTCAATTAGATAATGATGTCTATGAACCATGTTGTGTGATTTCTTTTGTATGTGAAATTCAGTATGTAGCATTGTGCCTCAAGGTACCAAATAGAAAAAAGTTTCTTTTAACAAGGATTAACATGCAGATTTGCCATCTAGAAAGGGAAGGTCATGTTGTGAACTCAATACCTTTTGAAAAGGAGATATCCTCAACACACAACGGTAGCAGATTTCCTCATATACAAAATGCTGAAATATTTCCCAACCAATGCAAGAGGAAAAATCCCATGTTTTGAAAGAACATACAACAGGCTTTTACACAAACTACGGTGTACCAGAACTCAAGTTCAAAAGTTCACTTTGACAGTGTGTCAGTGCATATCTCCTAAACTGAATATACTACAAGTCAAGCAACTACCAGGCTAAGGTCTATTTAAAAAAGGGGTTGTGTATAATGTGTAGTTTATGGAATTATTGCTATTCTCTCCCTATAAAGATATATTGCTTAGTCAAGGGGACTAGAGGATTTCAAACAACATCTCTTTGGAAATAATTCTGTAATAAAATTAAGCTCTGAAGAACTGATTACTCCAGATGGGAGGCTGGATTGTAATGAGATATGAAGCCTTTAACATCTAGGTCACAAGGTACAATCCATTATGATTAGTGAAGATGAAAGTCATTAGAATCTGAATGCTGTTCGGTGCCTTATGTAAAATAAAGTGATGGTTTCAATCCAGTTCCTAGTGAACAGGTATTCAAATCCAACAACCACCATCACAATTGGTATTCTTACAGACAGCTTCACACAGGCAAGAACTGAATGGGTCCCAAGACTGATCTAATCCTTTAGTTCCAATGGTGCTGATGCATTGGGACTTAATTCCCTATTATATATTATTATAGGAAGACCAGGGACAGAGTAGGCCCATTACTCAATCAGGAGGAAAAGGCAGTAACAGAAAATGCAGCAATGGCTTAAGTGTTAAATGCCTTTTTTGTTTCAGTTTTCACCAAAAAGGTTAGCAGTAATCAGACAACTAACAAAGTGAACATCAGTGTAAAAGGGGTAGGATCTGAGGCTAAAATAGGGAAAGAACAAGTTAAACGTCTTCAAGTCAGCATAGCCTGATTAAATATATCCTAGAATACTTAAAGAACTGGCTGAAGAGATCTCTGAGCCATTAGCAATTATCCTTAAGAATTCATGGAGGACAGGAGAGATCCCAGAGGGCTGGAAAAAGACAAATATAATGCCTATCTATAAAAAGGGAATAAAGACAGCCCCAGGAATTATAAATCAGTCATTATCCAAAGATAATGGAGCAAATAATCAGTCAGTTTGCAAGGATCTGGAAGATAATAATGTGACAAATCATGTCAAACCAACCTTATATCCTTCTTTGACAGGGAAACAAGACTTGTGGATGGGGGAAAGCAGTAGATGTGATATACGTCAACTTTAGTAAGGCTTTTGTTATGGTCTCACATGACCTTCTCATAAGCAAACTATGGAAATATAGCCTAGATGAACCTACTATAAGGTGGGTGCACAACTAGTTGGAAAGCTGTACTCAGAAAGTTGTTATCAATGGTTCACAGTCAAGATGGAAGGGCATAGCAGGTGGAGTTCCAAAAAGATCTGTCCTGGGTCTAGTTTTGTTCAATATCCTCATAAATGATTTGGATAATGACATAGAGAGTACACTTATAAAGTATGTGGATGATACCAAGATGGGTGGGATGCCAAGTGCTTTGGAGAACAGGATTAGAATACAAAATAATCTTGACAAACTGGAGAAATTGTTTGAAATAAACAGGATGAAATTCAATAAGGACAAATGCAAAATACACTTGGGAAGGAATAACCAACTGCACAAATACAAAATGGGAAATGACTTCCTAGGAAGGAGTACTGCAGAAAGAAGACCTGGGGTTATATGGAATCACAAACTAAATATGAGTCAACAGAGTAATAATGTTGCAAAAAAAGCAAACATCATTCTAGGATGCATTAGCAGGAGTGTTGTAAGCAAGACGCAAGAAGTAATTCTTCCACTCTACTCAGCACTGGTAAGGCTTCAACTGGAGTACTGTGTCCAGTTCTGGACACCACATTTGGACAAAGTCCAGAGGAGAGCAACAAAAATGATTAAAGGTCTAGAAAACATGACCTACGAGGAAAAATTAGATTTGTTTAGTCTGGAGAAGAGAAGACTGAACAGGGACATGATAACAGTCTTCAAATATGTAAAAGGTTATTATAAAGAGCAGGAGGACAAATTGTGCTCTTCATCCACTGAAGACAGGACAAGAAGTAATGGAAGATTTAGCAAAGATGCAGCAAAGAAGATTTAGGTTAGACATTAGGAAAAACTTGCTAACTATAAGGATAGTTAAGCACTGGAACAAATTACCTAGGGAGGTTGTGGAATCTCTATCAATGGAGGTTTTTAAGAACAGGTTAGACAAACATCTGTCAGAGATGGTCTAGATCAGTGCTTCTCAAAGCCGGTCCACCGCTTGTTCAGGGAAAGCCCCTGGCGGTCCGGGCCGGTTTATTTACCTGCCGTGTCCGCAGGTTCAGCCGATCGTGGCTCCCACTGGCCACGGTTTGCCGCTCCAGGCCAATGGGGGCTGCGGGAAGGGCGGCCAGCACATTCCTTGGCCCGCGCCACTTCCCGCAGCCCCCATTGGCCTGGAGCAGCGAACCGTGGCCAGTGGGAGCCACGATCGGCCGAAGCTGCGGACGCGGCAGGTAAACAAACCGGCCCGGACCGCCAGGGGCTTTCGCTGAACAAGCGGCGGATCGACTTTGAGAAGCACTGGTCTAGATAATACTTAGTCTTGCCTCAGTGCAGGGGACTCGACTAGATGATCTATCAAAGTCCCTTCCAGTCCTACATTTGTATGATACTGTGTTTCTATGATATTAATACACTATTTAGAGACTAAATCTTTGATTTGCCATGCCTATTATTAATAGGAGAAAATTTGTATCATCTCTAGACATAAAGATTTTCCTCCCTAATATATTGGCTCTTTGATTACATTTTGTCGCCATGCCATGCAATTTAAATTACATCATACTTTCTGACACTGAATCAATGTCAATTACCTGGTAAAGGACCTTGGTTTGGGAAAAGATTTACCTTTTCTCCTGCCCTGGGGGTAACAGATAAAATAATATATTTGGATTCCAAGGATTTGGCTGAGATGTTTTACTTGATTTATGAACATTATACTGACCTGAAAATATTTCTGTAGTGGTTAATGGGTCCAGTTAGTGCTCCAGGTTGAGAAAAGACGTAAAGGTAAGCTTCAATGTCCTCTGCTGTTAATCGACAGCCTTTCCTTCCAATTCCAGTTGTCCGACTGGTAAATAAGTTTTTCAGTACCTAGCGAAAACAAAACAAAACAAAAAGCACCTAAGAAATCTTGACGTTCTGGATAGCAAAACAGTGATGATGATATTTCTCCCTTTGAGTAGGAGATATTTGTTTAAAATCCATCTACCTCCTTGTTTGAAGAGTAAGCTACTTTTTTTAGGCAACTATAAATAATGAAGTATAGAATGTTCTTATTCCTGGTGAGGTCTATTTCAGAGTACTAAAAAATATGTAAATAAGACAAAATTCCTTCGCAGTGGGCCCTTATACTGTCATAAGCAAACACAAGCTCTGGGCACAGATTTCTAGTGTCATAGAAGGAAAACATTTTTAAATGCAACAACTTGATTTAATGTCAAACTCATTGACATTTCTTTTGTTTTTCTTTTGTCTTGTTTTTGGGGTATGGTGCTACAGGTTATTTAGGCAGCACATTTTACAGGGAAGCATTCCATATTCCAGCCTGTCAGAAGTTCTTGCTTTCAAACAATCAAACTCTTCTTTAGAAACTACTGTTCTGTAAGGAAAGGAAGTTAAAATGTCAACTGAGGGAGAAAAGGGTGGGAGATCTGAGGGAGAAAAGGGCTAATATTTCTAAGAGGACGTTCCATTGACTTCAGTGGATGTTCATGTATGCAGTGGGTGTTCTATGTGCAGAGAATCTGGATATTGGCACAGGGTGTCTATGCAGTCATAGTGTGTGCCTGCAGCACATGTAAGCATACCCAAGCTAGCCTTCACCTAGCTTGGGTATGTCTACACGTGCTGCAGCCACACTTCTAGTTGCACTGTAGACATATCCACAGAAACTACTGATACTTAATGACCTGCTGAATAGTCTTGGTGTTGACATACGTACTATAGTACTGGAAGTAAGGAGTATCAAGATATATTGAAATGCCTACCAGGAAGCCAAAAGCAAGGATGAAGCTGAAGTAAATAAAATTTTATGCGCGCGCGCGCACACACACACACACACACACACACACTCAGTGTTGCCAAAACACACATTTTTTTCACCAGTTACATGATTTTGGCCAGAGCATGTATCATTTTTACAGTGCATATATTTGTAATAAAAATAATAAAAAGTGAGTACTGTACACTTTGTATTCTGTGTTGTAATTGAAATCAATATATTTGAAAATGTGGAAAAACATCCAAAATATTTAATACATTTCAATTGGTATTCTATTGTTTAACAGTGCAATTAAAACTGCGATTCATCACGATTAATTTTTTTAAACACGATTAATTTTTTTTTGTTAATCGCGTGAGTTAACTGCGATTTTATTTTAAAATAAAGTCACATCAAATCCAGAATTATAGTTAAGTTTTACTAGCTATCCTTAATTTTTCCATAAACGTCATACTATCAGAAAGGATCAACATAGGTGGCAGTTATTCCATCAGTAACACATTAAACATAAACAAGAGCACTCATTTTGCTTACCTTGAAATCATTTACTGTAAACATGAATTCAGGAAACCAAGGCATTTGGAAAAAGAAGTAGTAACCAGATTTAATCAATTGTGAAGGATGTCGTAGAATGTATTCTGAAATAAAAATGCCCATGAATTAAAAATGAAAGCTGATAAAATTACTGTTGATATCACTATTTTTAAAATTAAAGGAATGTTTTAAAAGTATTAATTTAGAGAGTGCTATGTGACAAGGAATTATTATAATTTTAAAAGTAAGTATATGAGTATATGTACTGGCCATTAAAATGTAATGAATTTTGTCTTACATATATCTTAAGAACAACAAGGAGTCCGGTGGCACCTTAAAGACTAACCGATTTATTTCGGCATAAGCTTTCATAGGTGCATCTGAAGAAGTGAGGTTTTTTACCCACGAAAGCTTATGCCCAAATAAATTGGTTAGTCTTTAAGGTGCCACCAGACTCCTTGTTGTTTTTGTGGATACAGACTAACCTGGCTACCCCCTGATATATATCTTAAGTAGGCAGCAAAAGGAAGGCCTGACAAAAAATCAGCAAAGGGGGCTGGACTTGAGGATTTGAGTATTTTAATCAGTTTAATTAAAATGACCTGTTTTTATTAGTCAAAACCATTTTTAATTGTACAAAAACAATTAAATAAAGAATATTTTAAATATTTCTCCTCTCACAAATGTGATGCATAGAAATACTAAAGATGATAATCCATTTATGTTTTTAAATATGGCATCAATCCTATTAATGGAAGGATTAAACTTTGGAATGGTCTTCTTTCTTAGCAGGTACAAAAACTGGAACCAAGATACTGTATAGTCACAGTAACACAGTGGAAGCACACATAGCAAAGAAAACAATATAACTGAATTGATATTAAGGATCTCAAGCAGGCCTCCATTTTTTTGCAGGTGCAACTCTATGCTTGCAATGGGTTACATGTACAAACTATAACATTTAAGTAGCAAGTATAGTAGTTAGGTAGAAGTCTAAAGGCTATCATCTGTAGATGTAAAATTACACACACAATTATTTGGAGATGCAAAATTGTACCTACAAAATTGGAGCCCATCTCTGAAAAATCAGCCACGAAAGATGAATAGGAATTGTTCTTTAAAACAAAACTAATTTAATTGTATTTAATAGTTCAAGTCCCAAATAACTTTTTCAAACATTCCTATTTTGTAAATTCTTAAATTGCATCACCTGTTGCATTTTTCCTTTGACAGGTCACCAACATTGCTGATCAATGCTTGATTTTTCTGCTCTATAAGACAATGGTAAACTAACTTATTTTCAATATTGCCCGATCTCTAAAGTTTTTGTTTAAATATTATAATTTTACAAGGAGAACCATAGAGAGCTGCTCAAAATTGGAAAAAGTTAACTCACCATTTTCTAATAGGCAGACTTCAGCACTGATCATTAGTAGTACATATAGTCCTCTGATATTGGGACATGTGGATGTGATGGGAAGTCAACCAATCCTGATGTGCAAACTTTGAGGAACTGTCAAAGATCTGTTATTGCTGTCACTTAACAAGAAATGATATGCAGTACACGACTAAATGATTATAGCAAGCCCCGAGTGGTGTTATAGGGCACAAGCCTGAAAGTCAGGTGACTTCAGCCACGTGAAAAATGTAATGATCCCTTAGAAATGCATGGTTCAGAGCATCTCTTATTGCTATTATAAAATGCAATTTATGAATAAAAATGTGAGGAAAAAGTCAGACTTTTCATGTACTGGGCATTACAATGATGCTTATGGCTATCAGAATGCTTTATTTATAACCTGAATCTTTTTATTCAGTGCACTGTAGACCCTAATTAATTTGTGCCATTGACTGGCAAGCCCACTGAAAATTAGAGTCGATTGTGTGAACTACTAAGCAAGTAGACAAATACACACATCAAAAAGTCTATGGCATCACAAAGTGTTCATACAGAGCCTGACTCCTGCTCCAACTGGAGTTACTGATGAAACTTCAACTGGCTCCAATGGTACAAGATAAGCCCTTATTTTTGTAAGTGTAGCTTTATTATTCATTAAAATAATCTTTAGTAGGTTAGGACCTTGAGTATATTTTGTAAGAGTAATTGAGTTTTAGGGCTTGGTTCTGATTTCACTTATACTGGTTTTACACCAGTGTTACTTCATTGGCTTAAACTTATTCACACCAAGTGGGATAAGAATCAAGCCCTTATTAAGTACTCTTCTGTTAAATATATTTGGAGAAGTGAAGTGAGACCTTAAGATTTTTAATGAGAAAAAAACAGGTCTGCAATTAAATAAAAGAAATGTAGTAAGATGCTAATGGGCATTTTAAAATTGTATGTGCACTTAATGCATAGGAAAGTAGAAATCAAGTAGCACTGGCTAGAGCCAGGCATATAGCAGATATTCTCTGTGCATACCTCACCACATAACTCTGCAAATCCACCAAAATCCTTACCTTCAACTACATGCTATTAAGCAGACTCGGATGATTGGTTTGTTACAATGAGGTTTATTGTAGTATAACATCACAAAACTCAATTTCACTTGTCTAAATGAGAATTAGATTCTCATTTACATTAAGGCTGTTTTACACAGTGGCGGATTAGCCACTGGGCCAACGGAGCCCCGGCCAATTGGGGGACCCAGAAAAATGGATGCTCCCACCCCCTGACCAGCTCTGCCTGGAGCTCCTGCCGGGGAGTGGGGTCAGGGTATGGAGGCTTGCCCCGCTCCACCCACACGGCACTTCTGCCAGGGAGCAGAGCCAGGGTGCGGGAGCTTGTCCCGCTCCCCGGCAGGAATGCAGGGAGGCATGTGGAGAAAGCTTGCCCCATCCACAAATGGCTCTAATGGCTCCCAGCTTCTCCACATCAATGTGCCGCCATTCCAAAGAGAAGCTGTAGGTCTCCAATGAGTCTTACCATCCCACAGAGGGGTCTGAAGAGCCCCAGAGCATCCCTGAATCAGTGTGACCCTGTCCCTTAGGGCCTGGAAGGGTCCAGACATTCTCAGGACCCTCAAGGCTGAAGTGAGTCAATCATGATCATATCTGGGACCCTAAGCGTAGATGTGACTCCTCCCTTTGTGGCGCTAGCAGGGCTCTCACTATCCTTGGGCACTGTGGGTACAACAGCAGGTGCCTGACATGTCCTCAGAGAGGAGGGGCACTATCATGGCAGCTCCAAAGCACAAGCTACCGTAGCATCCGGTGGGGGTGGGGTGGGATGGGACCAAAGGTATGTGTCTTAGGAGAGGAGGGGAAAACTGAGCTGCCACGCACCTGCCCCTGGCCAGCAAAGGGACACCGAGAGCAATGGCCTTTGTCCTCTGGGCAATTGGGTTATGCCAGGCCAGGCCCTGTGTCCTCTGCTCTCTGAGACTGGAGCACGGGCAAACGTCCTTAGGTGTGTGTGTGTGGGAGAGATGGAGAGGCTCAGCCAACATGCAATAACCAGAGAAGGGAAGGGACAAAGCAGCATATCAAGGGGTAGCGCTAGGTGACGGGACCTTCTTCGGAGTGGGCAAGGTCGGGGCATGGGGGCCTTCCCCCTCTATCCACCCGGCACTCCTGCCACAGAGCAGGGGAAGCCCCCGCACCTCAACCCCGCTCTCTGGCAGGAGAGCTGGCTGGGCAGGTGGAACGGTACAAGCCCCCACTCCCCAGCAGGAGTGCCAGGGAGAGGCAGGGGATGGGGGACCGCAGGCGGAATGTGTGGGGAGGGACCCCTACTTGTTCTGGCCCAGGGCCCCACAAAATCATAATCCACCTCTGGCTTTACACTTAAGTGGCAATAGAATGGGTCATTTTCATCCACCTTAAGGCACCTTTGCACTGCCAGAGCCAAGTAAAACAGCCTGAGTGTAAATGAGAATCAGGCTATGGATTTCCAAAGACAAGAAGCCAGTATATCTGCATGCCAATACCCTCACCCACTACTGTAAAATTATGCTTTAATGCAAAATATCTGACAGCTTTGCGTTTCAGTTAAATAAGGGACAGATTCCAAGAGGTGCGGAGCACTTGTAACGTTCTTTCACAGCATCCCTAGGTATCTAGGTGTGCAGTGCCTCTCCAGATCTACCCTTAAATAAGCACCAAATCTGCCTGCTTAGTGAAAATGTGAATATTTTGGGTTAATATAAAAATATTGTAAAACTCACCTGTAAATACAGAGGGATGAGGGAAATTAACCACAATAAGCTTGGTCACCATTTCCGGATAACAAATAGCAACTAACCAAGCAATCATTCCACCCCAGTCATGGCCAATCAGCATACACTTATTGTACCCTGCCACATAAAGACAGATTTTGACATCTGTTTACTGACAGTTATATGAAAATGAATTATCACATAAAATAATGACAGTTAAACAAAAACAAATGTTCCAACATATTTGCTGACAATACTTCAACGTCATTTTTTCTTAACAAATTATTTATACTGCCATAGTTAAAGATGTGTCAACACTTCCTTTATTAAACATAAAAAAGGAGATTAGCGAGTGTTATGCTTGAAATTTTTACAGGTAATTAAAAGTACAGTAATGGTTTCCACTGCAAATATACTTTGTCCCCCCTTGTATATGTGATGTAAGTCATCTTACTGCATGAGATCATTTCCGTGCTCTAATACCCATGTGCAATGTGGCCAAATTGGTCACATTGTGTCCAAAATCTCAATAATGCATCATTATAAAGGTGGGAATTATATCCAGATAGCTGCACTTACTGCACACGTACACAGGTAGGGATGATGGTGTACAGCACAGGCTCAGAACACTTCTTTACTTATTCATATTCTCTTTAGGTGGGAATTTCAAAAGTGCTAAACATTGGCCTAACTATGATTCCACTAATATCAGTGGGAATTTGAAAACTGACTCACAGGGAGCAGAGTTAATTCAAGACTGCTGCGCTTTAGGAAATTCCACCTTTTATTCCTTAACCCAGACAGACCTACACTGCAAAGCCCCAGTTCCTTACTGAGAATTAAAGCACTCTACACACATGTCAAGTCAGATGTGTAAAATCCAAATTATTTTGGGTTCTCTGACAGAAAGCAAGAGAGAAATGTCAAAGTAACCAACACCCTTTATCTACTTTCTGATAAAAATCTCTTTGGCCACTTTTGATTTAATCTGACTTTCCAAAATAATTTATCTCTGGAGCAAGAACAAGCAGGGGACATTTGAGTCCAAGAGGTCATTTTTTTCTAGAAACTTTTAAGCCCCTGTGAAGCAGGACTTATAATGAGAGAGCGCAATACATCACAAAGCACAACTATGGCATTACTGAGGAGTTTAATAAAACTAGAATTGCTTAGAAAACGCAAACAAAGTTTGTGATATCATGCCCCATCTTTTGATGTGATTCAAAATTTTCAGAGCAGTTCTAAATTCAAACCTAGATCATCACTTTACAATTTGCCCAGTGTTTCTTGCACTGCTCTGAGTGCAGCTGGGAAGAGATAATGACTCAGAGAGTAGCAATCTGCCTCTGAATCTCCCCACTACTCTGGAGGGGAAGTATCCTACGGTGTGGTTATATCCACCACAACTACATTTCCCCCTAAATAGGGGAAACCCAGCAGCTTTACAGAGCTTGCTTCCCCTCCCATGCAGCTATCTGCGGTACACATAGCCTATGCAAGGACATAAGGAGTACAGTATCTTATGTCCTCTTATTCCCCTTTTCGCAGCTGTGCAAGATTGGCCATGATTTGGCCTGTACAAGGGAGTACATAAATGAACAGTAAAACTCAGTTGAATACTGACAATTGAGAATTGGCTATTGTGCATATTTTAGTAAGTTGTTTTCTTTTTTATTAACACTATACAGCCCCTACATTGCTGTCACTTAGAGCATAGTAGGTAATAGAAAATATCACCATGTTGTTTTGGTTTCCATCTTCTAGTAGTGAGACCCTGTAAGCGCTACTGATGCTTAAGACCCTAATCCTATAATTAGATTCATTAAGTGCAAGGGTCAGCATTAGGTGGAGACCCACTGACTTCAGTGGTACTCATCATAAGGCTATAGTACTGGATCCAGCTGTGCTACCAGATCCCATTGCAGGATGGGGGCATACAAGAGCATCTTTAGGGCTTTGCATTTGATTGAAAAGCATGTTTGCATATTCCCTATGCTGACCCAGGCATATTGGCTTGAAAACAAAACTTTTCATACTGTTCAAGAATGAGTGTAGACTAAATTCCATAAAATAAGTCAGATCTATTTGAATCAAATTTACTTAGACAATATCGTCAACTAAATGCATATATTAAAACAAAACCAATCACCTTGGAATTTTTTTTAAAATCACAGGATAGCTATTCATAGTTCTGCAACAAATGAAATAAAATTAACAACTTGGGCAGTTTGGCTTCTGTTAACGCACCTAGAGATTCCAAAATATCCTTTATATCTGTAATTAGGCAATCTAACTTGTAATTCTCCTGGTGAGAAGGCGCATCTGTTTCTCCATAACCTCTCAAATCCAGTGCCACAACTCGATATTCACTTTTAAATTCTCGCAATTGATGGCGCCAAGAATACCTAATAAAAGAGAAAAAAATTTAGTTAAAGGTTACATGGAAGAATACTAGAATTGAGTCAGTAGTACAGCCTCTATGATAGGGTGATGTTAAATTCTATTGGCTTGATTCTCTGTTATGTATGGCCACTTTTTGCCATAGCATGGTGGTTCTGTCTGGGTGGGAATTCCCACTAGAAAGGGAATCTGTAGGGAAGATGAGCTAGCATGAGTGGTTCTACACCACCATCTTCTCAAAACCCCTAAGATAGGGAGCATAGCTGAGGGAAAGAGGGTATAATCAGACTGTCTCTATGGTCCAGTTATTCTTGGCTTCTAGAATGGCTCCTTAGTGCCATAGGTAGCTGGCAAAAATTAGAGCATCCCTGAGACTCCTGTAATTCTGAGGACGCAACTGACCCCAGAATATGGGGTGCGGAGAGCTACTTCTCCTAGATGGGCGGCTCTATGTGTTTTGCCGCCCCAAGCATGGCAGGCAGGCAGCTTTCGGCAGACTGCGCCTGCAGGCGGTCCGCTGGTCACACGGATTCGCCGGCATGCCTGCAGGAAGTCCGCCGGTGCCGCGCCATCAGCGTCCCCGCCGCCGAATTGCCGCCGAAGCCGCGGGACTGGCAGACCTCCTGCAGGCATGCCGCTGAAGCTGCGTGACCAGTGGACCGCCGGCAGGCGCGCCGCCGAAAGCCGCCTGCCTGCTGCCCTCACAGCAACCAGCTGGTCGCCCCCTGCGGCTTCCCGCCCCAGGCACGTGCTTGCTGCGCTGGTGCCTGGAGCTGCCCCTGTTCTCCTGTCAACTTCTTCCTGCACCAGATAGGCTTGAATGGACCAACGAGTTGGCCCTCAAATGACAAGATGAACACATTTGTGTTTCTTTGGGGGAAAAGGGGAGGAAGGAACGATAACTCATTCAATATGTAAAGCAAAGGATTAATAACATATGTTACAAATTAATTTGATCAACTGATATTTTATGGTTATCATCTGTGCTATATTTATCTATGTGTCCTTATTCAGTCACTCTAAACTCTCCCAGAACAATGAAGATTAACAGCTGTCAGTGCGTCAGTACTGTACATGGTATTTTACTGCTTGTGTTTCTATGGAGAATAAAGACTGAAATTACTTACTTTAAAGGAAATCTAGAGTGAGGAAGAATTTAATAAGCATCCAGAGAAAGATTTGGATTATTCTTGGGTTTAGAAATAATAGATTATAACTGGATAAAAATGGTATAAAGATAATAAAAGACGGTGGGCCTTGTCCTGTTAGCTGTTAACTATGCTTCAATTCTTAAAGAAATCAATTTAAATTGAGGATACCCAACACCTTCTAGGAGGTGCTCAGAACCTGGAAGGATTTGGCCCTATATTATAATATCATTCAAGGAAATATGAAAAATGTTATGATCGTTTTAACCACAGATAATATAAAATGGACCCCTGCTTGCTAACTTTTACTATTAGCCCTATTGCAAAGATCTCAAATAAACAACGTAAATGAAGCATTTGGGAGGTCAAATAGCTTAAGGGAGAGGTATACAATTCTGCCAGACTCCAAGTAGCATTTTATTTCAGATCCTTATGCCTTCTGCTTTGGGGGTAGTGCTAACCAATCAGGGATTTTGAACACATCATGGTCAACATTACATTGTCCTTGGACTAATCAAAGAAAATGTTATTACTGTAAACACAACACCCATCATAGTTCCATCTGGGTGCCCTATGTTAATGCAAATAAATACAAGTTTTAATAAATACAGGTTTCTATAAATGACTTTTATTTTTAAAAAATCAATATACACTGCCCTGTAAGTCAAGTTTACCATGATAACTATAGGGGCTATCACAAATACCTCATTAAAGTGAAACAACATGACACTGTACAGGTCTGTCGCATCTTACATGCATTTAACATGCACGATTTCAACTTTACATGGTTGGCAAAAACAAAACAAAAACAAAAACAAAAAAAAGAGAAAAACAACAAATTTTAATACTATATCTGTAGTGCGGGCAATTTCGCCCACCATTGAACTCAGTGGGGTTTTCGCTTTATGCACTAACCACGGAACAGAACCCCCGCGTAAGATGAGACAGACCTGTAAATGTTTTCTTTTTTAATGACATACCACTTTTATATCCCCATACCCTGCTGTCATGATGGTCCATCAATCAGTTAAAGGCTTGATGAACAGATAGGTCTTGCAAACCCTGACGCTTGCCAAACTGTAGCCTTAGCAGACCACCAAGAGAAGAAGATCCCAGAGGCATGGGTCATCTAGTAAAAGTATCCTCTGTGAGTTCAATATGTATCACTGATCTTTTCATACAACACTTTTTTTTATCATATCTAAAGTATTTATCTAGTGAGACCACTGCTTTGCAGGAAAGATTTTGAAATGTTGGTAAATACCTTTATTTTCTCAAGGCTGAATAATTGGAGCTATTTTGGGTTTTTCTGATCATGTTATTTCTGGAAGCAGCTCACACACATCCTTACAGGCATTCAGCTATCTGAACATTTTACTCCAATTTTAAACATTTTATATTAGTTTCCCATAAGATTTTGTATTGATTTTTTAAAATTGCATATAAGTGACTTAATGGCAGTGGTGCATTATATATTTGACTGATCTTTTGCCAATATACACCCTCAGTTGCTCACTGAGATCAGCACTGACTGGTTATTTCATGTGTCCTAGTAATAACCTTGAGACATTGGAAGCTAGAGGATTTTGCAATTAAGCTTCATAATAGTGGAAGTTACTTCTATTCCTGTTACTATCCAAAAAGTACAGGTTTGCAGCTGCTTTATACTACTCTTAAAATTGTTATTCTTTTATCTCATGCTTTCAAAACAAAATCTCAGTTCATACATAAAATTCTGCATAGATTCAGTAAGAAGCTAACTGTAATATTTTTAGCATGCATATTTTATCTCATGCATTACTTTATTGTTGTCTTATTTTAAAAACAGCAGGTATAAGCTATGCTACTGGCATTAACAATGACCTATATAGCAGTTTTCTTATTCAATATCCCATTCCATTTGAGTAGTCAGACAATACACAGAATGTTGCTAAAGGCATGACCTGCAATGATTTTAACTTGTTAAATCTGGCAGTCACAGCCTAAATGATATGGCCAAAATATTAGAAACTTGGTCCTTTCATCATTACAAATAAACACTTTAGGTTTTGTTTACTTTTGATCCACCAGGCTTCTTCATGTGCCTGCAGATGTAACCATTTTAATGGAGCCTTCTTTCCTTAGTGACAACTAAAAGTAGTTAAGCTACACGACAGACTCTAGGACTTTAAAAACCATGCATTTCCCTCCCTGTATTTCTTATAATATATAGTATGCCATGCTATTATTTATTAATAAATATACTGATACATTTTGAATTTAAAAATCTGCCTGGGTTCTTGTGCGGGTGCCCATCACCAGTGTCTGAACACAGGAATACTCATTCTAAATGTTTATGCTTTGTCAACCCTGAAGTGTACTAGAACAGAGTAAATGGCTCTCCTGATAGTTTGATGAAAAGTGTATACACATGAAGAAATATTTCCTGAACTAGAATAGAAAGAGGTATTTTGGTTTAGATGAACACATAGAGATTATTTTGTGGATGGTACAATTGGAAAAAATGAATGCATGCTCAGTTGCAGTGGTTTGTCCAATCTTATAACTTACCATTACTGGGATATTTGAACATAGTTATGGAGAATAGCAGAGTGGATTTAAATGATATATAAACTATGTCTGTAGTGAAATGAGAACAAGTGGGGGGTTTTACCAGAACTCTGGAAAGCCATGAAGCAGCAGCATGAGTGGTTTACCCCGTTCTCCAGCAGCTACATAGTGGAATCTTAACCCTGAATCCTGGAAGGGAAAGGAAAGGAAAAAAAAGTATTGTGATCTGATTGCTGCCCAGTACTGCTGCAATGAGGATCTGAGTATTAATATGATTTTCAAAGGTATTCAAAGAGATGAATTTTGTGCTTAATATAACTGCCAAATTGACAGCCCTGGAAATCGATGTCTTCTGTATCTTCACAGATCAGTGATGTATGGGCAATGGTAGTACAAGCTTACCAACTATTCTGGAAGGATCTCTTCTAGCAGGTGACAAGGTTGTTCAGTTTCTATGCCTATTCAGTCATGTGACTCTGCTAAGATTTCCAAGAGCGCCAACTGGTGTGATGCCCAGGTAACTAGGTACTAGGTAACTAGGAACTAGCACCCACTCAGTTCACATAGAACACCAAATAACCACTAGATAGAATGCATTTTAGTCCATGCCAAGAGTACTTTATATCTGCTGTACAGCTTGTGAGTTAGATGATGCTACTCTCAGCTATTTAAAATTATATCACATTGAAAACAGGTATAGAGTTGACAGACCATATGGATTTTTTAAAAATGAAAGTTTGTCAAAGTTAATTAAGGTAGTTAAAATTGTATATTTTTGATGTGCCATAAGGTTTAAATCACATTTATTTTTATTTTAAAAAGTTGAAGGTCCATTAAGGCTTTTCTCAGAGAGATTGGAAAAAAAGATCTATTAACATGACTGTCGTCACCTACCTTGTCTTTATTTACTGAAATTGGCTGTAGCCATGAGCCCCCTGAGAATTTTTATCATTGTGAAAATTACCAATAGGCAAGGTGTTTATTGTCAGTAGGCCAGAAGCTGAGTCAGTGTAAACTGACATAGCTCTATTTAAATGACTGGAGCTATGCTGAGATACACCAACTGATGGTTAGACTGAATAAATGGGCTGAAATGATGTCCAAATAGATCTGATGGGTTCCTGCCTCCCTAATGAGGAAAACTTAATGCTCAGCCATGGACTTGAGAGTGATCCAAAAGGTTACATGTATACAGCTGACTAATATGCTCTGAATATTGCCTATGAGATTATACATTGTCTCCACACAGAAAGAAGTTTTATGGTAGCTCTCAGGAGATACTGCTGGTGAAGACCTTCCTGAGACAAGGGTATATGGGACTTGGGAAAGAGTTGGCTTGAGAAGAATTAATCTGTTGGTTGGGTTTCACATAAGGAGAGATTGTACTTCTTCTTTATTGATGTAACAGAATGTACTGCCTCCTCTCTACAACCTGATCAATTAATGCTTTCGCCTGTGGATCAAGGGCTGATGTACTCTCCACGATGGTGAAAATACAGTAGCCAGAACTTCCCGACTGTATCTGCTTGAACTTCCTTGAGCTGCCCTGACACTGCAAACGCATCAACTAATATCTTGGGATCAAGGTTCTAGAAGGGAATTTTTTTTTCTCTTTTTCATACTTATTTTGGATTTTATTAAGAATTTGAGCCTGATTCCCCCCACTTTTCCCCCATTACACCAGTTTTACACACTGAAACTCCAGTGAAGATAGGAAATTAATTCAGGAAAGTTTAGAAGCATCAAATTCAGTGAGCAGTATTCAGGAATTATTTGTGACACTCTATATATTATAGGGCTGTCAAGCGATAAAAAAAAATTGTGATTAATTTTTTAAATTGTGCAATTAATCACAATTAAGTGTGCGATTAAAAAATAATTATGATTAATCACACTGTTAAACAATAATAGAATACCACTTATTTAAATATTTTTGGATGTTTTCTACATGTTCAAATATATTCATGTCAATTACAACACAGAATACACTGTGTTATTTATTTTTGATTACAAGTATTTGCACTGTAAAAAACAAAAGAAATAGTATTTTTTCAATTCACCTCATGAAAGTACTGTAGTGCAATTTTTTTTCATGAAAGTGCAACTTACAGATGTAGATTTTTTTTCATTACATAACTGCACTAAAAAACAAAACAATGTAAAACTTTAGAGCCTACAAGTCCACTCATTTCTACTTCTTGTTCAGCCAATCACTCAGACAAACAAGTTTGTTTACATTTGCAGGCGATAATGCTGTCCGCTTCTTGTTTACAATGTCACCTGAAAATGAGGCATTTGCATGGGACCGTTGTAATTAGCATCACAAGATATTTACGTGCTAGATGCTAAGGATTCATATGTCCCTTCATGCTTCAACCACCATTCAAGAGGACATGTGTCCATGCTGATGATGGGTTTGGCTTAATAACAATCCAAAGCAGTGCACAGTGATGCATGTTCATTTTCATCATCTGAGTCAGATGCCACCAGCAGAAGCCTGATTTTCTTTTTTGGTGGTTCGGGTTCTGTAGTTTCCGCATCGGAGTGTTGCTCTTTTAAGACTTCTGACAGCATGTTCCACACCCCGACCCGATCAGATTTTGGAAGGCAGTTCAGATTCTTAAATCTTGGGTCAAGTGCTGTAGCTATCTTTAGAAATCTCACATTGGTACCTTCTTTGCATTCTGTCAAATCTGAAGAGAAAGTGTTCTTAAAACAAACAACATGTTCTGGATCATCATCCAAGACTGCTTGAACATGAAATATATGGCAGAATGCGGGTAAAACAGAGCAAGGGACATACAATTCTCCCCCAAAGAGTTCAGTCACAAATTTAATTAACACATTTTTTTTTAACTAGAATCATCAGCATGAAAGGATGTCCTCTAGAATGGTGGCCGAAGCATGAAGGGACATATGAATGTTTAGCATATCTGGCATGTAAATACCTTGCAATGCCAGCTACAAAAGTGCTATGCAAATACCTGTTCTCACTTTCTGGTGACATTGTAAATAAGAAGAGGGCAGCATTATCTCCTGTAAATGTAAACAAACTTGTTTGTCTTAGCCATTGGCTGAACAAGAAGTAGGACTGAATGGACTTGTAGGCTCTGAAGTTTTACATTGTTTTGTTCCTGAGTGGAGTTATGTAACAAAAAAATAAATAAATCTACATTTGTAAGTTGCACTTTTATGATAAAGAGATGGCACTACAGTACTTGTATGAGGCGATTTCTTTTTTTATCATTTTTGCAGTGCAAATATTTGTAATTAAAAATAATATACATTTTGTATTCTGTTTTGTAATTGAAATTAATATATATGAAAATGTAGAAAAACAAAATATTTAATAAATTTCAATTGGTAGTCTAGTGTTTAACTGTGCGATTAAAACGACAATTAATCACAATTACTTTTTTTGAGTTAATCGTGTGAGTTAACTGTGATTAATCAACAGCCCTAATTTTAAAGTCTCTACTGACCTCTTCCTGGTCATATCTCAGGGCATCTATTCCCTCATCATCATCCGTGATATCCTCTCAGCCACATTTGACCCCTATCCCCATTTGTACTTCTCAAAAATCATGTTCTCTTTTGGTTTTTATTATTCCTTTCTCTCCTTGTTATCCTCCTGCCTCTCTTCAATGTCTTGTTTAGTGGGTCCTCCTCCTTTCCTCTCTTTCAATGGATGACCCATAGGGCTTTGTCCTCAAACTCCTCATCTGTGTGTGTGTGTGTGTGTGTGTGTGTGTGTCCTCAAACAATATCTCATCCACTCAGACACCTTCACTCGTCATCTGTATGCTGATGACTCAAATTTACCTTTCTTCTTCTGACCTCTGTTTCTCCATCCAAAACTATCCTGTCTCCCTGAAATTATCTCATGGATGTCCAGGCAGCTGTTCAAACTCAATATGCCCCAAACTGAGCTTCTCATCTACCTTCTTGAGCCCTCTCTTCTCCCCACTTTTTCTGTGACTGTTGACATCATCATCCGCACAGTCATCCAAGCTGTAATTGGAGCATCATCTTCAAGCTGCACATCCAGGCTGTGTTGAAATGTTGTCCCTTTTTTTTTTTACAATGTTTCAATATCCAGACTTTCATCTTTGTTGTTTTACTTGGGACCTGTAAGCATTACTCTAGTACTAATGACAACAATAATACACTTAGCCTTCAGGGCCGGCTCCAGGCACCAGCAAAGGAAGCAGGTGCTTGGGGTGGCCAATGGAAAGGGGCAGCACATCCGGGTTTTCGGCGGCAATTTGGTGGCGGGTCCCTCAGTCCCTCTCGGAGCGAAGGATCTGCCACCGAATTGTCACCGAAGAATGAAGTGGCACGGTAGAGCTGCCGCCGAAGTGCCACCGATCGCGGTTTTATCTTCTGGATATAGTCAATGATTTCATTTATCCCCAGAATGTTTTACTGCAATAATTTACCCCTCCCCAACATGGTCAGTTGAAATATGGTATTGTTTGTTATAAAGGGGGGAAATGTTGTATATGGGTATAAAGAATTCACATGCCTCATGACCTAAATGAAGTACATAAAACAACTCAGACATAAGAAACTGGAATCCTTAAAAATCTGCATTTGTACTGTACTCTTCCCAGAAATCTGCAGTTTATTATTAGTGGTCAACCATGTATTTTAATACTTTAAAGTGGCATGGAAGCTTTTATATCAGAAGTGACAGATTGTCCCTCTGGAGTAGAAGATAAATTTGTTTGTAAGTAACCTAGAAAAACATTTTATAAGCAAATTGTAGCTACCTGAATATTAAGAAGTACAAGAAAGTAACCTTTATATTTGAGGATTCAAACCAGCTCTCTTTTACACTGTAGACATAATGTGAATTTAAAAGTTTTTCCACATACAAGCTTTCTCCTTAATGATCAGCTAACTGGCCAGAATGTATTCCCATTGTAGTTGTCAAAGGCTTTCAGATATTTAATTCACCAACTAACTGAATGCATGATTTAATTTAATGTATTAACTGAGGTTCATAACTAATAGTCATATACTCTCTTGTTATATATTGTTTATTCATTATCTCTTTTGTAGAAATGTCTTTTCTAATTCTACCTAAAAAGTGGTGAACTACATTTGGCAGTATTAGTCTCTATTGATCTTACATGGTTTATTGTTTGTGTTTTTGTTCTTCTCTATATCAGTGGTTCTCAACCTATTTACCATTTGGGGCCGCATATGCAGCTCTATATGTGTTATGTGGGTTGCACACACACACACACACTACCTGTATGGCCCCGAGGATGTCACATGGGCCCTAGCTGTGTGCTGATTGGGCTGCAAGTGGCAATGGATTGAGAGCCGCTGTTCTAGATGCTTAGTTTCTTCGCAGTATTTTTTCACTATTTTACTGGAGTCTGAGATTACACTTAGTGAATGTTTATTGCCCATTTCCAAGATCTTACCCACAAGCAATAAAAGAAGTCAACTAAAACTAGTGTTTTATTAAAAATTAAACTTAAAAAATTGCCATACATCATACATCTGCTAAGCACTTCTGACTGTAGGCTGAGCAAGGTCTATACTATTGCATTTGCATGGTTATTAGATGTGTGGACCACAGGCAGGACAGTCACAAGAGATAGGAGAAAGATTCAAGAAAAACATGACTTAGATTGTAAGCTTTTTGGGTGCAGGGACTTTTTGTTCTATGTTTGTAAGGCACTTAAGAGAATAGGGTCCTGATCCATGACTGGGGTTCCTAGGCCTTATATACCAACAGTAAACAACAACAGAGAAAAAATGGGAAAGAGAGGTGGAGAAAGATGGGGCATGCTGCAGAAAGTAGGATAAAGGTAGAGGGGGGAAAAGGATGAAAAAGAAGAGATGGAAAAAGAAGAGTTGTCGCTATTATTGTTGCATTGGAGACGCAGGGAGGCCAGCAATCTAATGACCACTAAAACAGAGCTTCCACCTCTAACCCAGGTGAGGCTTCCAGATGGTAGGACTGTGCAATCACTGCTCAGACCTATCCAGAATTTGATTCTTTCATCTTCAAGAGACACCATTTAGCCCAGCAGCCTACTGGCAGACAGCAGGAACAATGCCCTCTGTCAGAATTGAACAAGATGGCTCTTTTTTATTGTGAGTGGAAGAATATCGCCAACCTTCAAAAAGCAGTGGGAGGAATTCCATCAGCCTGAGATCCTATCTCCCAGATGGACAAGTTAGGGTAGGGGCAAAGGACAATGATAGCCCAGCAGCTGAACAGGCCTTGCCATCCTGGTGGGGCATAATCAGTTGATTTCCCTCAGTTCTGTTCTCAGCTAGCACCAGTTTGAGTGCTCAAGCTCCTGGTAAAGTGGAGACACAACTCGATAGTCTGATGGTGGTCTAGTCTCTGGAATCTTCACCAGTGCACATACAGAGTTTATGCTTTATACCATGTTAAGCATCTATACAGTATGCATGATTCATCACACCAAGCAACCCTGGGAGGGCTGGCAGAACATGCACGTAGGAGCAGCTTAGAAAGAATAGTGATTAATGCCACCTTGAATTTTCCCTGGTTGTCTAATTCCCTCCTAGTGTTCCATGACTTTCTGAAAGTAATGACCAGTGGTTGAGTAAGTTCATTTATTAATTCCCTCAACACTCTGAGACACATCACCTGGCTCAGCCGATTTGCATACACACTGGTTATTTTCATCAAGTTTCCTGTCCCCCGTCCCAATAGGTAGCTATAGCTGTAGATAGAAGGTTAGACCATTCACTTTATTGAACAGAGCGATTCCACTCAGGTCGAGCGGATCACCCGGAGAACGAAGGTGACCTGCAAGGATTCTATGTGCTCTGCAAAGAAAAATTCAGCATGGTCTTTAAGACAACAAATAAACAGAAGCAGAGTGAAACAATTCAGACAAAAGACCTGATATGCACACAGTGTGACTGTTTCAAAATGGATTACTGTTTGCAAACCCCATCTTTGTGATGCACATAGAACGGGTTCTAAATGTGACTACACGGCACGCACTACAACGAAGAGAACCATGACCATTCCCTTTCCTTTGAATGAATCACATACTGTACACACAGTGTTCTTTCCCTTCAGCACCAACCCAAGAAACAAACGGCGCTACAGCAGATCTTCAGAGAGAAAAGAAATGGAAATGCAAGAGACCAGCCAGTCCCCACCCCGCTCCCTCGGGTTTTACAAGCAAAGAGAGCGAGTCACCTGTTATTTATGTTTAGCGGCAGGCAGGTTACCCCCTCGCACCCCTATATTAAATGGTTAGCACAGAAACCAAGAGCCTTTACCTTAATTCTCACGTAGCAGTGGGTGCCCAAGGAGGGATCACTGAGGCAGGCTGGAGGATTCTCCCGGGTGATCCGCTGGAAGGTCTTGCCTGGACTCCTTCCTATGCTCCACAAAAGTTTCAGCAGCTCTATGCAGGCGCAGATCGCGCAGTAGCTATACACCAGCGCCCAGAAGAGCAGAGCCCTGACCGTCACCATGAACCCGCCCGGGAGCCACGGTAAACAATCAGTGGGGGTCGCCATTAGGCGGCGGCTGCTCCTCTCAATCCTCCCTCCCCGTCAGCGTCAGGGGATGGGCTCGGCGGCAGGGAGAGCAGCGCGCCACCAGGCACGAGCCGCCGCCGGCAGCCGTGTGAGCGGGGCCGGAGCCCAGCCCAGCCAAGACACCGGCACGTCTGCCTCACGCCAGCGGCAGGGAGCCGGCCAGCAGCAGCCGGCGTGACTGAGAGCAGCCAGGCAGGAGGCTGGCTCCTGCAGTCGGGCGGGGCAGCACCACGCGGGGGGCAGGCACCGGGTCCTCGGCTCCCTCCACTTCTCTCCCAGCCCCTTCGCGGAGGGCAGCCCCGGCCCCCCAACAGCGGGAATGACGCAGAGGGCCTCCCCACAGCCCCCGGCTCTAAGGCAGGGGCCAACAACCCGGCGCAGGTCAGCCGCAAGCAGCCCCGTGCGCTGCGCACCTACCTTGTCAGAGGTAGCCCTGTGCCGCCGTCAGCCCCGCGTGCAGCCCCCAGGCACGCCCGGGTAAGTCTAGGATGTTCTACACCCAGAACCGGGGACAGCTCCGCCCCGAGCCCCCAGCGCCCAGGCTGGATTCGGGGGACTCCTCCAGCCCAGGGCAGCCTCACAGAGCAACCGCGCTCATCACCTACTCTGAGTGTCTCTCCAGCACGCCCCTTTTGAGGTAGGAAAAATATCCTCGCTGCTCAGCTGCGACATTAAGTGACCTTAGCTAAGTCCCTTAGAAAGCCAGTGGCAGAGCTGGAAATTAAATCTACTCGTATTCTCCCTCGCAGTCTTAACCCCAGCCCTCTCCTTCATCGCCCTTGGTTTACCGCTCTATGCGCAAGGCCCTGTGTTGAACACGAGTACATGGAAGTACAGGTTACTGCAGCGCTGTGCACTGGTTTTTAAACTGTTTAGCATAGGTAAGAATTTAAGTTTTCTATAAAATATTAAATGCTTAACTCCTACGCAATGAAAATATGATCCATAAACTGATGGGGGAATGTAGGCTCAAGGTTGCAGCCAGACAAACAAGGGCTCTAAGAGAAGTGAGCTGCTCTTAATTCATCTGAATGGGGTATTAAACCTGAAGTCTGAAACCGTAGCTATAGGGACAGTTAGGCTACATCTACACTGGGGGGGGGGGGGTCGATTTAAGATATGCAAATTCAGCTAGGTGAATAGCGTAGGTGAATTCGACATATCGCAGCCGACTTACCCCGCTGTAGGGATGGCGGCAAAATCGACCTCTGCGGCTTCCTGTCGACGACGCTTACTCCCACCTCTGCTGGTGGAGTAAGAGCGTCGATTCGAGGATCGATTGTCGTGTCCCAACAGGACGCGATAAATCGATCCCCGCGAGGTCGATTTCTACCCGCCGATTCAGGCAGGTAGTGTAGACCTAGCCTCAGACAGTAGATCTGTACTGATAGAGTATATTTCAGCTCCCTACCTGGGAGTGGAGTTTGCTAGAGCAGAGGCAGATAGATGTTAGTGGTTGTTAGGAGACAGGAGCAGACAGGTGGAAGGTAGGAAGTTCTAAATAGTAATCGGGATTTTGGAACCCTTTGATTTATGTACATTTTGGCAAGTCGTTTTCCCCTCTTCGCCCAGTTATATTAAAATAGTACAATCATATTCTGATCCTGATTAGGGCTGCTACATACTAGATACTTAAAAAAAACAGAACAATTTTTAAAGGTTAAGAGAGAGATTGATCTTTAAATGCTACCTAGAAATACAAGCATTTTAGTTCTAATGAATTTCTTTAGGTACAAAATATGAATGATTAGGTAGGCACTCCGGCTTGCCTACTCTTTCAAGCAATCTCTACTATAAAATAATGAACAAAAAAGTTAACCTGCCCTCTACTTGGTTAAAAATGTTAAGTGAACAGAATCTGGCAAATGAAAGTGTAGGTCAAGTACAGAAAATGCAAAAGTTCCACAACTGTAGTTCTTTAAATACAAATTATTTCCACAGATCGTATAGACGGTCACTATTACAAGTCCAGTTTTTATTAAATAGCACATCTATGTGTTAATTAAAAAAAGTGATATCTTCACTATTTAATCAAAATAAAACGCTTTTGAAGAGACAAAGTTATTATGGTTTGGATAACTTCTCCAAAATATTATTTAACCCTACATGTAAATGCAGTGTATAACCAGAAACAGCCAGTGAAAACAAGAAAAGAAATCAGCTGTGGGCAGTAGATTTTAAAAAAGCTTCTGGAATGGTTCTGAAAGATAATTGCTTTTAAAAGTTCTAAATTCAAAAACAGGGAGATACAGATATTCCAAAAAAATCTCTACAATGTACTTTAAGAAGTAACATGTATATGCAATCAAACATGACCGTGCTCAACTAGCTAGCAACAAGTAAATTTGACAGATTATAAATGCAAGCAACAAAAATACCCTGTGATGTGTCAATGCATAATTTTAATATTTAACAGTGCTATGCAAATTAAACACATACTACAGCAGTTTACAGCTCTTCAAAGTGGTCTAATCAATATACTGTTGAGATACATAAATAGCACACATGTATTTAGCCACTTGCATCAAGTTTATTGTACCATTGCATTTAGTACAATGTCACTCAAGGACTGTGGCCAGGTTGCAACTTCTTCTAGTGTCCAAAATTCCACTAAAGAGTTTCTTCAAAAGTTGCCATTATATCACTCTGCAGGTTCATGTCAATGGTACCAGTCATCTACAGGAAAGTGAATGAACAGGTTTCATAACCGAGTTATCACAGACAAAAGGAATACCATAATAAGTGAGAAAAATCTCTTCTAAACTACTAAAGTGACAGCACACCTATTGCTTGTTTATAGTGGCATCCACAATGGTAGCACTGGGCGCTGTCCAGACTGCATTAAAAGGAACTTAAATTAAAAAAAAAAAAAAAAATGAAGTAACATGTCCACTTCCTTTTCTCATCATTGCAGGTGGACTTCAGTATGTATCTAAAACATTCTTTTTTAAAAGCCAGCCTGTGGCTGTGATTTCAATCACTTCATGGTATCAGGTTGCAAGACTTTTAAAGAATTTGATCGTTGGATGTGAATTGAAAAGGCAAGCACTTCTGATTAAAAAGACATTTTGTAACCAATGGTGATGGGAGAGAAAGATAATATGTTTATTTACTTACTCTAATAGGGCTAGAGGGAATTTCTTTTTTAAATTTGATCTGTAATACCAACATTAAGTCCAAAACATACATACTAAAGGAGCACAGATGAACAACTTACAAGACTTCTGCTGTGAGATATTCAGAGACCAGAATTTTTGTAACCTTAAATTTTGCTGTCTCTTAATGTTCTGATCTGATGAGCACTGTAGAACGAACACACACACACACACACACACACACGGAATGTTTTGTTTTTTGTAGGATTATTCTGCTGCACAATCATTGATGTTACTATGTCTGCTTTTGTGCATATGTCCTTGAAGAGTCTGACGGCCGTCAACATTTGAAAGTTTCAGATTAAGGTAGGGTATGAATTTAAAGTGCAATACCTAATCCAGAGTAGTTTACCCTGTGGACACACTAATTCATTTTGGATTAACCTGAACTGGAAAAGGACACTCTTATTCCAGAATTAGAGTGTCTACCCAGGAAACTATTCTGGGTTATGGTGGAATAGCTATTTCACAATAGCTAATCTGGAAACTCTGGAGAGCCTAGAGTTGCAGATGCCATGGGCCTGATCCAAAATCCATTGTAGTCTATGGTGGGGTCTTTCCATCAACTTCAGTGGGCTTTGGAGCAGGCTCTAAAAGAGAGGTGATTGTAATGACATTTACACTTTCTGAAAAAGATTAGGTTACACCAACTTACCCAAAACTTTACTAAAATATCGATGAAATGCCAACGTTAGACAAAAGCATTTTGCAGATTGAGGAGTCAGCTGTGGTTTAGCCAAGCTACATTTCTTACGTGGGAGAGATTTTTCCAAATCATTGGGTTAAAGACGGAGAAGTAATATATCCTGACAATCAGACTTACATTATACAAGGAAAATACATGCTCCAGTTTTGAAAGAAACTTGGCAAACAGATTACTTAAATTGTAAATTAATGTAGTGCTTGTGAAGAGTGCTTGTGAAGAGTGCCAGCTAGAGTTGATAACTGTTTGTGAAGGACGTTCTTTGGAACAGGAACTTTGCATAGGCAGCAGCATAAGCTTCTCTACATGGCTTCCAGGGTGACTCAGTGTATTCTGAGTGACCTTTTCAAGGGGAAAGTCTTTCAGCCTCTGTACCCAGCAGAGGCCAAGTTCTAAAGGAGACTGACAGAGGTGCCAATTTAGCACTGACAAATATCCTAATCAATCACATTTATTGTTCCATGATAATTTACTCTTAGAAGTTTTCCCTTAAGAGTATCCCAGAGGTAAAGGGAATTTGAGTTCTTGGATCAACTACGGTCAGTTTACTTTAGGATGCAAAACAACACTAGGCAGAGATTCATCCACTTGCAGTGAGCCCTGTATGACACCATAAAAGCCCCTTAACCAGCTAGGGAAGAATTTTCCACCTTGTATTACCCACACTGGCCCCTTTCATTAATCCTGGGGATAAGTAGGCAAGCTGGGGGCTGGAAGAGAATCCCCACAGCACACAATACTATAAGGATTTCATGCTGCTGTGGGCAGCAGAGTAACCTATAAGCAGCCCTGATGTATATCACCAGCCCCTGGAGCAGCCCAAAATTGGCTTAAGTCACTTTTGTGCCTTTCCACCGTTGATCCTTGCACCTCCTTTTCCCCATTACTCTGTCTTTCTGTGTTGTACCTCCTGGAGGTGTAGCACAGAATCTTAAGCCTCAGACTTTACTTACTGGGACAGATCTTCAGCTATTTTAAATCAGCATAATTCCATTGTCTTCAAGTGAATCTACAATGATTTATGCCAGTTGAGGATCTAGTCCACCCTATTTTGTGCTCAACTGTAAGTAAAGCAAAGTTATTAGTTGAAAAAAGTTCCATGACTTACAGCTTCTCTCCGCCTGCGCTCTTGCTCCATTTTTCTAGCCAGGTTACGGTCTTTGACAAAACCTTTCTGGATATTTTGTTGAACCCCAGGTGGTGGTTGCTGTTCGCCGTTTGGCCTCTCTTTTTGTGGCTCTTCATCGGCTTTCATTCCAGTGGATTCCAGTTCTGCTCCTTCATGGGCCCTTAAAATAAAAATGTCTGATTCTTTGGTTTCCTCAGCATTATTTCTGTAGCCTTAACACGTGTCAGCTGAACAAAAGTGTCTGTTAGTAGCTTAATCAGCACTTACCTAGTACACAATACTTTAATGTGGTCCAACAATATGTATTGCACATGTTCACTAATTATATAAAGCTTTTCCCAAAATATAAGCATTACGTGACAATATTTTTGTTTTTAAATGGGAAGCAACGGAATAAGCACCATTGACACTCCCCACCACAAACCTATATGGGAATTGTATATTTTTTTTAGATGAAATGAGTTTTGTAAACAAAGAATATAAAATGGGGATTTTCTTACGTGTGAGTCAGGTAAGGGAAATGTCAGAAGCCTGTCTAGACTCATGGCTTCTGCCTTGTTCCTCTTTGACTGGCCAATCTGATAGGAGTTTTTTCTATCAAGTGACCCCCTGCTGCCTAAAATAGGGCAAGCCGCCCCAATGACTTATTCCACTGATGCCTCTCTTCTATTGAAAGTGAGGGGCATTGCGTGGGGCAGAAAGCAGTCTCATCCAGTCAGTGGCTTGTCGTTGGAGGACTTGCAGAGCTGGGAAGAGGCATTTTTGAGGGGCATGGCAGGGAATGGAGAGAGGCTGTCAGCCCATGAATTATGGAGGCTTGCCAACAGCACTGTCAGCTCTGACAGCTGTATGGATTTGGCAGTGCACTGATTGCATGTTAAAATGGATGCAGTGCACTGGTGCAAATTCAATGGAGATGCAGGGCTTACCCCTACACATTTTAGGAATAGAATTTTGTTATAGCTCTGCCACAGGTGGTTCTGTTACAGGGGAGTAAATTGCATTTTTGCACTATCTTGAATTTAAAACTGATTAACTCAGTCTTGATTAATTCAACGTATGGATCCTCTTATTCCAGAACTCATCCACACAGAGCTACTCAGAAATAGCTATTCCAGAATATCTCCCAATGTAGAGGAGTCCTAAATTGCATATGACTGATTCTTTTATGACTACTGGTGCAGTTGCTCATTACACATCCTTAAATATTTGTATTATCGGCTTATCAAACAGACTGGTGAGTCACACTTTCATGGACAAGCCAACATAGCATATTTCAAAGGAGTCATGTGGTACTTATGAATAAACTGATTCCTTACTGGTTTAAGTATTTTTTAAAAAAATAGAAATTAACTTAATAAATTCCACACAGCCATCCAAGAACCCAGTTGACAGGCACTTGATACAAATAAAGTGGACATGCGAAATTGGGTCATTTTCCCACTCAGTTATAAGGAATTACAAACCTCTCTTTTTCTGGAAAGGGGGTTTTCCCTTTCCTCTTGGCTTGTTCCAGTTGTCTCCTTAACTCTTGTGCTCGCTCTGTTTCTTCCTTTTCTAGTGCTGCTTTCCTGAACTGTTTGAAGTTCTCTGGAGATGCCTTTATGGGAACTGGAAGTGCCATCTTTTTACATAAATTTATCCAGGAGTCTGCATTCTTAATTCTGATGTCCTGAAATTCATCCAAAGAAGTGAGGTTTTTACCCACGAAAGCTTATGCCCAAATAAATCTGTTAGTCTTTAAGGTGCCACCAGACTCCTTGTTGTTTTTGTAGATACAGACTAACATGACTACCCCCTGATACTTGTAATTCACATAATAGTTTGTGGTATTAAACTGCATTTTTTGTAAACAAATCACTTAGTCCTTACAATACTCACAAAACACTTGGTTTTCACTGGACATACTTTCACTCATAAGATGCAAACACATCATAACTTTTTAGGTGCAGTTTTCAAATAGGAATGTTCTATTAGATATAAGCTTTCAAAAAAATTTGTTGTAGATATTCTAAGTGTGCTTTCTCAAATAATGCTACTCTGTAGAAAAATGGATTACCAGCAATAGACATATCTGTTAAATATCTTCCCCAGATCCTCCCTATTAGGACATATGCACCAGATTTTCTAGACCCAGAATGAGATGCATTCAGGACTGCCTTTTTTTGTTTTTAAACACACACACACACACTCTTCCCCCCGCCCCCCCCCGCCCAATATTTTCTCTTGCATCCCAGTTCTAGGAAAGCTCCTATCAGGCCTGCATTTAAAAAAAAAAAATATATGAAAAAAGGGGAAATGGTTGGATGCATGGAGATCTGTGAGGGATACCCTAGTTCTCTGTAGGGGGATTTCCTTTGTAAAGTCAATGCACAATATTGGGTTAATAAACAGTACTTTTAGAGAAGTTTTTATGAAAATCTATTATTTTGTTTGACTGATTACATATCTGCCCTGGGATCTGAATCCAAATATTAATAATTGAAGAAAATATAAGCTGGTGGAACAATGGAAATTTACTAAGGGCTAGTCTACAGACTCTACACTACCATGCTACATCAGCACAGCTGCACTAATGCAGCTGTGCTGCTGTAGAGTGTCTGGTGAAGACGCGCTATGCTGACAAGAGAGCACTATCCCATTGACATAATTTCTCCACCTCAACGATAGGTGGAAGCCATGTCAGTGGGAGAACATCTCCCACCAACATAATGCGGCATAGACACCGCTTTAAGTAGATGCAACTTATGTCGCTTGGGGGTGGCTTTTTCTCACCCCTGAGTGAGGCAAGTTACATCAACATAAGCGGTAACATAGACAAGCCCTTTGTTAATACTTAAGAGCTGAGTGTGTTGACAGGAATTCTAGAAACATTTACCAGGGTTAAACATACCTCTACAGTGTCTAGGGGCCATGAGGCCAACTAAAACTAGCACTTCTGCAAATATTATCAAGTATCAACTTTTCCTGCAACAGCAAGTTGGCAGGAACTGGAAGATCCCCTCTCCCTGCCATTTTCTAAAGTAAGCCAGTGCAGTTCAGGAATACTGAGAAGAACCTTCTTGCTAACCCCTCCCAAAATCCTCAAGCTGGTCCCATGCATAGTGGTGGGATCATAATCACTTAGTTATTTAACTTTTTTTTGTGGTGTAGAGGTGTAAAAAATTCTTTCCTAGTCCCACAAGAAAGTTTGAACTCCAGCACTACTATTAGAGGCATTTGCTCAAGTATTGCTATGACCTGGTATTGTGTAATATGGAGGTGATGGATGCTAGTATTAAAAAAACCCCACACCCTGAAAAGAGTCAAACCACATTAGTTAACAACGTAGTACAGGTGCACAAGTTTTGAATTCTGAGTCCTTTGTTTTGATATGTTAACTTTTTTATGATGTGAAATCCTAGAAATATAGGGCTGGATGGCCCTCAAGAGGTCATCTAGTCCACCTCCCACCCCCATATTGAGGCAGGGTTAAGTATACCTAGACCATCCTTGAAGGGTATTTGTCTAAGCTGTCTTGGAAATCTCCAATCACTGTGATTCCATAACCTCCCTAGGTAACGTGTTCCAGTGTTTAAACTATCCCTTATAGTTATTTCCTAATTTGCAACTTAAATCTCCCTTGGTATAAACTAAACTGATTACTATTTCTCCTACCCTTGGTAGATATGGAGAACAAATTGGTCACCAACCTGTTTATAACAACTCAATGTATATGAAGACCTATGTCCCCCCCCTCAGCGTTCTCTTCTCTAAATATGTCCAATTCTTTTAATTTTTCTTCATAGTTCACGTTTCCTAAACTTCTTATTTTTGTTGCTATCCTCTGATGTGTCTGTCTCTCTTCCCTCCCCCCCAATTTGTCCACATCTTTCTTAAAGTGTGGTGCCCAAAGCTGGCCAGAGTACTCCAGCTGAGGCCTCACCAATGCCAATATTATACAGCATACTTGCTTCCATTGTCCAAGTCATTACTGAAAATATTTACTAGTATCTGACCCATGACAGACCACCACTTGTACATGCTTCCATTTTGAGGCAGTCCATTGATAACTACTCTGAGTGCAGTCTTTCAACCAGTTGTGCACCCACTTTATAGTAATTTCATCTAGACTATATTTCTTTAGATTGCTTATGAGAACATCAGGTGGGACTGTTAACAGTCTTACTAGAGTCCAGATAGATGTCTACTGCTTTCCCCCCTACCCCACCCCACTAGGCCAGTTAGCCTGCCAAAGAAGGAAATTAGATGGATTTGACATGATTTATTCTTGAGGAACTATCAGAAATTTGTCGATAGTTCCTCATCACCCAGTTATGCTCTAGGTTTGAATAAATTGTTTAATTGTTTGTTTCAGTATCTTTCTTGATATTGCAATTAGGATGACTGGTGTATAATTCCCCAGGTCCTCCTTTTCAAAGGTAGGTATGGTTTGTCCTTCTCCAGTTCACTGGGACCTCCCCTGTCCTCCATGAGTTCTCAGATAATTGCAATAGTTCGGAGACTGCTTCGGCTAGTTCCTTAAGTACTCTAGGGTGAATTTCACAGACCCTGCTGACTTGAATACATCTACCTTATCTAAATATGTTCTTTCCCTATTCTGGCCTAAGATCCTTCCACTTTGTTGTGAATATTAATTGTGTTAAGCATCTGGTCACAGTAGAACATGACATAAAATAGCATAAAACAATAGAAAAAAATAGGACATGGAATAGAAACATGTGCTTGAGTCTTTGGAAGATGGATTTCAATAGCTCCCAAGGTCTGCGAGACAATGAACACATAAGCCATAGAAGTCACTTGAGAAGATCCTGAGATAAGGTGCTGCTGCTTTATAATAAACTTTAAAGATCTTCAAATAAGATATGCAAAATTGTTTCCTTGAGTCTTAAGAGGGACATCCAAAAAGACAATATTCCTACCTTTTTAGGAAGAATTTGAAATGTAGGATCTAGTGTGTTTTTATCATCAGTGCTGTCAGAATGACCTGTTGGAACAATAGAATGAGCTTTATGAGTCATGTGTTGATCATCTGGAAGATGCTTCTATTTCTGGAATGGAAGCCCACTGAAAAAGTCCTTTACAAGTTGGTCTCTGCTTTTATTATTGTGGCAGAGGAGCTCCTGAATTCATCAGTCCCAAGTAAGACAGAAAGAGATGCCTAAAGTGCTTTCACTTTCTTGAGTTAGAAATTTAAGTGTTTCAATAGGGTTTGTGGGTTTTGTTCTACCCTTCATTTTGTGAAGGCTCTCTCTAGAACCCCTCCTTTCCCTGTAGAAAGCTAATGTAGGCAGGACAAAAAAACCTTCTTAGAAACTGCAGTGCTTTCTATTTCTAGTTACTAGACTGGGAGGGGGGAAAAAAACCCCTCTACATTACTCATCTCCTTTCCCCTCCCTCTCCAACAGAGATTGACTATCCCTTCTGTGATGTTCCCAGCCTCCCCTAGAGAGGGAGGAGTCAGTTACTTAGTAACCTCACATTCTGCATAAAAGCATTTCTCCTGCCAGTTTCCACCTTTTTAAACAAGTAGGTCAGTCAGTAAGGTCTTCTAGTCATGTAAACCCATTTCCACTTCCAGTAGCTCCAGGGTACGGAATGTTTAAGAAATAAGGTATGTGCTCTGAGTAATTATCTTATTTGTTACACTGATAGATAATTCATTCTGAAAGGCAAACTATAAATTCCATTTCAGTAGCATTCATTTCAACACATATAAATGAAAATTTCTCTCTACTATATGTACTGCAAAAGAAAAAAACCCTCAAAATATCATGTGTTTTTGCCAAAAACATTTTTTTGAATTGTGCACTTAGAGTAATATTAGAAATACCTTTACAAGTATGTGGAATTGCAGATGACTAAGTCTCCCATTATTTCAGGTAAAACATGCTGAATCAATAGGCAGAATTACCACACAGTAACAGAAGCCTTATGCTGCTTTTACCCTGGAAATCACTGCTTTTTAGTGCTCAGAAGGGATTTCTATATCTAGATTGTTAAGTGCTTTGGGGATGGAAGCTAAAGCTTTGTTTTTCCACAAAAGAACTGCTTTAGACATTGATATAGCACAAAAAACATTGGTTTAATACTCTTGCACCTTTTTGTAATAAAACTCACTACCATCTACTCCGGGTAACTAAACTAGGGTTCAGTAATTCTATGTAGAATTATTCTTACCAAATGTTTAACAGATTTGATAGCTACAGGATAAAATATTATGTAAGCAGTTACATAAGCATCCCGGGCTCACAAACATGTAGAAAACATTAAGACATTAAAGTGCCTTCTGTGAAAATTTAAACTGTGGTCTCCAAATGCAATTTTCCAAAAGCAACCTTTACAAGAAGCAAACATCCCAAGTTGTCTTTTTTTTTTTTTTTTTTAATTAAAGTCAGAAAATGAGCATACTACTCAACTTAAAATGAGCAAGAGTTTTGGCTAGCCAAATAAAATAGGATACCAAGTCAAGGCAGCCCTGTTGATGGAGGTCTGAGCCTCGGTATGTCTCACCGATGACCCTTGTAAGTTTCTGGACCTATCTGAACTCAAACCTATCTAGACAGCTTCTATGAGACCTGGAGAAAGGTCACTATCTTCATGCTTCTCCAACATGGAGATATACTTGGCTTTGAAGTGAACCTCCAGTTCTCCTGAATCTAATTATGTCCTTCATCACCCTGCTTTTCACCTTGCCCCCACACAAGCATCTGGAATTGTCAAGGTGATGGGAAGCCTGGAGCATGATCTTCAGCACAAGAGGCTCTGCTGTGAAGACCATCAGTTCATGCACAAGGAGCATTTACTCTTGGGCAGGAGAGGATTTTCTCAAAGCAGACACAGAGGGCTTCATGGCAGTCTTTCAGAAACCTGGTAGTGTCCTTACTAGGTTCCAAGAATCCATCTTCATCTCCACTTCAAGAGCATGAATGCAAGATGGTGAAACTCAGGCCTTGTAACAAAGCTGCCTGCCTGCAGTCAGGGACTGCAAATTGAGCTGCTGGCTCCCACCTGGCATTTCCTGCCTTGGCCTGAATCTCATTACTAATGAGCTTCATGAGGCCCAGGCTGTGAGTGCATTTAGGAGCCAGTACTTTGAGCTCACAGTGGCGTGGGGTGCTTCTGTGGTGAGCCAGCTCCACTAGGACTTAGTACAGGACAGCCAAGTTGGCAAGAACAAGGGTGGTGCTAATACTGAGTCCTGGAGCTCAGGAAAGCTATTTTGAGTATTTTTAGGGAATAGCTGACCATACAAGAATGTCTAATTAGATTTGCTTTTCTGCAAGATCTCTTGACAAGTGGTTCAGACAAGCATGCGATTCTTTTAAGCAAATTTTAGGTCAAATTATGTCAGTAAAGATGCACATAGTAGTTCTTAGCACTTATATAGCATCTTTCATCTGAGGATTAAGCAGCACACAAGCTTGTGGAGCAAATGGAGATATCTTATCTCCTAGAACTGGAAGGGACCTTGAAAGGTCATCAAGCCCAACCCCCTGCCTTCACTAGCAGGGCCAAGTACTGATTTTGCCCCAGATCCCTAAGTGGTCCCCTCAAGGATTGAACTCACAACCCTGGGTTTAGCAGGCCAATGCTCAAACCACTGAGCAAAGTTTAAGTTCCTTTTATTATTCAAGGAAAACATTTCCCCCCCCGAGTTTTAATAATGGAAAATAAATGTAATAATCTTAGTAGGAAGCTCAGGTTGGGTGACTGGGAAATAGCTCCCATGCTGGTTACTCCTGCAACAGCAGGTCTGGTGCTGATGAATGAGCAATGAGCAGAACTCTGCTCATTCATCTCATTTATTTTTTAAAAAACAAACAAACAAAAATTACAACACATAAGCAAACTAGTGCTTGCACCCCTGTGACTCAAAAACTAAGCAACTCGTAATACGCCCCGGGGCAAAAACCTTCTCTTACCCTCCCAATCTTGAGATTCTTCCTGCAGCAGCCTTCTTTATGTACAAGAACTCTAGCTTTATTGCCCGCTTGTTAGGGTCAGGAATAGAGCATCTCAACTCCGGTGATCTCGACAGTGATGATGAGGGGAACCATCCCACAGCCCCCTCCACTTGCCAAGTGAAAACTATAGGAGTGGTGAGTGAAAAGGTAGTGAAGGATTGAAGGAAAAGATTGAAGAGGACAGAACTAAGAGGGATAGAGAAGTAGGGATATCAGGAAGATAGGCAATGAGGAAGGAAAAGATTGAAAGGAAAAAGGAAGAGCAAACCATTCAGACAAAGAAAAGATGGGAACAGGAATGGAAGACCAATGTTTTCCAATAATATTTATAGATTGCTATAGGTGTACCTGTCATTTTGAAACACATTAAAGCAAGGTCCTTGCCTTGAAGTTTACAGTTGAAAAGTATGTGGGTAATAATTCAAAAGCAAAAAGGCATGCACACATGGTCATTGAGGACTGTGCACTGAATTATAACTCATGTAAAACTGATACCAGGTGCTGTAAAGTGGTAGGCACTTTTTAGCCTACATAAAGTACATTATTGGTACTAAATAAGTGTTGCAGTACAGAAGGGCAGGGTTAAGACTGCAATGTGAAAGCATTGTTTTGGTATAATTAAGTTTGTTAGTTAATCCTACATTTCTAACACTATTCATTGACAATCTTCACTGCTAATTGTTTGGAAATAAGTATGCTTTTAGTTTCCACAAAGTTTTGTTTGAAAATTGTTTTATTTATGTTCAAATTAATGGGGACAGGATGGAGGAGGAGAAGTGTGTCTTCACTGCATTGTTAGTTTGGGGCACAACTCAAGTGATACCCTAATTCAGCTCTTGTTTACACAAAAATCTCTAGCCTAGGGTAACTAGGGCTTTGAGTTTGAAGTAGCTAGCTCATCAAGGGAGGTGGGCTGGAGCTCCAGGGGTGCTGAAGCTCAAGCTACTATTGCAGTGAGGACTCAGTTTGAGAACTGTTAAGCTATCCCCTGCAGAAATGACTGATCTAAAGCTCAATCCCTATTTGAAAGTCTGAAGTGAGTAAAAACTTTATGTTCTAGGGACAGGTTATTCCCAGACTCTTTATCAGGATCCTCCTTCAACCCTACTGTACTAATTGCTCAGTGGTTTATGGGCTACTTTTAATTGCCCAGGAAATATGAAGCCATCAGATCATCTTTTTCAGCAGAATTCCCTAATCATGACTGCATTGCAGAACTTTAGAAGGAAATGAAATGCTGCAGTGGACACACAGATACCTGTAACCCCAGCTCTTTCAATAGTGATGCAAGACTGAAGCAGTATTTTATCAGTTTGTTTCTACAGTAGGGAAAATTCTTTGGCATCTGTTTATTTTGACAGATCTCTGCTACCCACAAAAGCCAGATAATAAAGAATAAGCCACCTGGAGACATTTCAGGGAGTGTCAGTAGAGAATCCTTTTAAAGTTCAGCAAAAACTTTTACTATTATGTAACAGGGCATCAATGGGGTGAAATTTTATCTAACTATTCTAAGCTCTCTAAATTAAGCTATTTGTCCCCACTACTAAACTGCAGGGAAAGTTAAGCCTTTTCAAATTTAAAGTCACTAGCTTTATATAGTCTTGGTATCAGATACAACCAGAATGAGAACTGGACATCCATTTTTACTTAGCTTTATGTAAATTAAGTGAATCAACAAACAACAACAAAGTGGACCAGGAAAAATAGTCACAGTAATGTTTGCATGCAGTACTATTTAGATATTAATTAGTGAACAAATATTACATTTAGTATTACTTTATTTTGACCAATATAATCTGAAAGTTCACATATACATTTATTTCAGATGTACGCTCCTGATCTCAGTTACATTTCTAATAAGACCATACATACTTTGTTCTTGATTTATGGATTTTGAGCCAGCAACTCCCCCAGAAACATTGTTTCGAAGAATATTTAATTTTCCAGATTCTTTGCCATCACTCATTGGAATATCCTGGGAAGATGAATTGGATGCCTATGAGAGAATTAAGAGAGAGTTCAAAATGTACTCTGATCAGTTAATCTGTGCAATGTTCTATACATAGTATTTATTTAACAGAAAAAGGGAATTGCAACAGTGGGTTATTTCAGTCTATACAGGCTGGACCTGCAAGGAGGAAGTAGATTTGATCCATACTGTGGTCAACTAAACTAAATTCTACATAAGCAGGCACTTTACTTAGTAGCAAGTACTGCTGAAAGAAATCAAGTGAGGGGCAATATGACTGTGGCCCAGATTCCCTCCTCCTGTTCCAGGAAGTTAGCACCACCTGAGTGGTGCTAAGTGGCAGATCAAGCCCTAGCTGGCCAGCTAAGAATTCCCCCAGCACAGGGGAGATCAGCTTGTGCAAAGTGTTTTACTGGCTCCTAAAACTGCTACCCCACCCCAGAGTAAGGGGCAGGGTGGAGCACACCTTCATTTATAGCTGAGTATGTTCCTCTAGAGGTCATAAACTGGCATAAGATAAAGCAGCCCCAATGCTGGGCTGGGGCTTTCACAAATGCACCATGAGAGTAGGGTTATCAGACAGCAAGTGTGAAAAATCAGGATGGAGGCGGGGGGTAATAGGAGCCTATATAAGAAAAAGACCCAAAAAATCAGGACTGTCCCTATAAAATCGGAACATCTGATCACCTTACATGAGAGTCAGAGAAGGTGTTACTGGCCCTCCACCAGGCTCGGTGCAGAAGAGGAAGAGAGCCTCTCTTTGTGCAATGGAGACTCTGGGCTGGAGAGTCCAAGAACAAAATGGCAGCACAGAAGAGGGACAATATATTTAGCTGTGATGCTGGGAGTTCCTTTCCCAGACCTGAAGAAACGCTCTCTGTGGCATGTTGTCTCGCTCACCAACAGAAGTGGGTCCAATAAAAGATATTACCTCACCCACTTTGTGTCTCTAATATGCAGGGACTGACATGGCTACAACTACATTCCGTAGCACGGAAGAGGTGCATTTTAAGTCTTCGCACTGGAGAAACTTCAGAAAGTAAAAGCTTTTGAAAGTTTGGGTGAATCAACTGCATCTAGACCTGTTTGGAAGCATGTTTGTCTAACTATCTTTCTAGACAAGTTGGGAGAGGTTAAGCTGTGACATCAAGTCCAACTCCAAGGGAACTATAGAATTCAGCATGACAGTTGAGGGCCCCCATCTGGAGACTCCTCAAGGGTGGATTAGCCAAATTCAGAGTTTATTAATTAAATCATTCCTCCCTCAAAGAAACTGCTGAAGGAATTCTCCATAGTTATCTTTTAATCAAAAGATAAAATCATGTGGGGAGAGGGGGAAAAAAGCCAGGCCTCACTTCATACCATCTTTACTGTACCATACAGCTGACAAGAGTTTAGTATGATATTTCCAGAGAAGGAAGCAAAAAGAAGAACTAATGAAGATGCTATGATTATATTACAGGGTAATCTTTACCTTCTGAAAGTCAAAGTGATCCTGGCAGTTTTATACTTTCAGCAACTATGTTAGAGGATATGTATTAAAGAAAGACAGTTAAGCTAGTGATTCCGTCAGCTGCAAAGCTTTTCCTTTCATATTTTGGCATAGAAAGCGCAATCCAACTCCTATTAAAGGCAATTAAGTCACTATTTGATTATGGGAATTAGATTAGACCCATACGGAACCACTGAAATGCTAATCAAGCTCAACCAACATTTCCAGAAAACAGAAAACCTTGCTTCAGTGTTGTATGAATACAAGCCTGAAGTGTTGCGATACTAGGTCTACTTATTTTGAAGGACAGAAGGTTAGTTATATGAAGATACTTGAGAAATCTATTTGGAGATAAATTAGCATAAATAATGACAATTCACCTCTGTGGCAATGTGAGTAGGCTGGCTGATAGAAGGCTGGCATGTCTTTGGAATATTTTGAGGCCTTTGCTGTACTGGTGTGGAGTGCAGTGGAGATATAACTGTGATTATACCTGAGTGGAAGGGGGGAAAAAGGGAAATTAAATGTGCAACTTCCTGTAATATACAGAGTCAACAAATCTGTAACCTATACTCAAAATTAGCTCAACAATATTTTAAGACACAGAATAGCCAAATGTACATTCCAGCTAGATACTTTTTGGGACAGTCATCTATTTTTAGTTAGCTTCCTAGCTGGTTAATCAGCTAGCAGGCTCATTCAGTTTTATACCAGAGCTGAGGAAGGATAATAAACTTTCAGATTTTTTGGGGGGGATGTCGTTAAATATTTGCAAGATAGCTTTAAGGTAAGAGATATTTAATATTCTTTCCTTTCAACCCAGCTTTACCAATGCAGCATTATGTCCTTTTAGCCCAATCTTGAGTCACTTTTTATAGTCCCATTGCTCTTTTCTAGTTTGCTATTTGAGAGTAGTAAAATGACACTTTCTAAAACCACAGTATCTGAAATGTTCGTAGACTGCATTTCAGCAACCAGGATTCTGCTAAGTGTTGCCTGACCCCCCATGACAGAACAAAGGGTGCTCAACACTACACATGTAAACTATTGCAGGGTCTCTAACCTAACACTTCCCCCATCCCACCTCCCAGCAAATTCCAAAAACACAAAACAGGAATTCTAGACAAGACAAATACCAATTTTCTTCTCCTGCTAGAATGACAGTCTCATGTCAATAATAGCCATTTCATTTTCTGGTGTAAAGATTTTACCTGAAGAAGGCGACAGCATGCTTTGTTCAGGTAGTTTAAGTGGACTACGGTGCAAAAGCTGAGGCCACTGTAGTATTTTATGAGAAGGCTGTGTTTCTGATGATCTTTGATTTTGCAAGCTACTAGTAAAAGAAAATGAGGTCTGCACTTCAGGAATAGCATTGCAGGATGTTTTTTGTAAAGACAGTGGTATTTGCTGCAGGAAGATTTAAATGTAATTAATTTTTGATATTTACCTTGCATTTGATAAAGTTAAGACTTTATACCTCTTCAAGTTTTTCCCCTTTCCACCTGGGCATTTGAAAGTGATTTACTCCACTTAAAAATACAGTACAAATACGATCTGATGTCACTGGTGCCTATAATATGTTAGGAATTCTATAGGTTTGACAGCAGAAAAATGTACCCATTTAAATTAACAATGATGCACAATTTAAACTGAAGTGGCATTAACTCCTGCTGTCTGGTAGATACTTTGATAAATACACTACATTCTGACTCAGATACCAAGTATACTACAGAGGAAGTTGTAGAGACATCAAGACAAATTAAATTTAAGACCCAGCCTGCTGGCATAGGAGTAGCATTCTGCAAGTCTTAGTTTTCCGAGGGAGAGGCTGAGATATATCAGTAGCATGGATCTCACTGTGGAGACACTTGAGTGCTTATCTTGCAAAGGCTACTCACAGTGAATCAAGTTAAGCATATGCTTAAGTTTTTGCAGGATCAGAGCCTGAGTGAAAGGCATATTCTAAGAAGAGGTCTTGCATAATCCCTCTATAATGGAGGGTGAATAAACAGCCACTGAATAAAGAAGGCCAGTTAAGTTTGCCATCTGATTTTTCTATGTGGCTAAGTGCTCTGCTCTGAAAGGAGGAGCAGTATATTTGAAGCACAGGAGCGGTACTCAAACTCTTCCAGGAAGGGGGAGGGGGAAGGGAATTGAGTCCAGTGTGGGCAAACTGATGTGGAAGTTTTCTTGTAAAAGTACTTTGAAATACTAGCTGCCGCCTCTCCTCCCCACCACACCTCCTATTGGGGATCTTTCAGAGTACATTCTGAAGGATGAGCATGGGCAATGGGAGGGTCACAGGCAAGCAGCTGCACTGGTATATAAGATGGGTATTCACAGGAGTGGAATAGGTGGTGTGGTTTGTTTATTGGAAAAAGAGAGCTAAAGAGTTCTATATATTTAGTTTCATGTTAGGCTAGTTCCTCTTAAATCTTGCTCATTGTTCAGATGATGCTGTAATGTTTTGGATACCTCCTACATCTGTCACTATATCTGAACTAATATTTTACTTGAAGATTTGTATGCTTATAGCTAAGAGGCAACCTTAGTGTGCTTAGCATGGTTTATTAGGTTGATTCACTTTAATATGTGAAGGGTGAGACTGTGTTAAAGACACTTAAAAATAAGCCTTGTTAACCATTTTTAGGTAATTGTTGCCTCCATATTTTCCCCCAGACCCTGTTTCCCCCTGTCTGTAGTGAAGGAAGAGGATCCCCAAATGCTGCTCCCACCCCAGCACCTGGGCTAGGTCTAGCCAGAGTGTTCCAGCAATATGCGGAACGTTGAACTTCTGCAGCAAACAAACTTTGTTCCACCCTATGAGCGAGGTAAACAAAATTAGAATCTAGTTAAATGTTCAAGATTTTAGTATCAAACAACAGAGAACAAAGCAATTCAAGTGATTTCAGCAAACACTACGCAGTGAATGACAAACCTTTTAATCTAGATCTAAGGTTATATGCATTCTAACAGAAGAGAAATGTTAATTTACCTCCATTTGTTCTTTAGAAGTCACACCATTCTGTCTGGTTCCATTTGGCTTTGAGCCTATTTCTGTAATCATCAATAAAGTAAGTGAGAAACTCCGGTTTCACATCTGTTGTACGATTCACGTCAGGACATTTTTATCTGTATTGCAGTAGCACCTAGAGGACCAAGACCCATTGTTGTGGGAACTGAACGGACGTCCCTGTCCCAGAGAGCTTACTCCTGTTCAGTGGTGTTACACACATGCTTAACTTTGTTAAGTCAATGGGACTCAATGCTTAGAATTAGGCACACATATAGGGCCCTAATGGAATTTATACCTTAGCTGCCATTGCCGCTTTAATGTAAATTTTTGTTTTGTATAAGTGTAAAGAAACCACAGACTAAGGGTGGGATTAAGTGGGCAGCACAGATCTTCCAGCCTAAGCAGAGATGAGGCTATGGTATTTTGGCATGCTCCAGTGGCAGGAACAGCACCCAATATAACTTAAAGCAGCCCTAGACAGCTAGCAGCCTCAAGTACATACCCATCCAAGACCATAGGCACATAGTCAGGGCAGGTAGCCCCTCCTGCTACCACAGGAATGCTCTATTTTTAGTGTGCTAGCTCAATCAGCTATCACCTTTATGTCTCCTCGAGCTAGAAGTTACATCTCCAGCTCAAAGTGTAGACATGCCCTTAGAGTATCCATTAACTACACCTATATTTTTATTTCTGATGAAATGGTATATTACAAAAAGTGATTAAGAATTAAAATTGGTGTACATGGCTTTCAGAATAGATATTTTAAAATCCATGGCAGCGTATAAAATATTTAAAGTGAAAGGCAGCTGTATTTCTAACTGAAAACTTGCCGGACCAGTGGACTGCATGTCAGTTTTCAATTAACAGCATGATTTCAAGTTCAAAATACATTCTGTATGTTTTTAGACTACTTCTATTTTTACTTAAAGATTGTCATTCAGTACATGTGAATTGATTAGACATTTGAAGTAGTGACAAATGGTTCAGTAAAACAAAATTTCTAAACTTAAGTTTAAATTGCAAGACAGAAGTATCAGCTTAGTGGCATTCCCAGACCAATTAGAGTCAACGCCACCTTGAGATGAACTAACGCCTATATAAAACTGGCTGAAATGTTGTGCTGGTCATGAAAATTAATTCCAGCTACAAGAGAAAAAATCCTTTACACCAAAGAATATGCTTCCATCTTCCAGGCAACTATTGTAGAGCCCAGAAAGTTTCAAAAATTCTGAGCTTGAGGTTCTGGTTTTAACACTTAGACCAGGGATAGGCAGCCTATGGCGGAACATGAGCTGATTTTCAGTGGCACTCACACTGCCCGGATCCTGGCCACCAGTCCGGGGGGCTCTGCATTTTAATTTAATTTTAAATGAAGCTTCTTAAACATTTTAAAAACCTTATTTAGTTTACATACAACAATAGTTTAGTTATATATTCTAGACTTATAGAAAGAGACCTTCTAAAAACGTTAAAATGTATTACTGGCACGCAAAACCTTAAATTAGAGTGAATAAATGAAGACTCGGCACATCACTTCTGAAAGGTTGCCGACCCCTGACTTAGACAGACATCAACTCTTCAGTGCTAGATACTGTGGTCACTGATAGGGTGACCAGACATCCTGTTTTTAAAGGGACAGTCTCGCATTTAAGCCCTCCTGCAGATGTCCCGACGTTTTCTTTAGAATGGGCAAATTGTCCCGTATTTTCTGTCTCCCCCACCAGTACTGGTGGGTCTTGCTGCTGGCCAGATCCCTACTCGCCAGCTGCCCTCCCACCAGCTGAGTGGGAGGGTCCAGTGACCAATGATGGGGGCGGGTGTACAAGGCTGGTGGTGGGGTGAAGCTGCAGCACGCAGGGCTGGCTGCTGCTCCTGCTGGTCCATGAGCGCAGCCCCTGCTGCATGCCGGCTCTCAGCCAGCAGGGCCTCACCCCCTGTCCCTCTTCTGGCCAGCGCAGGCTGCAATGTGCAGCCGCTGGTGCGTGCAGGGAGCGGCCAGTTACATGTCGCCTCTATTGCCCACTCATCAGCCCTTTATGTGTTCCCCCTCTCGCTGTCCTCTCCCTGCTTTGTCCCTTCACCCCCTCCAGCCCTGCTGCTGTTCCATATTCCCCCTCTCCCCCCAGCCGGGCAGAGAACTAGCCCCTGGTTGGAATGCTCAGCTTACCAACAACCTGGCTGGCAGGCTCCTTCCTTCCCCCACTGCCTCTGGCTGGGCCAGCGCCCCAGGAAAGCCCAAGACCCTTTGGCCCGGGGTGCTGGCCAGTAGGAACCAAGCTCTGTGTGTGCCAAAGCCCCATACAGTGCTGGCCCAGGGAAGCCTCTCTGCCCCTCAGCTAAGCTTTGGAGAGGTCGGAGCAATTTCCAACCTGTTCACACCCCGACCCTGCAGGCTCCACAGCAGCCCCCACCCCCCCAGGCAGGGGCTTACCATCCTTTTCTCACACACACACACACACACACCCCGGTTCCTGCCCCCCCCACCCCCAAGGAGCATGGGGCTGCTCCATCCCCTAGGCAACTCTGCTGCTGAGCCACCTCTCTGGCCAGGCTCGCTGAAGCTCCTGCAGCCAGGTTCCCTGGGCCCTGGTGCACAATGCATCCTTAGGGCTTAACCCCTTCCTGCCTGTGCTGTGGCCATGGGACAGGAAACAGCTGGGTTTTGTCAGCGGCCATTAGCTGCCTTTGAACACTATAGGGGCAGGAAGGGACAAGCTGCTTCCAGCCACAGAGGGGGTGGGAAGGGGAGGGGGTGGGAAATAGATGAGCTCTGCAAAGACACAGGCCAGGTCATCCCTTCCTTTCCCCTCTGGCTGGAAGCAGCTCCTGTCCCTTCCCTCCTGCACAGAGCTGAAAGGCTGCTGCTGGACACATTCTGGTGTGAACGCTGGCAGAAATCTGAGGGGGCCATGTGATCCTATGTGCCCCCTCCCATGTGTTGCCTTGGGAAGGCGCAGCACCAGGTGAGGCAGGCCAGGCATGAAAGACAGTGCGCCAGGGAGGGTTGGGTTGGTCAGTCACCCCCCCCATCGAGTGGATGAGTGTGAGTGTGAGAGAGCTCTCCCCATGTGAACCCTAAAGCCTTAAAGATAAGAAGGCAAATAAAAAGAATCCAACTATGCAGTATTTCTTTTTAATAGGGGCTCAGTCAACTTGATGTTAATTTGAATGTTTGTACTGCATAGTTCTGATTGATTGCTGTTGAACTTGCTTGAATACGAGTAATTTTACCAGGTGTGCTGTATTCAGCATAGGGAAATATGGTCATCCTAGTAATTGATTGTTCAGTAAACTGCAAGGGTGAGCATTTTATGCAAGACAGAGTATATCAGTCCTTCAGAGGATCTCATTATGTATAGCAGCTTTATCTGCAATTTGAATAATTTTAAGTTTGTTCCCCAAAATCAGTGTACAGAGAGTCTAAGACAAGAGCCACCCTGGAAAAATGAGCTAGGTTAATGACTACTTAAACCCTCTTCTGTACTAGATGCTAAAACACATTATTGGGAAAAAGATTATTTTCCCAGTGTAAACAGGGCCTAAATATTGAGCTATACTTTAATTAGAGTTTGAAACAGCCCCACTATATACATTTATATTGAACAGTTTGAAAAAGTTCAAAGGAATAATACACGATACTAAGTCTCATTCCTCTCCTCCCACGTAGATATGCACCTCATGCATACAGTAGTCAAAGACACTCTCAATCTTTCAGCAGTCTGGGATTGTTTTCAATCCAGACTGCACTGCGAATTGCATTTCAGAATGGAACACTGTAAAAACAATTTCCATTAACTCCAACTTTGTTTTTTTGGGGGGAAAATATCAGTTTGAAGTATGATCATTAGAAATGCTATTGGTAAGAGTTTTGGTACTACACTTGCCCTCATCCCTCCCATACAATTTATTTTTCTATTTCTTAAAAGAGTTTTGCTGCTAGGTTGTAGGCCTACTCACAAACAAAATATTTCTATAGTCATCCCATTATAGTAATCATGTTGTTACAAATATTTAGGCAACACAGTTTTTAGACAACTATGAATTAGATGAAAGTATGCTTTTAAAAGAAGAGCTTAATACTTTTAAGTAATCTAGCGTATAGTTTATGACACGCTCCAGTACAGACACTTACATTTTGCTACTGGAAGTTTTCATTCCCAATTTCAGTTTGCCACAAAAAAAAAAAAAAAAACAGTACTTTTCTAGAGAAGTTTTATCTGTAAAAAGAGTTTCAGTATTTCTATTTCATAGCATTTGACTAGACTATGGCACCCTGGAACATATAGCAACTCCGTAGGCCTAGAAGTATGCAAACTGAAGCTTCTTTTGTAAATTCTGAAGCATCAGGTCCTGTATATCAAGAGGCAGATGCTATACAATGAGGTTATCTGACCTGATTCAGAGTCATTGGTATCTGAAGAGCTAGAATCACTGCTAGTGCTGCTGCTGCTGCTAGCGTCTGAGGAGGAGCTGCTGCTACTCTCACTCAATCGCCTTGGTCCACCAATAATCTTTGGTATAGTGTTATTTTCAGCTGCAAGATAAGAAAAGGAAGTTAAAAGTATATATAGCACTGAAAGTCTTATGAATATGTACATTAAGTAGGGCTGTGAAGTGATAAAAAGTTAATCATGGTTAATCGCACTGTTAATAATAGAATACCATTTATTTAATTTTTGGATGTTTTCTACATTTTCAAATATTGATTTCAATTACAACAGAATACAAAGTGTACAGTGCTCACTTTAGATTTATTTTGATTAAAAGTATTTGCACTATAAAAAAATAAATATTTTGCAATTCACTTATTACAAGTACTGTAGTGCAATCTCTATCATGAAAGTTGAATTTACAAATGTAGAATTACGTACAAAATAAACTGCATTCAAAAATAAAACAATGTAAAATTTGAGAGCCCACAAGTCCACTCAGTCCTACTTCTTGTTCAGCCAATTGCTCAGACAAAAAAGTTTGTTTACATTTGCAGGAGATAATGTTGCCTGCTTCTTGTTTACAATGTCACATGACAGTGAGAACAGGCATTCATGGTACTGTCATAGCCAGCGTAGCAAAATATTTACGTACGAGATGTGCTAAAGATTCATATGCCCCTTCATGCTTCAACCACCATTCCAGGGCACATGCATCCATGCTGATGATGGGTTCTACTCAACAATCCAAAGCAGTGCGGACCGACACATGGTCATTTTCATTATCTGAGTCAGATGCCACCAGCAGAAGGTGGATTTTCTTTTTTGGTGGTTCGGGTTCTGTAGTTTCCGCATCGGAGTGTTGCTCTTTTAAGACTTCTGACAGCATGTTCCACACCCCGTCCCGATCAGATTTTGGAAGGCAGTTCAGATTCTTAAATCTTGGGTCAAGTGCTGTAGCTATCTTTAGAAATCTCACATTGGTAGCTTCTTTGTGTTCTGTCAAATCTGAAGGGAAAGTGTTCTTAAAATGAACCACATGTGCTGGGTCATCATCCGAGACGGCTATAACATGAAATGTATGGCAGAAAGTGGCTAAAACAGAGCAAGGGACATACAATTCTCCCCCAAGGAGTTCAATCACAAATTTAATTAATGCATTTTTTTTTTTTTTTTAAACAAGCGTCAGCAACATGGAAACATGTTCTCTGGAATGGTGGCCAAAGCACAAAGAGGCAAATGAATGTTTAGCATATCTGGCACGTAAATACTTTTGAAACCAGCATTGCAAGGTAGGTGCGTTGCCAGCAGATCGAGGGAAGTGATTATTCCCCTCTATTCGGCACTGGTGAGGCCACATCGGGAGTATTGCATCCAGTTTTGGGCCCCCCCACTAAAGAAAGGATCTGGACAAATTGGAGAGAGTACATCAGAGGGCAACGGCACATGACTTAAGAGGAGAGGCTGGGGGAACTGCGCTTATTTAGTCTGCAGAAGAGGAAGAGTGTGGGGGGGGGATTTGATAGCAGCCTTCAACTACCTGAAGGGGGGTTCCAAAGAGGATGGATCTAGACTGTTCTCAGTGGTACCAGATGACAGAACAAGGAGCAATGGTGTCAAGTTGCAGTGGGGGAGGTCTAGGTTGGATAGTAGGAAAAACTATTTCATTAGGAGGGTGATGAAGCACTGGAATGGGTTACCTAGGGAGGTGGTGGAAACTCAAACCTTAGAGGTTTTTAAGGCCCGGCTTGACATAGCCCTGGTTGGTATAATTTAGTTGGGGTTGGTCCTGCTTTGAGCAGGGGCTTGGACTAGATGACCTCCTGAGGTCTCTTCCAACTCTAATCTTCTATGATTCTAAGAAGAGGGCCGCATTATCTCCTATAAATGTAAACAAAACTTGTTTGTCTTAGTGCTTGGCTGAACGAGGAAGACTGAGTAGACTTGTAGGCTCTGAAGTTTTATATTGTTTTGTTTCTGTACACTTTTTGATTTCATTTACAACACAGAGTACAATATATATGAAAGTGTAGAAAAACATGCAAAATATTTAATAAATTTCAATTGGTATTCTATTTTTTAAACTGCAATTAAAATTGCGATTAATCATGATTAACTCAAAAAAAAAAAAAAGAATTGAGAGAGTCAACTGTGATTAATTGACAGCCCTAGTGTTAAGATTAATAAAGCCACACTCAGATGCGCTCCATCTGCATGACTGCCAAGACTACCTTTGCTAAATCTCTGTCCCCTATTCACAAGGACGACAACATGTACCTGCCATTGTTTGGGTGCACCCTGGCTTGTTGGAGTCTAACTGAGCCCTTTTTAATACCAAAAGAGATTTTTGCTACCCTAAAGAGAAGATAAACAATTTAACTCAGTGGAGATTAAGATTTGGAGAGAGTTCCACAACAGTCCTTGTTTTTGCAGGCTAAAGCTCCAGAATAGCTAACTTAAGAAGAAAGTCTCTAAGGTGCCACAAGGACTCCTCGTTCTAACAAATTTATTTGGGCATAAGCTTTCGTGGGCTAGAACCCACTTCATCAGATGCATGGAGTGGAAAATACAGGAACAGGTATAAATAAATATATATATGAAAGGATGGGGGTTGCTTTACCAAGTGTGAGGTCAGTCTAACGAGATAAATCAATTAACAGTGGGATACCAAGGGAGGAAAAATAACTTTTGAAGTGGTAAGAGTGTAGCCCATTACAGACAGTTGACAAGAAGAAAGCTGCAACTAAGGGTACATCTATACTTACCTCCGGGTCCGGCAGTAAGCAATCAATCTTCTGGGATCGATTTATCACGTCTTGTCTAGACGCGATAAATCGATCCCAGAAGTGCTCGCCATTGACACCGGTACTCCTGCTCGGTGAGAGGAGTACACGGAGTCGACGGGGGAGCCTGCCTGCCGCGTGTGGACCTGCGGTAAGTTCGAACTAAGATAGTTCAACTTCAGCTAAGTGAATAACGTAGCTGAAGTTGCGTATCTTAGTTCGAAGTGGGGGGCTAGTGTGGACCAGCCCAAACTGTTAGATATGGGACCATTAGTACCAGTTTTGGGGAGATAAATATGCCTACATACATAAGATACCACAAACAAAAGCATGAATATGCCCTGAAGATAGATGTGAGAGATGTACATTTCTATTATGGAGATTATTGCACCTCTCTCTGAAACATTTGGTACTGGTGCCAGAAACAGAATACTGGATAAGACGGACCACTGATCCAGTCTGGTATGGCAATTCAGATGTTCCTAAATTTGTAATAGTGGCAGTTCCTGGTCAGAAAGCACATCAAGATGCATAATAAAATAGCCAGCCATGCAAACAGTTCCACTTCAGATATTTGTTCTTTCTTCCACAAGTCTATGCAGAGAGCACATCTAAAAATATTGAAGTGTTGCTAAAAATACATTAGTTGGAACAGAATTGACAACTCTTTATCCTCCCTTCCCCCCCCCCCCCCCCAAACCAAACCGTAACCTAATTCAGTTTTTTCCTCCACCCTTAACTCAGGAATTAAAATGGAAGTATTTTGCACTTTCCAAAGTGAATGCAGATAGAAAATTTACTTTAATGGTCATTTTCTGTTTCCTGGGACAGGGAGAAAATCCTATCAGGTATTTCATGGTTCCTCCTCCTCCCCCTGAGTTCAGTAGCATTTTTCCAAAATGCAGGATTCAGAGTATGGATTGATTTTCTACTGTAGCCACCCAACATGAAGTCTTTCCCTACAGAATCCAGGGGAATCAAGATTTAGATTGAACTTGAGAACTAAGTGAAGTCAAGCCTCAGTTCTTATTCTACCACTCTCTTTAATTGCTGCCATGCTCAGTAAATCTGTCTTGTTTGTGTCTCCCTGTTGGAGACAAGTCCCCAGACTTTCCTGTTTAGTGTCCAATGCAGAGAAAATGAGCTATGTAGAGCTTCAGTTGTGATATCTGTCTATTTTGTGGGACTTATAGTTTGCAATGCAAGCAGCACACAAAAGGAATGTTAAATGGGAAAATGGCATTTTACATTATCTAAAAATCAGGGTCTAGGGATGTAGAAGCATAACTGTGTATACTGATTTCTTGCTTCTGTTGTAGCTGACTTTCTAGAAAAGAGTCTGATAGTAAGGATTGAGTCACTATGAGCAATGATAGGCACACATTACTCACCCTGTGCCACTGCTGGGGCAGGAGGGTTTTTATAATTTCTCCACCATCCAAGTCGGCTATACGGTCATGGTTTACCTACCCTTATAAGAGATCCATCTCAAGGTGAGCCAGGAGAGAGAATCTACTGGACTAGAACAGGCATCATCTCTGGCTCCACTGGAAAATGTAGACCTGATAATGTGTGCATAGAAGGTGCTGAAAACTAGGGTATAGGCTTGGTATCAATCCATATGGTGTAGAAGTTCCACATTGATTATGCTAGGAGAATGCCTCAAAACTGTAAAGAAGCAGTGCTATCTTTATCACACTACTATAAAAACCATCAGTAAAAGTTGATAGATCTGTCCAGAGGTACACCCCCCCACACACACACACACCCCTATCTGAAGTCACTGGAAGCTCCAGTAGTTCTGAGCAAGGAAGAGCCGAGCAAAAGTTTCTTGACTCATGCCTTGAAGTGCGCTTTACTGGATATTTAGGGGTCTCATCTTAAGAGCAGAACTTCAATAGAGTTTTACCCCAATGGGCCAAGGTAGCAGACGCCTGAATTAGGGCTGTCGATTAATCACAGTTAACTCATGCTATTAACTCAAAAAAATTAATCACGATTAATCAGTTTTAATCATACTGTTCAACAATAGAATACCAACTGAAATTTATTAAATATTTTGGAAGTTTTTCCTACATTAATATGTACGGTATTGTGTTGTAATAGAAATCAAATGTACATTATTATTACAAATATTTGCACTGTAAAAGTGATAAAGTATTTTTTAGGGCTGTCAAGCGATTCAAAAAATTAATCATGATTAATCAGACCGCTAAACAGAATACCATTTAAATTTTTTGATGTTTTCTACAATGTAAAACTTTAGCGCCTACAAGTCCACTCAGTCCTACTTCTTTTTCAGCCACTCAGACAAAAAAGTTTGTTTACATTTGCAGAAGATAATGCTGCCTGCTTCTCATTTACAATGTTACTCGAAAGGGAGAACAGATGTTTGCCACAATATATTTACATGCCAGATGCGTTAAAGATTATGTCCCTTGCTGCTTCAACCACCATTCCAGAGGACATGCGTCCATGCTGATGACGGGTTCTGTTCAATAATGATCCAAAGCAGTGCGGACTGACGCATGTTCATTTTCGTAATATGAATCAGATGCCACCTGCAGAAGGTTGCTTTTCTTTTTTGGTGGTTAGGGTTCTGTAGTTTCTGCATCTGAGCGTTGCTCTTTTAAGACTTCTGAAAGCATTCTCCATACCTCATCCCTCTCAGATTTTGGAAGGCACTTCAGATTCTTAAAACTTGGGTCCAATGCTGTAGCTATTTTTAGAAATCTCACATTGGTGCCTTCTTTGTGTTTTGTCAAATGTGCAGTGGAAGTGTTCTTAAAAGGAAGTACATGTGCTGGGTCATCAACCGAGACTGCTATAACATGATATATATGGCAGAATGAGGGTAAAACAGAGCAGGAGACATACAATTCTCCCCTAAGGAGTACAGTCACAAATTTAATTAACCCACTATTTTTTTTTTAAAAAGCGTCATCAGCATGGAAACATGTCCTTTGGAACGATGGCGAAAGCATGAAGAGGCATGTGAATTTTTAGTGCATCTGGCACATAAATATCTTGCAACGCCAGCTACAACAGTGCCATGCAAATGCCTGTTCTCACTTTCAGGTGATGCAAGAAAGAAGTGGGCAGCATTACCTCCTGTAAATGTAAACAAACTTGTTTCTCTTAGCGATTGGCTGAACACGAAGTAGGACTGAGTGAACTTGCAGGCTCTAAGATTTTAGATAGTTTTATTTTTGAAGGCAGTTTTTTTGCACATAATTCTACATTTGTAAGTTAAACTTTCGTGATAAACGATTGCACTACAGTACTTGTATTAGGTGAATTGAAAAATAATATTTCAGGTTTTTTTACAGTGCAAATACTTGTAAATCAAAAATAAAAAGTGAGCACTGTACACTTTATATTCTGTGTTGTAATTGAAATCAATATTTGAAAATGTAGGAAACATCCAAAAATATTTAAATAAATGGTATTCTATTATTGTTTAATCGCGCAATTAATCATGATTAATTTTTTTAATCGCTTGACAGCCCTAGCCTGAATGCATCTGGTCACATCCTTCATAACGGACATAGCTTAGTACTTTGAAGGGATCAGAGCACAACTCCAACAGAATCCAGCAGTGGGAGTTGGAGAGGCTGGCATTGATGCAGATTCTTAGGTTTGGTCTATACTACCAACTTAGTAGTCCACACCCCTGGCTGACGTAGTTACACTGACCTAACTCTCGGCCTAGACAATGCTACATCAATGGGAGGGCTTCTCCCGTCGACATACTCCACCTCCCCAAGAGGCAATAACTAACTAGACCAACTGGAGAAGCTCTCCTGTCAGTGTAGGTAGGGTCTTCACAAAAGCACTACAGTGGTGGTGCTGCAGTGCTGTAATTGTAGACGAGCCCTTACCCAAACAATGACCCCTGACCAATGCATTCCAGAAGTATTAGACCCTCCGTGCTGAATTACTGTTGAATTTAATCTGTTGACACTATAGTTCAAGAGAGCCTTATGTCACTCTCCCGGGACCCCACTGCTCCGAGACTGCTGGGTGCAACCAGTGACCAAGAAAATTTCTTATGGACCATTTTTAACTACATACTTTTTGCAGGCACTTGGCTGTGTCTTTACCATCTGAAAGAAGATATGAAGGAGATGGAAAAGAACCAATTCAGTATGCACACCACCGCACCAGAACAGGATTTGAAAAAGAGGAACATGGTTAAGTGAAACTTTTTCTGAAGCATTTGCTATTAGCCATTGTCAGATGCAGGATGCCACATAAAATATAGACCTTTGCTTTGGTGCAATTGGCAATTCCTATGGTCTGCCTGGCATCCCACATTACTTGAGAGATGCTAACCCCACGAGGCACACGATAGCTTTTGTTAATAGTTTTAGAAAATGTTACAGAAAAGGTTCTATAACAGAAAGTCTGGGACAAAAGGAAAAAAAAATAGTTGACCAACAAAATTGCTGTTGTGGTGTAATTGAGGCAATATAGGAGAGATCTTCCACTCTTGCAGGTTAGAAAAGTGACGGCTGGCAACTTTTAGTGCCTCTAATATTCTAAAAGGAAGAAATCCCACCAGAGTACAGACCTCAGGAGGCAATCTCATTATAAAGAACAGAGCAGTACAACTAATGGTCACATTACATTTGGTGTTTTGCTTTTTAGGGTTTAACTGCCCATTGACATCCAGCAGCCTCTTTTCCAACTCTTGTTTTTTCTCAGAATTAAATTCTTCTTTTGACTTCACTGGTTTCTTAGCTGTATATGAAATAAAGAGAGACATTAAGAGCTTCATCCAAACCCAAAATAGATTCTGGCTAAACATATTGTGTAG